>NW_023596545.1:4953360-5025166 GCF_011947565.3 Pollicipes pollicipes
TGATTGGTGTTTTCGGGCGCACCGACTGCAGCGGTCATTTGGCTCCCATAACGATTTTTTTACCTAACTAATGAACGGTGTAAAGAGTCTCGAAGTTGATATGTTTAAGGAATAAAAAGACCTGTTTAGATTCAAGAAGGCGCGAGTTGTCTCCTAAAATGTCACAGAGCGTCAAGGGCGAGTCACGCTGACCAAAGAATCGTCGACGCTCTTCCCTGAGGCGCGGACATGATGTAAGCACATGACGAACTGTGAGAACAGCACCACATCGATGACAGACAGGTCTTTCGGCTCCTTGCAGCAAATAACCGTGAGTTGCGTACGTGTGAACGATACGTAGTCTGCAGAGGATCACCTCTTCTCGCCTCATTTTGCGGAAAGACGAAAACCACTGACCCAGCTTGGGTTTTACTGCCCTGAGCTTAAGTTTATTTGTTGCATCCCAACAACGCTGCCATTCGTTCTGCACAAATATTCTTGTTGTAGGGTAAAAATCTCTGGCAGGGATAGAGAGGGAGCGTACACATGGAGTCAGCGCTGCTCGCCCTTGCAGCCGCGTCAGCCACCTCGTTGCCGGCGATTCCAATGTGACTGGGGATCCAACACGAGATGACTTTCTTTCGGGCCTCATCCAGTTGAGTCAAACGTCCTAAAGTATCCTGTACAAGGGGACATGATGGATAAAAAGACCTAAGACTAAGAACACCGCTAAGAGAGTCCGTCAAAATCAGATGTGAAGGTTTGTCACTGACTTCAATGAAACACAACGCCTTGGTGATTGCTACCAACTCCGATGTGAACACCGACGCATGTGGAGGCAAGGAAAACGACCGAATGACGCTGCTGCTCACAAACGCACAACCCACACCGCCAGAAGTTTTAGATCCGTCCGTGTAAGTAAGTTATAATCGTCATATAACGCCATATACGCTCAAGTGCCCTCGACATCATTATAATCCGGGCAGACGATATTCTTTTCATTTCGGTCAAAGACGTATCTATTGATGGCGAGATCAAACGCCAGGGAGCGGTGGACAGATGATCTACCCGCTTTAAACCTTCGAATGGGAATTTTCGCTTTCTCGTAGCAAGGCTTGTATCGGAGTCTCCAAAGGTTACAGCAGTATGCCCGAGGTGCACTGTGAGGAAAATGCCACAGCAGGCCGTGAAAAACTGTGTTATATAGGCCGGATGGGACGAGAGCTGTTCGCAACTTAAGTGCATACGCATACGCAGCATTTTTCCTCCTTGCTGACAAGGGCGGCTCGTTGCGATTCCACCATGAGGCTCCGTGGCAGGCGATGTGCGGAACGCTCCTGTGATTACGCGTAGAGCGGTATGATGGACCAGTGTCCAGGACGCGTTTGGTGGACTCGGGTGGACGCGAATGAAACATGGCGTAGTCCAGCTTAGAACGTATGATTGAGCGATACAATAGCAAAAGCGTGCTTCTATCTGCCCCATATGATGTGCGCGAAACACATTTTAGTATGTTCAAGGATTTTAAAACAGCCTTCACACAGCGTCTTTAAGATGTGCCTTATATGTTAGTCGGCCGTCAAGGTATACCCCAACGGTATCTAGCCACAGGCTCCGTTGAGATGCGTTGGCCACACAGACGGACAGAAATATTGCCCGCATTGCCGACTACGACAGAAATGCATGGGTGCAGTCTTGCTGCTAGAAAACCTGAACCCGTTTATGGTGCCCCACTTCTCGATACGATCCACAGCCAACTGAATATGGCGCTCCATCGATGAAGCTCTCGCTGCGCTAGTCCAAATGGTAAAGTCGTCAACAAAAGGGCACGACCTACAGAATGTGGCAGCCCAACCCCGATATCGTTAATCATAACGGCGAACAGTGATACGCTCAGGACACCACCTTGCGGCACACCATTAACTTGATGGTGTCTCTCAGAGAGCGCGCTCCCAACACGGACACGGAAATGACGGTCAACTAAAAAGTTCTGAAGGAAAGTGCCCATATTGCCGCGTATACCATACTTATATAGCTTGACAAGAATACCATGACGCCATGTTGTGTCATAGGCGCCCTCTATATCAAAGAAGACAGCGCCAGTGTGTCGATTTGTTTTAAATCCCTCACGAATCGCGGTGTCAAGAACTACAAGATTATCCACCGTATGGCGATTCCTTCTAAAACCACACTGTGCGTTTGCAAAAATACCAGGTTAAACGGACATTAACCATCTTCTCATCAACTTACAGAGCGATGACGTAAGAGAAATGGGTCTATAATGTAAGGGATTTAGCTCACTTTTTCCCGGCTTCAAGAGAGGCACGACAGTAGCTTCTCGCCCGGAAGCTGGGAATTCACCTTTGGTCCAAAGCGAATTGAATACCGCTAATAAAACGCGAAGCACGCGACGCGGCAGATGCTTGAGCATATCGTTGTGAACAGTGTCCGGGCCTTCTGACACGCTGCGAAGCCTTGCGATCGCCGATTCCAACTCCACCAGCGTGAAAGGGTCATTATATGAATGCAATTCACTCGTTGAGAAGTCCACCGCAGATTGTTCACATCGCGTTCTGTGCTGCACAAACTGTGGGTTTGTGTTACCACCTACGCTGCGTTGGGCCAGGGCCCGAGCAACCTCATTCGCGGCATCCAACGGGCGCGTCACAGCCTGGCCGTTAACACACAGCACCGGCAGAGCTATGAATGCAAACTGACCCGAAATACGCTTGATTCGGGCCCAAATCTGCGATGTCGGCGTAAACCGGTTCAGCGTGCTCACGTACGCGCCAGGAAGCACGCTTCGCCTCGCTTGCAATGCGGCGAGCTAAGGCTCCCACTTTCTTGAAGGCTATGAGGTTGTCTATACTACTTCTGGCGTCAAAGACCCAAAACGCACGTTTACGCGCGCGGATGGCGCTCCGACACTCCTCCGTCCACAACGGAACAGGAGTACGTCGGGGAGCGCCAGACGTGCGTGGGATACAACTGTTGACACAATCTAAAAATCTGTGAGTAAAATCCTCAATGGAGGGTACCGCCCTCTCAGGCCCAGTTACAAACGATTCGTCGAGCCGAGTCTCAAAATCGCCCCCAGTCCGCTTTCTTAAAATTCCAGCGTTGCGGTCTAACACTCAATGTTCCACCTCCCTTAAACCGGACCCACACTGGGAAGTGGTCAGTTCCCATGGGGTCATCTCCGACACTCCACTCCAGGTGTTGGACGAGCTGGGGACTGGAGAGGCTCAAGTCTAGCGGTGACGTCCGACCGGATGGCATTGTAAAATGCGCACGAGTACCTGTGTCTAAAATACATAGCGAAGCACCGTGGATAAAATTCTCACACAGCCTCCCACGAGTATTGGTGACGTCACACCCCCATGCGGTGTGATGCGCATTAAAATCGCCTAGAAGAAGAAGTGGTGAAGGCAGTTCAGCCAGCAGACATTTAAGGTGCGCCAACGGAAAGGCGATACCTGGTGGAAGGTAAAGTGAGAAAACAGTGATTGTAACGATGTTTAAAATAAAGCCGCATGGCCACAGACTGAAGTGTGGACCGCAAGCTCAACCTCCTCGCTGGCACGCTATGGTGAACTGCCAGGAGGACGCCACCATGAGCAATGCTCTCCGTCAATACGTCGTTGCGAAACATCGCATATCCTTTCAAAGAGCAGAAATGCTCAGACGCTAGCTTGGTCTCCTGCAGCGCCACGGCTGCAGGAGAGACCCTGCTGACGACAGCCTGGAGATCGAGGGCGTTCGCCCTTACTCCTCTTCAGTTCCACTGTAAAACCGCCTGTAAAAGGGCGCATTAAAAAAGCGGTAAGATGTGAAAAGCTAAAACAGGTCCCGGCTTAAAGGAACTCGGCTGCGCCAGTTGTATGTCCAGACGCCTCAGACCGAGAGCTTCGGCTTAACTCCGGGGGGCCGTGCCCCGCCCTAGGACGAATCCTTGGGCTACCTCCGTCAGATGGAGAAGGGGGGCCGGCTGGGGCACGCTTTACGCCAACGTACCCAGCCCGGGGTGGAGGCGGGGGAGGGCCCATCGGTGGGCCTCTACCGGGGTTCGGGGAGCCAGCGGGGGCCTCCACCGGCTTCCGTGGCGATGGAGTGCTGTTTCGGGGAACGGGCTCTTTGTCTACCCCGGACAGGCGGCTTGCCGCCTTAGCGCGCTCCAGTTCGGCCAAGCGCGCTCGCTTGGTTTCGCGGGCGCGCCTGTCAGCCTCCTGATGCTCCAGCGTCTCTACCACACGCTCACAGGCACTGGCAAGCAGCGTCTGTAGCGAAGCGACCGATTGGGTCTCAGACGAAGGCACGGCCGGCGGCGCGCGGGGACTCCGACCACGCCGAACCGTCGTCCAACCGTCGCCCACTGGTGATCCGGCGCGCGCCGAGGAGGCCAGCAGAGCGGTGTTTACAGACTCCTCGATCAGCGGAGAGGGAGCTTGTGGTGCTGGCTGCGAGTCCAGGGCGCGTGCTGAGGGTACAACTGAGAGGCCAAATGACCTCAACAGTTCCAGAAATTGAACAGCCGTCATGTCCTCGATCACGTTAATGTGCGGCAACGAAGGCAAAAACACTTTCGATGCGTACGATGTTTTTGGGTGGGTCTCGTTATAAAGTTCTCGAGCCTCACGGAATGATACGTTTTTAGAAGTTTTGATTGATATGATTTCCTTCTCCTTGGCGTAGGCTGGACATGACCGGTCGTACGACATGTGCGGAACCTGGTCCTTGCCGCAGTTGACACAGTGGGGTTTGTCAGATGTACAGTCTTCGCTCATGTGCTGGAGGGACGCACATTTGCCACACGCAGCGCGGTTTCGACAGTTGGGTTTCGTGTGACCAAATCGCTGGCACTGATAGCACCGCATGGGGTTAGGCAAAAACTGACGAACTTTTACGCGGACGTATCCCACACGTATCTCGGATGGTAAGTCGGGGCGACTGAACGTGAGTATAAGGTTGTTCGTGGGCACCAACTCTCCTCCCCTTCTGACAAGAATCCGTCGAGCGGCGGTCACTCCAAACTCCCAAAGTGTTAACAAAAACAAAATCAACCACTTGATTACAGCAACATGTCCTCCAAGTATTGCATCTAAAGCGTTAACATCTAAATAAGTATATGGGACTGCGGCATATAATGTTTTTTAGTCGCGTATTTCAGGAAAATGAAATCTGACAGAATCATCTCCTTACCTTCAGTTCGACATAACTATATGATCTGATTCAACTTTTTGTTGTGTTCCTTACATAAGGTAGACATTTCTCGCACCTATTAGGTACGATGAATCCCAACTGGCTAGCTTGTCTCAAAATCGAGTTAACCAACAAGCAGCATTGTAAGGAACTTTACCAAAAAATGCAAACAGCTTTAAAATTTACTTTGCTTGCTACTTGTCGACACGCATTTAATGCGTAGTTGGACGCACTACTAAGCACTGTTTGTCAATTGCTGTTTCATTCTCAACGTAATGATGCATAGGCTGACAAAGTTGGCCGTCGATAAAAGTTGCATAATAAAGTTAAGGTTGTGTAAAAGCTTATCAAAAATAGTACAGTTATGCCTTCAACCGAAAACAAAAGCATCACATTTGCATAACATTAAGATAGGCTTAAGGTCATTGTCGTCGACACTGTTGCTTTACGACTCACTTAGCTGCTGAGGCTATATGGCGCCATTTGCCTCTTACCCTGGCAGGAAGGGCGGGCACCGCGGGCACTCGAACCCCGTACCTCCGGTTTCCCAGAAGCAAACGAGTTTACTAGATGCATGTACCACTGTACTTTCGGCACGCACAGATAGCTCGTAGGGAGTCAACAACTTGCACCGGGTTTTGCGACTGAATTAGTTAGTGTTGTGACTGAGTTATTGTTACTCCCAAGTAAGAGGTGTTCTGTTCAGTCGTAGCACGATGTGAATTTCCAAGCGAGCAAAATCCAAGTAAAATTGTTCGTCACATGCCGTCAAGAATGAGCAGTTTCATGGTGCACTAGATATGTCAAGGATGTAAAATGTGCTTTGCGATTGATTTGTATGAGTGTGTAATGTAACGCACTTGAATGAGTGTAATGTAACTGATTACTTTGAAAGTATCAGTAACATTTCACCACAGCATCCGTTGAGTCCGTCACTTTTAAACCATATGTGTTAATTCGTGCAATAGATGGCAATTAGTATTGTGCGTGTAAAAAGCGGGGAGCCAAGAAAACCAGGATGGTGGTGACAGTTTAAAAAGTACGGCAAACAGTGAAGACGAGATGGATGACCTACAGATTAAGGAAGTAAAACAAAAAAGAGCAAGACTGTTGACGTCTTTAACAAGAATCTGACGCCGTGCATTTATTGTGGAAGCCAGCGGCAGTCGCACACATCTTGTCGAGTATATGAAAGAAATGGAAGTAGCTGTCGACGCAGTCGCGGAAACCAATGATGAACTTAAAACCCTGACGAGAGACGTGAATGAGATTGAAAAGGCTGGAGAGTACATGGAAGATGTAGGAAAACAGTACTCAGAAGCAACAGAGAGAATTCAACAGCATCTGATAGCTAGACGAGATGAGCTAGCATCTGTAGTACCATCAGAGAGTCAATCGGCAGTGTCCGATCGGTCTGCTAAATCTTGAGATGCTGAGACAGAGGCTAAGCTGCGCGAACTGAAGCTTCAGCAGCTTGAGCGGCGGTTGTGTTTCGAGAAAGAGGAACAGGAGCTGCTGCAAAGAAAAGACTGGAAGAAGCAACGGCCGCGCGCGACACCGCTCAACTAGAAGCCCACCTGCGGAAGGCTGCCGAGACGGAGCTCGCGTGGGAGCGCCGCGATGATTTTGTGAGCGAGCGGCGAGCTCCAGAGAAAGTTGACTTGATGCATAATCACCGGTCTAAGGATAACTTACCAAACCATTCTCAGGGAGAACGGATAACGACCAATCAGAGCTCAGGACACGAAATGTCAGCTCACTGTTCATTGTTCGCGAAAAGTATTCCGCGCATCGCTCTGCCAACATTCTCCGGTGATCCCATGGAGTGGCCAAAATCGTACGGACTGCTCAAATCGCTCGTGCATAACCAGCCTTCCCTGTCTGAGACAGAAGAAACGACCCATCTGCAGTCCGCTGTCTCAGGTTTGGCGCAGCAGACCATCAGTAGTATGTTGTATGAACCAGAGCTGTATTAGCAGGCACTCACGGCATTAGAAGAACGATTTGGTCAGGAAGATGACATCGTTAACGCAAATATGGGAGCCACATTTGCTGCTATAGCCCCCAGCTACACCAATGCCACTAGTCTGCAGAAGTACCATGCTACAGTTAATTGCGCTGTGATCGTTCTGCAGAACCCAGGTTTCAGAAGTGACCTTGAGAGCTGCGAGAACCTAAGAAGAACCGTAGAGAAACTACCGATAGAGCTGAGGCGAGAATGGAGCAGACACGTGCTGGAAATGGAGCCCGCAAAACCGAGTTTGGTGACCTTTAATCGGTGGTTCGGCGACGAAGTAAAAATTGCGCTAAAATGTGAAAAGTCAGCCACACTACACAACCAGAAGCAGCCCACAAGGCGCTCAGCGATGATGACTGGAGCCAGCCCTGTTCGATGCGTCTGTTGTGGAGATGAACATAGCTTGGAACAGTGCGAAGCTTTTGCGAAAAATCACCTGATGATCGTGTTCAGTTCACAGCGGACAACAGACTATACTTTTTTGCCTGCAAGGAAAACATCGCGCTCATAACTGCCCCGCCGCTACACATTGTGGAAGAGATGGATGTACCATGAGACATCACGAGCTCCTTCATGGTAGCAGACGATTCAGCTGGCGTTCGACGGGATCAGCTCGCACAACTTTTGACATCGATAGCAGCACATCCACACAACGTACAATAGCGACTGCGGCTGCTCAACATGATGACGCCATCACACTTCCGCAAATTGTGCCTGTCAGAGTGCATGGACCGGCTGGCAAGTACAGAGACACTCATGCATTGTTGGATCCTGGTGTACAGACGTCGCCGTGCTGCTCTGATGTGTTGTCTCAGTTGGACATACAAGGCGATGAGCGCATACTTCGTCTCCAGAACGTAGAGAGCTATGGACGAGAGCAGATCTCAAGTAAGGTAAGGCTGGAGCTGAGTCCAATAGCGTCGGCGGGTGAGCACGCGCATATCGTAGTGCCTGAAGCGTTCTCTGTTCCACGAGGGAATGTCGATGTGCCCAGGATACCATCAAGAGAAAGGCAATCTTGGTGTCACCTGGCAGACCTGGACATACCGAACTGTGACGGGGCCAAAGTGGAGCTGCTGCTGGGGGCGAACATCCTGGAAGCAGTCCTGCAGAAAAAAGTGCGCGTTGGAAGGCCAAATCAACCAGTGGCAACCAGGACTGCATTTCGATGGACATTGACAAGATCCGTCCTAGGATTCATGCCTGGCAGGTCACGACAGATAATGTTTGTGAACGAGATCCAAAAAGATGATGACAGGTCACAACTGCTGCAGGACTGGTGGACCACCCAGTCCTTCGGGAGAAAGTTTGGTGACTCCGAAGCCAAGTCACAAGATGACAAACGTGCAAGTGAAACAATGGAAAGCACTACCAAATACCTGGATGGTAGATATGAAACTGGACTGATCTGGAAGAAGGATGACGTCACCCCTCCTAACAACAGGAGCATGGCAGTTCGTCACCTTCAGACTCTCGAGAAAAGCTTGCTTCGACAGCGAGAAAAGGCCACAATGTACTGCGAAATCATCAGTGGATACATTGCGAATGGTTCTGCGCGGAAGCTGACCCCAGACGAAATCAAAGAGTACAGCCCAAGAGAGTGGTACCTTCCGCATCACGGGGTTATGAATCCACGCAAGCCGGGAAAACCGCGTGTCGTTTTGGTGCCTCAGCGCGTCACGCTGGCACATCGTTGAATGACGAGCTACTGACCGATCCAGACCTGCTCAAGAATTTGACGGGGATCCTGATGACATTTAGAGAAGAGCGGTTCGCGTTGGTCGCAGATATCGAACAAATGTATCACCAGGTGTGTGTGATAAAAGAAGACGAGGCAGCCCTCAGTTTCCTCTGGAGGGACCTGAAGACGACTAAAGAGCCCGACACGTATCGCATGTCAGCTACAATATTTGGCGCCAAGTCGAGCCCTGTCCCCGCTAACTATGTGCTGAGAAGAACGGCTGTAAACTATTGGGGTCAGACGCGAGAAGCTCAAGCTGCTGCTGAGCTGGTATGCAATCATTTCTACATGGACGATTTCTTGAAGACCGAAAAAAACTGTGAAAGACGCATGGGTTATGCAGCGAGAGATAGCACAGTTGTTAGCCAAAGGAGGATTCCGTCTAACAAAGTGGAAAAGTATTTCTGAAGAGGCGCTGGCTGCAATTCCAGCACAGGGCCGAGCTCATGCCGATATGTCGCTTCCAGTCGAAACCGCACTTGGAGCGTCTGGGATCCAGACCGTGATACTTTAGGCATCCGACAGATTGATGCCGACGTACCGTCTACGAAACGAGGCGTAGTGAGAGCCGTGCCCAGACTGTTTGACCCACTGGGAATGCTAAGTCCATTCTAGTACAAGCAAAGCTCCTCGTTCAAAGACTGTGGGCAAAAGGCTACGGATGGGATGATTTACTGGATGAAGAGGATCTCCAGACGAGGTCTATATGGCGGTCTAACCTTCCCCTTGTTGGGAAGTTGACCATGCCGAGATGCTTTAAGCAGCATCTGCGTAAAGAAAACGAGTGCCGGCACGAATTGCATGTGTTCGGTGACGCCTCACAAGTAGCGTTTGGAGCAGTGGCGTACGTAAGACCCATCGAAGGCAATGGCTCAAGTAGCTGCATGCTTGCTATGACTAAGGCAAAGGTTGCCCCTCTCAAACAGAATACGGTAGTCCGCTTGGAGCTCCAAGCATCCGTGATGGCAGTACGAGTCGCAAACACTATCCAGAACGAAGTGTCACACCAGTTCCAGCGAGTAGTGTTCTGGAGCGACAGCCAAGTTGTACTGCAGTACCTGCGAAGTGAGTCCCGGCGGTTTCACACGTTTGTTGCAAACCGTGTTGCTGAAATCCGCGAGACATCAAATCCAGATCAGTGGCGCTACGTGTCAAGCCACCTTAATCCAGCAGACGCCTGCTCTCGCGGTCAGTCTTCTGAGGAGCTCATATCGGAGGCAAGCTGGCTGAGTGGACCTCAGTTCTTACTTCAAGATGAAGACTGCTGGCCACACCAGGGCAGATTGGAGCCCATCAAGATGGAGGAGAACCCTCAAGTAAGAAGTGCCTTTGGGACGACGTTGCACTCCAGAAAACCTGCAGTAATTCCTTCTGCTGAGATGTTCTCATCATGGACCACCTACCGACAAGTTGTCGCCTGGATGGCGCGATTCGTGAACAACTTTGCAGCCAGACATGGTGCAAGGAAGCTGGACTGGCCGCGGGATGGACCAGTCTCAGCAAGTGAAATCAAAGAAGCCGAAAACATGATATTTCGAGAGCTCCAAGAAAGGCACTTCTCCGAGGAGATCAGATGCATAAAGGCAGGAGCCCAGCTGAAAGGTGAGCAAGATCATCGCCTCCGACAGATGGTACCCTTTCTGGATGAGAATGGCGTACTTCGGGTTGGTGGGCGTCTCGACAAAGCTCCAGTCTCATATCCAGCCCACCATCCGGTTATACTTAAACCGACAGACAAGGTTACACACCTGATCGTAGTTCATGGCCACCAGTGTGTGTTCCACTCAGGTTTGGAACGGACGCTGACAGAAGTCCGGTTACAATACTGGTTTCCGCAGGCGAGATCGGTTGTGCGGCGCATTCTGAACGGATGTCGGCAGTGTCATCGCAGGAGAGTAGAACCGCAGCCACCCAGAATGGCTGATTTGCCCAGCTGCCGATATGGCACTTCTCGGCCGTTCAGCACAGTGGACATTGATTATTTTGGCCCCATGGCGGTGAAGAAGCTGCGCAAAACTGAAAAGAGATAGTTCTTATCACATACTTGGCTTCAAGAGCTATCCACCTAGAGGTGTCACACAGCCTTGACACCGATAGCTTCCTTATGGCATTGAGGAGATTCTTTGCCAGGCAAGGAAAGCCAAAAGAAATCTTCTCTGACAATGGCTCAAACTTTGTTGGAGGAGAACGTGAACTGAGAGAATCTCTAACTGAATGGGATCAAACACGACTGATGGATGAACTGAGCCAACAACACATCGAATGTAAATTCATACCTCCAAGTGCACCTCACATGGGTGGGACATGGGAGAGAATGGTGGGCAGTGCAAAACGAGCACTGAGAGTGATACCTGAAAGTTTTTTCTTTACTGATGACGTCCTTCTCACCCTGCTCACAGAAGTTGCGTCGATGATCAATGGAAGATCGTTAACATATGTGAGCTCAAATGCCAGTGGTCCTGAACCTCTGACTTCCAGTCACATACTCCTGGGCTGCGCTAGCATGAACATGCCCCAAGGACGCTTCCAAGATAAGGAAGTCAACAGCAGGGGACGCTGGCGACAAAGTTAGGTTCTTGCACAACACTTCTGGAAAAGGTGGCGTCAAGAATACCTTGCGACTCTGCAAAGTCCCAAAAAATGGTTTAAGGAAAATAGAGCCTTAAGGGAAGGAGATGTTGTCCTCATGATGAAGGCAAGTGCCCCTCGTGGTTTCTGGCCTTTGGCTAGAGTGACAAAAGCCATCCAGGGCCCTGATGGGCAAGAGAGATCTGTGGAACTCAAGTCATCTGCTGGATGTGTATATCATTCACCTGCCACAAAACTTTGTCTCCTGAAAGAGAGTCAAATTTTGAACTGAAAAGGCAAGACACACTCCCCAACTCACAACACAACAAAAGGTGATGCAATGCAGGTGTGTTCCCATCAGCTGAACGCAGTGGGGGAGGGTGTTGCGACTGAATTAGTCGGTGCTGTGACTGAGTTATTATTACTCCCAAGTGAGAGACGTTCTGTTCAATCGTAGCGCAATGTGAACTTCCAAGCGAGTAAAATCCAAGTAAAATTGTCACATGCCGTCAAGAATGAGCAGTTTCATGTGCACCAGATATGTCAAGGATGTAAAATGTGCCATGCGATTGATTTGCATGACTGTGTAATGTAACGTACTTAAGTGAGTGTAATGTAACTGATTTCTTTGAAAGTATTAGTAAGATTTTAGCACAGCATCCGTTGAGTCCATCACTTTTAAGCCATATGTGTTAATTCGTGCAATAGATGGCAATTAGTATTGTGCGTGTAAAAAGCCGAGAGCCAAGAGAACCAGGATGGTGGTGACACCGACCTTTACAGGCATGATCAAAATTTTGCAATAGCTCCAAAATTTAGCGAGTCATCACAGAAAATTAGGTTCCCAAAAGCAAAGCGCCAATGTCAAGTCTATGGGACTGCGGCTGATAAAATTATTGTTATCAGTGCGTCTTGGCAATAAAGCAGTCGCTGGCTCTGGCGTAAACCACAACCCAGCACGCGAATCTGGTAACGTGTTTTACATAGCTCCGTAACTTTTCCTTAAAAAATGGGAAATTGTTATTGAACTTTTTACCTTTGCTTGATGTGCTCTCTATGAAAGGACGCCATTACTTAACATCTAATCTCCGGGATTTCGATTCCCAATTCATTTGCAATCAAAGAGAAATAAACAAATACCGAACAAAATTAACGCACTACAAGCTGAGATGTAATGGAAATATGCTGAAATGTAACGGAAATATGCTGAGACGTAATGGTACGGATATGAACGCACAATGTGCTTATCTTCTCAAACGTTTGATGCTCAAATACATTATGAACACATAAGACGTGTTCAGCTCCTCGCATGATTTATAAACGTCACATTGAATATTTAAGGCAGCAAAATTTATCATTTTTTGAGGAACCGTTGGCCGCGTTTGCACAAAATTTGTTGCGAATCGTTCCCCAATTTAGAAAAGGCACAGGCCTCCGCCTGGCGCAGGGATGGGTTGGGGACGGCAGTCGTAAACAAGAAGGCTATCATCCACCTCATCTGATCTGGGCCTCAAGCCTCAGCATTGGTCGCTATGAAAAATTACAATCGGCCAGGATGGTTCCTCAACAGAAGATCATCTATCGCTTCGCTGTAACGGTGGCATTCAGCGCTGGTTAACGTGAAAGTACATTATTGCTATTGACACTATTAGTGCGCATTATTCTACCATTCTGCAATAGAAGGCAGCCGGTACTGCGGTTGCTTCCATGCGTTCCTGACATGGGAGCTTTTACACGACTATCGCTTCTTCGGACAGTCGACTTGTTCAGGTTCTTGAACTGGCATGTGTGAAATGTGTTCTGATAACAATACGGCACCCGGGCACTGGAGGGACTATGCTTAGAATATGCCCTCGGCAAGTGGACCTAGTACAAGAGGATCGCTGCCGACGTCATCGGCGGACCATGCGCGTGTTGACGTTGTTCGCGATTCTTGTATGCATTTCCATTAAATCAAAAGGATAGCACTGAATCCTCGACCCGATTCGCCGTTTGCCTAACGCGGACTGATGGGCGGAGGATGCGACCTCCCTCGCGTTTCCAATCAAAACTGGCGGAAATCACCAGAAATTTGGTCTCAACAGCATCTCGCGATTGGTACTACTTTCTAGCCTGCTGGTTTCATAATTGAGCCCCTTATGGCAGGTCAAATGTCGAACTTTCCAGAAAACCGCAAATTTTCATCTTTGCAGCATTATGCATACAAATGACGTTCAGCGAGCCAAAACCGCCACAACGCCACCAAACCTTAACAGATGTGTTTCTTGTTCCACTTTGAGTAAAATGGTGTATTTTTGTGTGTTTTGAGCATTTCGTTATGATATGTCGTTACGTTAATGTGGCAATGTCGGTCTGGCGCGCGTTCCACGGCGCCGTCGGTTGCTGACCGTCGCACGCGTCGGCCGTATATCGCCGTACAGTTTTCCCCAAAACCGTTGCTGTTCCGAAGCTAGAAAAACTAAGAGCATGACTTTGGTGTAAATACAGACAAATGTCAGCCCCACAGTTTGCTGAGAAATTGGGCGCGATCGCGCAACATGCCTGAGAGGCATCTTCAAAGATCTTAGGGGGGTTGTATCCCTACCAGCCCCCCCCCCCCCTCCTCCTACCAGAGCGAGGGTTAAGGCACGTAGAAGAAAATAGTTGAACTGTAGCATCGATTAGAAAGACCGGGGCACCCGATATGCCGGGCGGGGGCTCGATTATGTATACCTAGAAGATTCACAAACTCAACCTATTCTGTTCGATGAGCGATAAATTTAGTTCGCATCCACCCGAAACGCACCCGTCGAGTGAGAAATTGATTAAATTTGTGAGCTGATGCGTGATCACCGTCTGGTAACAGTCAGCGGCAGGCGTTTCAATGCAGCCATGAGACACCCTCTATCCGCCAGGCCTAAATTCCCTAGAGCTCCCCAGTCCGCGCACTGCACCACAGTTAGTCCACTCCTCGTTCCCCACCTTAGCAGCCGCACGGTTACTGTTGGTTGTCGCTTCGCCTGCCAACCGGTTCGATTTGATTGATTTATGGCCACCAGTGCGCCGTTCTGTGTCCTGTCCCCAGTCGGTCCGACAGCTGCCCCACTGACGACGGCACTAGCGACCAACACCACGCTCTTATTCATCTCGGTTGGCCACCATGCGTTCCCGGGGTCGGATGGTTTCTAGGTATTCACGAGCCGTCCACCTCTCACGTTATGCATTTGCGGGCGTTTTCAGTCCTCCCTCCCCCATTGTCATGCACCGTGAGGCTGGGCAACCTCTTGCCTTCTGCCTTGGAAACACTGTCTTAAACGTAACGTCTCAGAGAGATAATGCCCGTCTGACCCTAATTGAGCTGGAGATGCGAGACGAAGTGGGATGCAGCGCTTTCCATGAAAGCATGCCAATGGTATACGGTTTTTACATAAAAACATCCCGTTCCTGTCGCCCACTCTGCCGACCTTACTAAACCTTCCTTCATTCCAGTCGGCTCGTCTGATGCGTCCGCGCTGAACGCACTTGATCAATCCACACCTCCAGACGGACCCAACTGCCTCTCAACGCGATCGAAACCTTACTTCTGGTGTACATGGACCTCTCACTCTGCATGTCATGCAGCGCGTCGCCATCACGGTTCTACCTGATCCGCAAAACAGACCCACAGTTTAACGTGGCACTCGTGTACCTGGCCGTACGCGAATGTCACATGACCGTTCGTGTGCCTGTTCGCGTGGGTAGAACGATGTACATCTCCGACGCTCTGTCTCGACTCCCGAAGAACCCTCCAAATCCGATGACGACCATCCCTCTTGACGTCTGCATCGGCCTCGTGCAGTTTCAGCTGGAATGTCCGGACGAGCTGTGGAAGGAAACGCAGTAAGATGACACGCTACAGCAGTTCAAGAGAGTGATCCTGGACCACCTAGACGCTGCGAAGCACCTCCAGCAGTTAGACAGTTCTGGTCCGTTCGCGACGCCCTCGTCGTCGACGACGGACTCATCGCCAAGGGTGCTGCTGTGGCCATCCCTGTCAAGCTGCAGCCGTGGTATCTCGAAAAGCCGCATTCCGGCCACCAAGGTCGTGTGAAGATGGATCTGCGAGCTCGTGATGCAGTCTACTGGCTGCGGATAAAAAGGGCGTGGAAGAACGTGTCGCTGCCTGCCTGCCGTGTCAGCCGTCACGCCCTGCATCGAGTGCCAGCATTCTCGAGCCTGAGCACCAGCATCCAGTCCCAGCTGGCCCATGGACCGATGTCAGCACCGACCTGTTCTACCGCAGTGAACATAACTATGTCCTCATCTTCGACCACTGCTCCAAGTTCCCGCTCGTGTACCAACTGTTGAGCACTACAAGCGCGTGCGTTGTGACAGTCCTGGAACACCTGTGCGCCGAGCAAAGGTCGCCAAACACTTTGTATTCCGACAACGGGCTTTCACACAGCTCGAAGGAGCTCCGAGCCTTGGCGGAGAATTTTGGGTTCAAGCACGTGACATCATCGCCACACCACTCACAGAGCAATGGTGTCGTGGAACGATCACCGAAGACGCCTGGAGCATCGCCAAGAGAAGCAGCGCGAAGGTCACAACGTCCACATCAGACACGGCCACTCCGAGTCCGTGCTGCCCCTGGAGATGCGGTGTTCATCCACAACAGATCCAAGCACATTTGGCTGCCGGGAACCGTCCAGGCGCATCATGACGCTCCTGTATGTTACCTGTTGCAGCAGGAACCGCCTCCGGACCATGCCCCTTCAGGCCGGAGCGCCAACACGCCCGGAACCGTGCGCCGCACTGCCCAAGACCTGCGACCGGATCCCAATACTACTCGGACCCGGTCTGGTCATGTGTCTCTACCCCCGACACGTTTGAATTTGTAAAGAGGCAGTTTTTTAAAGAGCGGAGATGTGATGGCCGTAAATCAAGGGCAAAGGCAGGTAATTTAAAGCAACGAAACTTGTTTAGGTTGGTTGGCCAACGTTTGCCTTGGGTTAAGTACGCCATTTTTGGGAGGGTGATTACGCGCACTGATCTCGTGTAAGGCACCGGGTGTACATGCGCCAATACATATAGCTCAAGAGTAGTCTCGATAATTTGGCGGCAGACTATCACATAAAGAGTTCAAGAATAGGCTCGAATTCGACGGCAGACTATTGCATGTAATACTAAGTATAACGAATCTAGTAATACTACGTAAGTATTACTATCGGTGAAACTGTTGGTATAAAAACTCAGGCAATACTGAGTCCCTAAACGGTTCCACTTCGTGCAACTCCAATGATGCAATATCGTTTGACTGCTTGGATACATAGAGATCATTTCATTGCATTATTGTTGCGTAGACCACTACGTTTTATAGTTATTGATGCGTAGTGATATTGTAACCACGCATCAATAATGTAGCAATGGCGCCCGGTCGCGAACCTAGGCTAGGTTAGGCTAGGCTAGGCTAGGCTAGGCTAGGTGAGGTTAGGCTATTTAGGCTATGTTCTGGACTACTCTGGCCTGTCCGTTTCATAAACATACCTAGACGCGGTAATAAAGATTTTCATTGCATTATTATTTGTTACCTTGACCCCGTATATTTTTTATAGTTCTTGATAAGCGGAAATATTGTAATTGCACAACACTAGTGCAGAAACGGCGCTAGGGAGTCAAGGAGGTGGGGTGCGTGTGGCGATCAGGGGCTCGCTGTCGTAGTTATTAAAATTTGAAGGTAGGAGCATGAATCTACCTGTTTTATGATTGTTTAATGTTCCTCGTGAAACACGATAAATGGCGTACAATGATTCTTTCTAACATTAGGTACCAATGTATACATACACTTAGTTATGATATGTTTTCCCTTGAAACGGCAGTTGACATACAATGCCCTGTTTTGATAATAATTACTAATTAATACTGTGGCCCAGTGCAAATTCAGCCGGGTTATTTTGTTCTCACTACATGCCATGATATTACCATTTTTGTTCTCAACCCCCAGGAGCTAAAACCAAATTTCAGATACCTCTCACCGATTAACCAACAATGGCTCTATTTTTTCATATCCCAGGCCACTTTCACAGCTCCAAGCTCAAGATAGGTATTGTATCACTGCTTTGATAATTCACTTTGGATCAGACTGCATGTATGCACAATTTGGATGCAGAATTGAACATGCAAGACTGAACTTTTATTTTTCTTCTTGGGTATCACTTTGCCACAAGTTATGTCCCCAATCTCATCCCACAAGTTTGATTTTGAATGTTTGTTTCTATTATCAACAAAGAAGGTCTTAAATGATGGTTTTCTTAACATAAGAAGTTTCAAAACATACTGCCAATAAGACTTGGAGCTGAATGCCTCTTTTTCTCACATCAAGGGTACCTGACTATGCCACTCCATGCAAGCACAGATAAAATGAAAGTAACATCAAAGTGTTGCAATAACCTGTAATATTTGAACCTGCTACAAATTGGTGACAGTAGATGAAAAAGGATCTCTTGGACAGGGCTAATTTACACATCCAAGGGGCCACAAGCAAACTACATCCAATGATAACAAAGATTGTTGCACAAGCAATATTGTTTTCCAAATTAGGTGAAATGTAATATTGTGTAGGGCATGTCATGCAATGTGGAAGGTTTACAAAAGTGGAGGTAAATGATGACCCACACATACACAGCTGCAAATAGGATCAGACTGCAAGTCATGCAGAGGACAGTTTGCTCTGCTGAAGGCTACATGTGGATTATTAAGAACAACTGCATGTTTCCTGAATAGGCTGCAGCAAACAATGATGCTGCTGTACTGACATAGCATTGTGTCAATAGCTGTTTGTATGTCTTACCTGGCAACATTTCAATAAGTTTAGAGGAAGGAGGAGTGCCATTGACATGCAATGTACAAATTTTTCAAATTGCCATACAGAGTAGCACAAACAAATAAATACAATATATGCAGGAGGCATTATGGCTAAGCCCTTATAGTCCCATCATTTTCCCCATTGGTTTCCCATTTTGCTACAAGTACAGCATGAAACTAATTTTCATGGTTAGCATCAGCCTTGGCTTTGGCCTCTTGCTATATGCAGGGGTCAGCAATGACATCAGCTTGGTGTCATTTTTAATGCTGATTTCAGATTTGTTTTCAGCCTCAGAATGATTTGTGAGTTTTGCTTCATTCCCAGCTTCATGTCATCTGGAATGACTGGATTTAGCTATGCCATGACTTTTTTCACTTACACATTGCAAGGCATGGATACCCTCCATTGAAGTCATGGGTGTTCTTGGTGTTGAGCTAATAATCAAGATCTTCACATACATGAAAGAAGCTTTAAAAATTTGGGGTTATGTTATGGAACGTACTTCTCATGTACATATTGTGACAACTGCCAAACTGTGGTTTATTCAGGAAGTAGTACACTGTCAAACTGGAAACCCATTCTGCAACACATGCAAAGGACTCATTAGCTGGGGACTAGCCATACACTGCACACAGCCCTGCAGCTAAAATACGGGCATGCGGCATGCAGCAACAAGAGCGTCCATGACCGCATGCACCAAGCAACCACCATGGAAGCCGCTTCCTCATGTGACACCAACGATGCATGCACAATCACCAAGGCATGCAACATGTCACAATATCACCAGATGTGAGTCACTTATTGGCTCCAGACTTGAAGCCTCTCAAAAGCTACTATCCTGATAGGACTTAGGGTGCCTGAGAGACTGTGAACTCATTTTTACCTAGAATGACCATAAACATGCGAATGAGTGCTTCCATTGGATATCTGAGGTGCAATCAGTATAGTAATCTGTCTTGCAATGCTGAATTTAGCTGTGACAATTGGCCACCCTACTTGGTCTGCCTCCCATCTTGACACTCTTATTTGAACCTCTAAACAACATCAGAGGCAGGGCCTTTTTCAGGGACAGACGTGACCCGGTGATCGACTGGGGCCGATGGGCCGGGCACACCCTCGGACTTCTGCCCGCTATTGCCACGCAACCAGAGGGCGTCCCCCGTTGGTGGTCTCGCTGTCGCTTTGGATTTAGAAGATGGCCCTTTCCCATCAAATATGTGGGTCTTCACTAGGGGGAGCATTCCCCGCCCCCACCTCGTTAAGGCGGTAGTGTAGCTAATGGCAGGGTAGGGCTGAAGTTCTTGGAACCTGAGGTTTGCCCATGCCCTTAAAACGGCGACCCCCTGGGTGGAGGCCTGTAACCCTTTTTGACAGCGTAAGACAGCCGCTGACATCCTAAACAATAAAACAGTGGTGTATTAGGGCAATGAAATTACATCTTGAGTCCAATAACCTCCGTTCAATCCCACAACAGGACTTCTTTTCAACAGCGTGAGGCACCATAGCTGAAAGTGTCCCCTAGGCCCTGATTTCTCACTTCTGAGCGAAATTCTAGCTTCTTGTATCCGGTGAATCTCCCTTGCCACCACCCGGACAAGCTATTGTTTCTGTCTCCCCCAGGTCCGCCGAGTCTGGCTGGACCCGGCAGCCTCAAAATTGACAATCCGCTCTCGTCGCGGAGCCAAGTGTGCCGGCTGCGCCGCCAGTAGATCGTCTATCCACTGTGAAGTGCTGACCTGCCACCCGTGCCGGTACGAGTCCACAAGCTGTTAGCGGAGGGGGCATTTCCGACCCTCTGCCACCGGTTTGATCCGCATCTGTTTTGGCCATGCCAGGTGCCTGTGCCGGGAGAGGTTCGACAGCAACTGCAATTGCTTTTCAGTTCCAGAAGGACCCAGTCAAGTCGTTGACTCACAGCGGCATTTGCCAGGACGATGCGTTCCTTTTATAATCGTTCCAAAGGCCTCTCCGTCTGGACGCCTAGTTTGGAACGCCTCACACCGCGCGCACCCGTAGTCTTCTGCCCAGACGCGTTTGGAAATGGTCGCCCAGCCTTGATTCATGCCTTTCTGGAGAGGGATGTGTATGCAGGATGTATATTTTAGACCTTTTGACATCTGACGTTCAGACCTTTTTTGAGCTAACGTGTGTGTGGTTGCGCTCGACACTATGCCCTCCGGATGCCAGCTGAAGTGGATCAGCGCGATGGAGCTGAACATCTGATAAGCTGGGATGCTAGGGGAGGAAGATTGCAACTGTGGAGATTGCACTCGACTGGGCTGGCTTCCATCCTGTCCACACGGTTCGGAGATCATCGATTGTTCCCTGTCGCTCTATCCGCAAAAATAGACGCGTGTTTTGCTAGTTCATTTCTTTCTGAATTATGCGATTTTTCTCCTCCGCCAGATCTCCACTACCCATATGTAAGCAAACGCTACACACGGCCTGCACACAGCTTAACTACAACGTAGGCATGCGACCCACACATTATTTAAAACAGCGTAGACCTAAACTATGGAATATATGATCGTCTAAATTATCCAGCTGCTCATCTTCTGGACTAAGCGCACAAGACTTTCCCGGTGTCAGGTGTTTTGCTCCGTGGATCCTGGACCCCCTCTTTAAAGCTGGATCTGTCCACTCTCATTCGGACCGTTATAAGAGTACAGCGAAATCACAGCTTATCGGCCTCCGAAAGAAATGGACTCATTTTCATAGGCCAATAAAGTGGTACTGGAGTCGGTCTTATGTCCCTGACGACGGTATAGACTGCCCAAACATGGTGAAGGAGGAGTACTGGTGGCTTCTTCAGACGCAGTACCACGCACAGCCCGGGCCGGCGTTGGTGTGCCTTTAAGACTATTCTTATCCCCTCCGTATCTCTCGCTCCCCGATCCGATTTGTTGCGGAAATCTGCCGCCCGCCCGGGCAGGCAAGAGGTGCTGACCTTCATTCACTCTTTTGAGGTCGTATGGTTGACGAAAGACATACGACACCAGGCCCTAGCGGGCCCTTGCGTGTTGTTATGTACACACCAACACCTAACACACACATGACTACACGCTAGCACTGAGGAAATGTACAGTACAAACGCACGATGCTACAAGGCCGTGAGGGCCGTTACAGTGAAAAGGAGAGGATCATTGCGTGTGAAGATGCATTGGCCGTACGTTTTCTTGATGCAGCGCGACCGTTCCGTATACGTGCTACGTTGTACGGTTTGTGATCAAGTAAATTGGGTAAATTTCGCTTCTGGTTCCAAACAGCTGATGCTCATGTTTTAACTTGTGGTTGTGGTCATCTTCAACATTGAGTTGTTCGGAATTACTGGTTAGCCTTTGACAACACCAATGACCATATGGACAAAAGTCGTTGATTATATCTCTACGGACGTTTACCAAAATACATGAATGCATGTTTACAAAATTTGCATGATAATGTTTTATTGTTTGCAGGAGCCTTCTGCTGGAGAGATGTGTGAAGCCAGAAATGGAAAAAGAGTGCGCAAGAAAAGGCTGTATTCCATGATCCTGAACCAGATAGAGTTCTACTTCAGCAATTCTAGTCTGACCCGTGATAAATACTTACAGTCACTCCTAAAGAAGGACAGATGTGAGTATACAATATCAGAAGCTGTATTATTTTGTAAATTTTGGGTCGCCATATAATGTCATGCCATTGCATTGCATGCTCATTCTGTGTCTAACCAGGTGTTGCTATTTATGGGGGTTAAGTCTGTACTTACTGCATTGCTATGAGCTGTATCTTGTGGAAATGTGATGCTCTTGCTGCCGTTGCCACGGATTACATTACATGACAGTGATATTAATTATTTAATTTTGCAGTTATTCCGATTTTGGAATTTATGACATTCAACAAGATAAAGGCGCTAACGTCCAATAAGGACGACATCGTACAAGCACTGTCAACATCCCAGTTCCTCCAGCTGTCACCAGATGGCTCTGCTGTGTGCAGACGCTCCCATTTTACGCTGAAGGGAGAAGCTGAGCTCTGCACTATTTACGTGGTGAGCTGTTTTGCACGACGTGTGCTGTGTTGGAGTGGGGTAGGTCAGGTCACTGCAGTCTGATGGCACCTGACGCATAACTAACACGGTCATTTCACTGTGACTGGTTGTGGCACACTAGTTGCGCCACCACCGAGACTTTGGGTGGCATTTTCAAACAAAAGACTTGAAAATATAGCATTATCAAAGAGGGAGAGCAGGACTTACACCAACAGGTGTTGCCGCGCGGCCTCGTGCACCCCACCGTGGTTCGGTAGTCTTGGTCATAAAGCGAGCAACACGGATGCCATTTTCCTAAACGCTATAGTGTCGTGGTCTGCGCTGCGAAAGGCATAGTTGCATAGTCGATGCAGTGATACAGATTGCCAAGCTGCTCGATCACGCCGCGTAGCGAATTTGACAGCGTTCCTGAACACAGCTACCTGCTGCTGCGTTATGGTCGTAGCTTGGCTGTGTGGCAGACCCGTTCGCTCCCCCCCCCCCCCTCCCCTCCTCCCACACACTCACACGTGCTGACCTGGGGCCGGTTTTTGTCAGGAGAGCATCCCACGCACCACGGGCGTGGATGCCTTGCGCCGCACGTTTTCGGCGTACGGCACCATCGACTACGTCTCTGCACCGCTTCATCGCGCCACCGGCCGCCACCGCGGCTTCGGCTTTGTGGAGTTTCGCACACCGAACATGGCACATAATGCGCTGCAGGTAGGATTTTACTTGCAGACGTCGCGATGGTGATCCGTGTACCGAACTGAATGGCACGCGTGGTGTTTCACTGTGTCGTGCATGCGACATGCTGGTTGACAACAATGACTGGGTGTTTGTTATTGCAAATGTGCTGCAAGTTAGCGCTTCTGGTATGGCAAACGCAACAGTTCAAAAGCTTGTGGCTACGCACAGCATTAAATGCATCGTTAGTACACTTCAAGGACAGATCCTGCTTAAATTTCAGGCAGAACAAAACACTTCTGCGTAAATAATTGTTGCAAAGTGCAGCTGCGCTGCCTGACCTGGGTTTTCTGTCAGGCGTTTGGCGCGCTGGGGCGGCGCATGCCCTCGGAGCATTACCCCGAGTACCTGACGTCCCCGGACGAGGCTGCCGACGGCTCGAGTGGGGTGCAGGGCGAGGCGGCGACGCGACGGCCAGCGACGCCGAGGGCGAGCGGAGAGGCCGATCACGCCAGCCGGCTTGGCAAGAGGAAGCTGTCAACTGACTCCAGTTCGCGGGGTGAGGCCCGTTGGCGGCCGCTCCTGCCGTGATGGTGAACTGCATTTCCTGTTAGTTGTGTTGGGTGGAGTCATGAGTCAGAAGTCGCCGAGAAGGTGATAAAAGCGACAGTATATAATGGAACATCTAACAATTGTGGCATTAGCTTACGGTTTTTGAAGGAGTACTTGTTTCGTTTACCTCTCACCTGAGGTAACCAAGTCGTCAGTACACGGCCAACGAATATGTCCTTTTCGACCAATTCTCCACGACCCAATGACCAATCTCCATATTCCATTGAATGTGGCCGAATGACCAATATCCCCGTTTTCAGATGCACCTATGAAGGTCACGCGTTTCGCAGAGACACCAGAGTCCGAGGACATATCCCAGTGTCCTGCTGATGGCGCGTCGCACACCACGTCCCATTTTGAGGGCAGCACCACCGCCACACCTGCCGACACGGAGAATTCCAACTTCTCCGAGTCACACGCAGATGGCACCACCAGCTGCTCGGAGCCGCACCGCGAGGACGCCAGCCACGGGACGTCGCTGCTAACGGAGCAGACGGATGACACAGACTTGTCGGATCAGAAGAGGAGGAAGCGCCGAAGAACGAGACGCGGACGCAAGCCACATTTGCTGGAAACAGAAGACACAGAGCTGCTGGGGATACAAATTATGCCACTGTGAGTTGTTAGGACGTGAGTCGTGGGGCTGAGCTGGTATGGTACAGGTATGAGCTGTGAGTTGCGACAAGAGCTGTGCTTATCAAAATATCTTCTGCATTGATCCTAGTGAAGCCAGATCAGTCATACGGTACACGCACCCCTCCAGTCGCTGGCATCGAATGGCATGCAGGTGACAACCAGACCAGAACCTGCGTGTTTTAGTGTAGGGCGCGTCTCTGTACTCCATGCGCTACGTGTTATGCACTAAACGGCTCGCGTGCAAAGTGGCGCGAGCGCGGGAGCAGCGGTAGCGACGCGTGCCGTATGGGCCCGCAGGTCGGAGTGGAGCCGGTACCGGGAGCAGTACCGCGCGCTGCAGAAGGACAACATGGCGGCGATCAAGCGCAGTCTGCGCGAGGGCGCGGCGCCGCCGACCTCTGCCGACCAGGTGAGCAGCGTGTACTAGGCGCGCTCGGTCTGCTGCGTGCTCTCATGCTTCCGTGAATGTCGATATGCCTTGGAGCCGGCCCCGACCGGCGCCACGGAGACGGGGATAGGCGAGGCTGGTGCCACTGCGTTGAGGTGCGTGTCCGCGGGCGTATTTTAGGAGTCGTGTTCTTACGTCTTGTATGACAGCTGCATTTGGGCAGTCTATACCGCTCCGGGTTCGCTCTTTGGCAAGCAGACACGTTCAGCCGAGGAAACTCTTCACTGGAGGTACATGCCGATGTTTGCTCACTTTCGCTGTGCGTCAGCGTCACAGCTCGTGCTGATGCGGCGTGTCGTCTCGCGCTATGACTTCAGGGCCGGCCGGCATCCGTCCCGCCGTTGTTCGTGGCCTCCACCGTCGTCCGGTTTACCCCCGTCCGAGCCGGCGCCACCGACAAACAGCTGATCGTGAGTACCTGATCTCCGCTGGCGGCGGCGGCGAATCCGCCGTCCACACGCAACTAAGGTGATACTGCTGGAAGTCCGCCGGGCTTTGTTTTCCAACGAACTATACTGCCAGTAAGTTAATCCCACTTCCATGACTTTGTACGGCTTTCAAAAGTGCTGTGGTGCATCACCGACCGCCGTATTGAACTACCATCCAAAGAATTTTTGGCTATATCTGGTATGATTTGGTTCGACCCCTCGTCAATGAAATTGGGAGCTTTAACGGGCCATTAGTATCAACTGACCTCTGTTTTTTTACCTTTCCTGGCCTGGCCCCGATTCCCGCGTGTGTCGTTTGCCTGGTTACTAACCACGTCTCATGAACAGTGAGGCATGTTACAGTAGACATATGAAAGCTACGCCAGGCACCGTCGGCATGCTGTCACGCCGCTTTTCGCGCTTTGGTAAATACATATAAAATTGCAAGCGCGTTGTGAAACCTATGCCAGTCCTTGCACGGTCCTGTACTGTCCGATTTTTGTTTATCGAACCAGGCTGTCGCTCACTGGTTGCTGTGTGCGATTTTCAGGACACGCTGAGGCAGCGGCCCGGTGTTTTGTACGTGGAGCTGTGCGCGGAGGGCGGGCTTGGCTACCTGCGGTTCGACTCGGCGGCGGCGGCGGCGAGCTGCCTGACATCCGATCTGAAGGATCCGTGCCTCCTGCGTGGTGAGTGGCTATGTCTGACGGTGTCCGGTGCCACGCAGTCCGGTGTCCGGTGTCATGTAATCCAGCGTCCGGTGTCGTGCAGTCCGATGTTATGTGATCCGGTGCCCGGTGGCATGTCATCTGGTGCCAGATGACCGGCTGTGCGCGCAGTAGCCTGTACGCCGCACACATGGCGAAATGTGGTGAAGCTTGCGTTGTTCTTTGATCCTTGTCGAGCCGACTCCACGTTGTGCATTTCTGCCAGTGCATTGCCTATCTGGCCGTGGCTAATTAGTGCCGCCGCGCCAGACCAGTGTATGTGGCCGCTGGTGGTTTTGGTGGCGACGTTGTCGACAACGGTGCTGTGGCCAGGCGAGGAGGAGGAGAGCTACTGGCGGCGCCTGTGGACCGAGCGAGAGCTGACCAGAGGTAGGCGGCAGCGCCGCCCAGCGGAGCGTGGCCGAGACAAGCTCCTGCGCCGTCTGAAGGAGCGGATCAAGAACGACCCTTGAAAACCCACACCCTTTTTGCGGCTTTGAAGCGCAAGGTCAAGAATGAGCTATGAAACGCGCGCCCTTTGTGCGGCCGTGACAGCGTACTTTGTGAAGTGCATATCGGTGGTGTCGCTGCGTACGTAGAGAATCTCTGCGGTGACGACAGGCAGCAGCGGCCATTCTGCGTGGTCCCGTTGTGTAATATACGCATTTGAAACATGAAGAGCGCCTTTAGCTTTTCAGCTTCATCACCAGTACATGGGAGGACGAGCGATGAGTGTGCTAGCTTTCGAAGACCCGAGGGTAGTGATGGGGGTCGCAAAATAGCGCAGACGATAGAATGCACCTGTCCCGTGTAATACGGTGACCGAGGATATCCTCCGTCCACCTCGATAGCCAGGATATTTGGGGCGATATTGGGACCCTCGATATTTGGGGCGCGTGCCTTCTGGTTCACCTACGGGTGACGATGTGGGCTCGAGTCGCTTTAGGCGCTCGCTGTTTTCCGTTGAAAGGTATGGCCTGCGGTCAGTAGCAGCGGTCGCCCTAAAGGTCAGAGGGCAGGGCGGGCCACGCCGAGCATTGCGTCACGTTAAACTTTCGTCACCGACTTCTACCGTCCAGCTGGCATTGCACGATCAGATGGTGGGGGTGAGGGCTCACACAACGAGCACTGCTTAGCGTGAGCCCTGATGCCAAAAATTGCTCCATTCAAATGGCTTAGATTAAATCTTAAGATAAGACATAATGCACCAGTGGACTCTTACAATAGACTACATACGCGACGTCAGCCAGTGGCAGTAGAGCTACCAGTAGTGTCACCTAAAATCTGTTGGGGAAAGGGTCAGCCGAAAAGGGTTGACCAAACCTACCCCAAAACATGGTTCCTCCCCGGATTTCGGCCACTTAAATTTGCGTCCTCGATGGTAAGATTATAAAGTTTTTTTTTATTTTGTAGATTTAAAAGCATTCTCCTCAGCATGAGTGGCTTACCATTTCAAGCTAATGTGAGGTGCCTTCTTGTGGAAAGCCTAAATGGGATATAATTCACAGAAAAATATATTTAGAAATATTATTAAGGGATTACAGAACAACCAGCGTTGTTGCTGGCCGTGTTATATAACCACCACAGCCACGACTGAGCGACAAATTCACTTGCCACTGTTGGGTGAAAACATGTTTATTTGTATCTGGGCCACCACGTACTTTTAGAAGCTGCCGCATATGGCAGCCAATTATTATTTTCCCGATCCAGGCGTTGGCATTCGAAGACAAAAGGTTGTCTAACATTTGCAGAGTGATGAGTTAGCAAGAAATAGGAAAGAGTTAGCATGGGACAAACATTAGGCACTTACCCGATAATGAATGGAACAAAATTAAGGTGGTACTAAATTTGATGCATTTAAGTATCTACTGCTTTCGACTTAGTACACCAATAGCCAAAATAACCGTTGGGGATTTATTCGGTTCAGTAGCCCTCTGCTCACATGCAATGAGGGGGCCCAAAGGAGAATTGGGGGGGGGAGGGGGCTAAGGTCAGCATTATGGCTTCATGCCGCCAAAATTATATAAAGTGACGCCCCTGAGCGCTACTGACGTAAAAAGTCGGCGAGCTTTGATATATGAGCAGCTGCGCGGCTCGCTCCCGATAGGCGACTACGTCAGCCCGCCGCCGCTGCTGCCGGATGTGGGCCCCGATTGTGCCGCCGCATCGGCTCGGGACCTCTTCCGGCCTAGCGCGCTGGGACGCGCCGGCGTCAGCCGCTGTGAGCTCCGGCGTGGGTTGGCAACACCCAAGACTGGTCTGCGAAGAGGCTGCAGTTAGTGGTGTCGAGCTTCTTTCGATCACAGTAAGTAAGTCCCTTAATTTGCTTATGGCTGTTTTACGAGAGGTTGGAAAAAGGCTTAGAGCTTTGATTACTGTCAACGTCAGCATTACTAGCCATTTGAATTGGTGCTGTCCCTTCCCGGACTGCATTGTGAAGAATACAGCTTTGTTGCGAGCGTATAGGAAAGCATGTTTTCTGCATCAGCACGTCAGAAAACACCATGCGACGGTTGTTGCAGGACTGACGCCGAGTTGACCCGGGCTTGATCTGGTGGTACGTGGTGTCCGTGGCTGCAGCATGGCAGGGGTTCTGAGAGGTCTGCTAAGTCGCAGCCTAGTCCGCCAGCCGAAACACGAGAGCCAGGTCTCCGTGATCAGCGGACCCACCAGCGTCACCCATACCATCCACGTGGGCATGAACGCGGACGGCGTGCTGGAGGGCCTCCCGGAACCGTGGCAGCGGTTCATCGACAAGTTCCTCAGGTGGGTGAGGCGCGGCTCCGACCCGACCCTCGCCTGCGGCTGGGCGCCAGGCGGGCACCGACTCGCCACCGGGGCAGACGGCGACAACCAGGAAACGGAAATTCCAGGGGAAATGGGATCTCTCAAGTCAGGGGGGGTGTTGCAGGTAACAGCTTCGCATTGTAAGGTGAGACATACGGTGGTGCGTGGAGAGAAACGACCGATTCCCATGGGCGACATGTGACCGCAAGGTCGATGCGCCAGACAGCCTTAATAACAAACTACGGGTGATTCCCACGACAACATGACAACATAGACTTACCATTTCATCCCACCAACACTGGATCGGTCCGCCACCCTCCCCCCCCCCCCCCCCCCCAGGTCCGCACAACCGGCTCTTCGAACCACCTGGTGGCTTCTGGCGCACAAAGTGTCGAGTTGGCCGCGATCGTGATTGCTCTCATGCGCTAAGAGTGCTTGAGGAAACCCCATTGTAACACGGCTGCTACGGCATTGACGATGATTTCCAAGCATGTCTACCGCCCTATTCGGATAGTCGTTGTGGCAGTTGGCCGGTGTGGGGCTTGGTGCTCGTCTTCACAGGTTGCCCGCTGGTCC
The DNA here is from genome assembly GCF_011947565.3 of Pollicipes pollicipes. Classification (NCBI taxonomy): domain Eukaryota; kingdom Metazoa; phylum Arthropoda; class Thecostraca; order Pollicipedomorpha; family Pollicipedidae; genus Pollicipes; species Pollicipes pollicipes. The sequence goes on from NW_023596545.1 coordinate 4,982,575, forward strand.
CCTTCCATCGGCTCGCTCTGGCTGAGTGCATCACACCCCGCGGCACGTCCCGCTACCCTCATTTCCGGTTCCAGCGTGTTATTGCCGTGCTTTCTGTGCAGGCGCGCGTGCACATCGGAGCGGAGCACGCCATACCGCTGCGCCTGTGAAGTGCCGACAATGCCGGCGAGACCTGACGCCACGCGACATTACGGAGCAGCATGATGCTAGGCTGCCTCTCCTCTTTGAGTCAGCTTACAGCTCCGCCCAGCTGGCTTTAGGCTTCACACAACCGTCCCTTTGCTTTTAGCATGCCAAACATGACTAAGACATCCGTGTGACGTGTTTGTTATGTCTTCAGCAAGGAGGAACAAAGAGAAAACCCATATGCGGCAATCAGTGCGCTGAAGTTTTACAACAGCAAATTCGGCGAGAAAAGCAAAAGGGATGCGGCGTTCAAACCCTTAATCACCGAGGACGCAATCAACGAAGAAGTCCAGGAAAATGAGGACAACGCTGGTAAGAAAACAAGCCATGAGATCCCTGGCTTATATCAGTCACAGACATCGTTAACGTTGGCCCGCATCTGGCGTATCTATCATGCGGCTTGCTCCGTTACCCTTGACTAGTGTCTGTACCTGGTTGGCACCGTTCACCTTGGTTCGTATCAGTCAGGCGGCTAGCGCCGTTTCCCTTGACTCGTATCTGTCAGGCAGCTGGCACCGTTAACTTTAGCTCATATGTCAGGTGGCTGGTGCCGTTACCCTTGGCTCGTATCTGTCTATCCGTCAGGCGTCTGGCGCCGCTACCCTTGACTCGTACCTGTAAGGCGGCAGGCGCCGTTGGCCTTGGCTTGTATCTGCAAGGCGGCTGGCGCCGTTACCCTTGGCTCGTATCTGTCAGGCAGCTGGCGCCATTACTCTTTGCTGGTCGCCTCCTTTGCTGGTATCTGTCAGGCGGCTGGCACCATCAACCTTGACTCGCATCTGTCGGACAGCTGGGACCGTTACCCTTGGTTTGTATCTGTTGGGCGGTTGGCGCCGCACACTGCGAGGCCCGGCGCCAGATAGTGGCTTCGCACAGTCGTAAGTCTTTCGCATTTCCGTTATGCACTTGGCAATTCACTCCGGTGCGGACGTATGTCTCACTCCCACTGTTGGATGTCATCTGCGAGTTTGGCATCCACCTATCAATAAGCCCACACTTGTCCGAGCCCTCCTCATCACACCACCCTATTGCCCGGACCCTCCTCATCAGACCATATTATTGTTCCGGCCCTCCTTATCATCCCACACTATTGCCCTTGTTCTCCCCACCAGACTACACTTATAATCCAGGCCCTCCGCATCAAACCACACTATTGTCATTGCTCTCCTCATCAGACAACACATCATCCGAACGTTCTCCATCCCCAGGAGAGTCGGCTTCTGCACCGGGACCATCCGCGAACCCATCCGAGCTTCCTGTCGCGTGTGGACCCAGGAGCAATGCGCAGAAGATGGTATGTAGGCATCTGTCATGCATCGACAGAGAGAGCGAGAGGGAGAGAGGAGGAGAGGAGAGAGAGAGACGACGATGAGCGAGAGAGAGAGATGAGGAGAAGGAGAGCGAGAGAGAGAGGAGAGAGAGAGAGAGTGAGAGAGAGAGAGAGAGAGAGAGAGAGAGAGAAGAGAGAGAGAGGAGAGAGAGAGAGAGAGAGAGAGAGAGAGAGAGAGGACGAGAGAAGAGAGAGAGGGAGAGAGAGAGAGAGAGAGATGAGAGAGAGAGATAGAGAGAGAGAGAGAGAGAGAGAGAGGAAGAGGAAGAGGGGAGAGGGAGAGGGAGAGGGAGAGGGAGAGGGAGAGGGAGAGGGAGAGGGAGAGGGAGAGGGAGAGGGAGGAGAGGGAGAGGGAGAGGGAGAGGAGAGGGAGAGGAGAGGGAGAGGGAGAGGAGAGGGAGAGGGAGAGGGAGAGGGAGAGGGAGAGGGAGAGGGAGAGGGAGAGGGAGAGGAGAGGGAGAGGGAGAGGGAGAGGGAGAGGGAGAGGGAGAGGGAGAGGGAGAGGAGAGACGGAGGCACTGCAAGTCCCTCATATTGATACTTGGCGCGATGCTTCGCGCTTGGGGCGTCGGTATGCGCGGCAAAAATTGCACGGGCAAGTTCGTTAAAACGCTGTGATGGTTGATGTAGCTGCGATATCTGTCAACATAATGCTCACTCGTTACTGCAATATGAAATAAATACACATGGAGTTTCACATTTATGGCATATTTCAGTCCTGCACTGTGACAGGTCCATTTAAGCATATTTGAAAAGCGCGGTGAGTTCAATTCAACCGTTGTATTCCATGGCATTGGCGTAGGCAACAAACGAAACCAGAAAATATGACAGCATATGGTAGTCTAGCGGTGAGGTGCAAATCTATATCTTATCTATACCGTATCGGTGCCTATATACACCATACCTGTATACCCCTCCGTACCACATACATATACTATCTATACCACATACATACATACATATTTATCTATACCACACACATGCATACATATTTATATATACCACATACATAGATATACATTTATATATACTACATACCCATCTACATCTATCTATACCATATGTCTATGCCGGCATATCTATAACAGTGGCAATTTTGTTTGAACATTAAAAGCCAGCACGTGACGAAAACGGACAGCATCGGCTTTGCTCATGCCCAAAGGCCAACTTCCTTTGCATCTTGTACGAAAAATTGTGCGCCCAGCAGGCTATAATCCTGTTCCTAGCACTATATAGCATGTCGATATTTAGCCTGCCGGTACTTTGCAATGTTCTTGCAATGGCAACATTTCGCAGAATCGATATTCTGCGTTTCAATATTTTGCGTGCCATCATTTTGGGGAATTAATATTAGCCGATTCGTTATTTTGAGAGCGCACACTTTGCGATCGACCTTTTGCCTTTCGCTATTTCTCCTGTCGAAATTTGTCCAGAGAGCTAGAATCGCTTTTGAACTAGGGCAGGAGTGAAAAATTTCATCGTAAAAAGACCGTATGGGAGTGATAAATTATATCGCAAAAAGACCGTACGAGAGTGAAAAAATTCATCGCAAAAAGACCTTACGGGAGGGAAAATTCAGTTTTCAAAAGTTGGAACTTATAGGTCAGTGAAAAATTTTACAGCAAACTTAGATGTACATTTCAGGTTGACATGGACGTAATATCACAAACATGACAAAACTGCCTTTGTTATTAAACATCTTAGGTCGTTTAAGTGAAACAGGATGCATCAAAGAATAGGAATCTCACAACAGTGTGACAAGCATAAAAACTATTATATACGCTTTGATGCTGCCTTTTGCACTTTCATTCCACAAATTTTGTTAATACAACACAAAGCGAAGGAATTCAACATAAAACACAGAAAATTGAACAAGCTTTAAGCATTCAGACAAAAAAGCCTTGGACTCCTGCACACCAACACATCACAAAGTCAAACACAACAGACGTACCTCTGGCTTCTGTTAAGATGGTGTCAGAAAATGCAAATGTTATGTCACTGCTTCTTACAAAATACCAATACTTATTCCCATGAAAGTAACCTGACTAAGCCTAACCTTAAGAAGCCCTACTTCATCTCATACTGTCTAACCTAACTTTATTACAGTTACTATTTTATTCTATATTATATATATTATTATATATATTAACTATATATATGTATATATATATATATGTATATATATGTATATATATATATATATATATATATATATATATATATAACAAGCAGCATATGTGAGTCAGTGATTTATAAAATTTCTGCTGCCACTTTCCATGCAATAAATCAACTTAACTTTACTTAGAGTGGCCTGTGGTAAAACGTGATGAAGCTAATTTTTGGCTGGTTTTGACTTGTGTTTTTGTGCAGTTCATTTGTGTCAGCTTGTTAACACCAAACAAAGTTGACAGCAAAAATCAAAACACCTCAAATCAGTTTGAGCAGCTTATTCAGGAAGGTAGAATCGCCTTTGAGCTAGGGTGGGAGTGAAAAAATTCGATTGCAAAAAGACGGTGCGGGAATGAAAAATCCATTCACCAAAGACGGAACTTATGAGCTCGTGGCGGATGCTGCAGCAAACAACGACATGTATTTCAAGTTGGCGTGGACGTAATATCAGAAACCTGACAAAGCTATTTCGTTTTTTTACATCTTAGGCCATTGAAGTGAAACAGAATACATCAACACGCGCTTGGGTGGGGGGAGGGCAAATTGCCCCCCCCCTCCCCCGAGGGCTCTTCCCGAATGGCTTTTGAACGGCGCGGCGTAGCCGCGCCACACTTTGCATAGCTGTAGAAAATTGCATAGCGGATCGTTTGACAGACACATTTTAGATGTACATTGTAAGGTCGCTAACCTATGACAGGTCAAAGTTAGCCCATGGTTTCAGCGAAGGCAATTTCTAGGGAATCGCTCAATCTGATACAACGGCCGAGTGTTTGACAAAGACATACATATCTGAGATGCTTTCTCAGGCACCGCAAATATTGAATGAGCAAATTACGTTGACCTAAGGTCAGGTATAATGATCAGACCAAGGTCAAAACCAACCTGATTTATCACTCTAGGGGTTGCTGTATGGGATAGTTTCTGGTGCTCATTTCGAATTTATTGACAGCAGGAGCAGCATCATGCATTTTCAATTGATTCTTAGAGGTCAGAACAGGCCATTGACCTAAGACAACACGGGTCGAACGTTTTGTTTTAGGAACATACTGCCTAGCGTAATCTTTGTCGCTTATTCAAATGAAAACGCAGAGCAGTCTTGTATCACTTTGTTCACCATGACCTTCAATGGGTCGAACAAGGTCCATGACCTCAATTGGGCTTGTGACCTTTTGCTTAGAGACAGTCGCCTAGGTTCTGGGGGCGCTTTAGAGACCAACCTGGAATCTGACCTTGTTTGACGTTATTCGACCTGAAGGTTATGACCTAGGAAGCTGAAAACTTAAGCTAAGTGAGTTCACGTATAGGTCAAGACACTCTGTAAATTTGGTGTCTCTAGCTTTCTTAGTTCCCGAGATCTCAGGGGGGGGGGGTCAAATTGACCCCCACACCCAAACGAAGAATATCTAGCCGGCCAACCGGGCACGTGTTCAAATAGTACTTTTATGACAGTATTATGAGCATAGCAAAATACTGACACCAATAATTTGATGGTGCACTTTTTAATTCCTTCCGCAGCACTTTTAAGATAAAACAAATCAAAGGAATTCCATAATAAAATAACAACAGAAAATTCAACAAGCACAAAACACTCAAACAAAACAAAAAACATTGGACTCCTACGCATCAGCTCATCACCAAGTCAAACACAACAGCCATACTTCTGGCTTCTGTTAAGGTGGGGTCAGGGAAAGCAAACATTTTGCCACTGTTTGGTACAAAATACCAATGCTTATTTCCATGAAAGTAGCCTATGCCTAACCTAAACAGGCCTCACATCATCTCATCCTGTATAATCTGTTTGTATCACAGCAATAGTTGTGAGTTACTGATCCTTGCACAATGCCTATTGCCACTTGCCATGCACTTGACCAACTTAACCTAACTTAGAGTAGCCCATATGATGAACATCATCTCAACTCACCTATCTGTTGACAGCAGCACTTGTGATAAAAACATGATGTTTAAAGCTAGTTTTTGGCTGGTTTCAACTTGCATTTTTATTCGGGTTATTTGTGCATGCTTGTTGACATCAAAGTTGACAACACGCAAATCAAAACACTTTAAATCACTTTCAACAATTTATTTTGATTGTCATGGTTGGCCTATGTCAAGGGCAGTAATGGATATGCTCCACAAAACAATCTCTCTTCTACAAAACTAACATGACTTTGAGATGACCATGCCAGTATTGCTGCTTGCCTTTTCAGCTGCAGCGAATGCATCCATTTGGGCTTGTTCATTCATATTTCATGACAGAGCTTGAGATGTTGGCTTCACATTTTAAATGGAGCGGTCTGACTATTTGTTACATAGCAATATCCAACTCATTATAATTGTTGTGCAGCTTAGAGTATCGCTGTGTTAAAAATATAGTGCATGTATGCAGTACAGTCATTTGCCGGTCAGCAAACCATGGCAACTATAGAAAACATCTGGTTAAGGCGGCCATGAGGGACCACTTTAAGAAATTTGGGGCAAATAACCAAGAATATGGAACAAAATAAACCCATTGCACGCCTTGAAGCATCAAAATTTGTCTTGTGGCAAAACTTGATGCATTAATACAAAATGGCTAACTCTGGTTACCAATCATGTGCTGAAAGCAGGTAAGGTAAGCAATTACGTGGTCCACAGGATACTTGCCGGCTTCTTCCTGCTCCCCCAAGCAAAAACTCAGTACCTTTTGCATGGTCTGCTGGCAGACAGAGTCATTCGACTCACCCCCAGATATAAATATCAATCATGCCCACCAGCCTTCGGAATTAAAATGCGAAACAAGTAAGGGGTGCGCATGATAAACATTTCCACAGGGTAGAATTTTGCCATCAAACACTTCTGCATTAGATGCGTCAGGTCTGTCCTAAGGCTCTATATGTCAGCATATTCTAATGCTGCCATACAGAGGCAGCATTAGGCAAGGCTATTTTAAGCCTTGCCAGGTCGCCTGGTAATTCAGACACTCGAAAAGCTTGGATTTATCCTTATTGAGCACCGCCATGGACCAAGAAAACAGTTAACCGGAGGTTGAAGAGGGAAAAAATGGCGGTAAAAATAAGGTCCGTGCTTTAACTTGTCTCCTTCATTCCCTGTGAATTGTTCACGCTTGGGTGCGTATCAAACATGTTTGGGCGGCTGGCGAATTTATCCAATTTATGTATGAAATACGTACAAGCTTGCAGTTGGAGCATCTTGCAGAGAAATTGGTCAGCATTTTAAGCTGCAAATGGTACCTCTAAAGGCAAGCGAAAAGGAAGGAAGAATAAAGTGGTATCACACTGGTACGATACCAAGAAAAACAAAAGTAGCTAAATAAATATAAAAACTGATACTTTTCTCGCAAAATTTTGTTATCCGCTGATTTCACTTAAATCTGTTAATATAAGCGCTCAAATGGTGATATTCATCATGTAATTTTAATTTAAAGACAATTCTTGTACTTTTCACTCCTGCATTTCGGGAGTGATGCAATTTGGTGGTCAAGTTCCCTCGGGAAAAAAGTACGTGGAGTAAAATTCTCTACCAGGCCTTGCTGGTGTTTGCACCAGCCTCTGCTTTCGTGGTGTGGTGATGAGACCAAAAAAGGGGGGATGCGTGAAAACCTTGCATTTGGCGTACGGCTGCAGATTGTGGTGCATTTTGTAAACAAACCAAACTTAATGCGTGCAAGCGGCTAGGGTCGCGCGCGTTCTTGGGTTTGGAGGTACCTGGCGCCCTTGCTTTGTGCATGCATAGACATGATTCAGATGTAGGTGAGGCAGGACATAGCCATAGGTGTCCAGGTTCTGCGGAGCCTCGTTCATGCTTGGTGGTTTCAAGTGAGCTCGGCTTTGGATGACATCTGAAAACCTCAGAAAGGGAAATAGGGGTTTGGCATGTGCGATTAGACAGTATCAGGCAGGAGTGAAAAATTCACATAAAATATGGGGAAGAGGAGTGAAAAATTATTCCTCATAGGGTGTTGCTTTACACCCAAAGTCGGCAATTCTAGGACACTGAGCTTATTCTGATTGTCCTGCTTAGCCTCCTTCAAGGGCAATAATGGTATGCTCCACAAAACAATTTCCTCTCCAAACAAAACATAACTTGTGGATGGCCACACCAGTTTTGCTGCTTGGCTTCTCAGCTGCCGCGAAGGCATGCATTTAGGTTTGTTTATTCATATTTAAGGACAATGTTTGAGATGTTGACTTCACATTTTGAAAGGGATGGTCTATTTGCTAAAAACTGATATCTACCTCATGTTTTAATTGTTATGCAGCTCAGAGCGTTCATGTGTTAAAAATATAGTGTATATCTAAAGTACTGTCATTCGCCAATCAGCAAGCCAGTGCAACTATGGACAACAACTTGTTAAATGAGACATGAGGGGCCAAATTTGAGGCAAATGATCAAGAGCATGAAACAAAATAGTTTCATTACATATTATATGGCATCATCATTTTCCGTATGAACAAAACTTGATGGATTAAAACCGAAAATGGCTAAATTGAATTAAAAATAACGTGCTGAAAGAAGGTAAGATTACCAGTTAGTTGCTCCACAGAAGAAACTTGCTGGATTTTTAAGGACAGGCTCATTTCTGGTTGTCCCCACCCCCCTCCAAACACAAAGTACCTCTCGCATAGTTTGCTGACTGACAGGAGCGTCCAACCCACTCTCAAAATAGAAATATTAATCATGCCGACCTAACTGAAAAAATTAAAATGCGAAATAAGTCAGGGGAGCTTTGTACGCTTCTGTATTAGCTGCGCCAGGTCTGTCTTAACGCTATGTACGGCAGGGTAATGTAACGTGGTGAGGTAGTGAAACTGGAATGGCCTAGATTGATCATCATTTTAACAGGGCAAAATTAGCAGTCAAAATGAGCTCCATACTTCAAACTGTTTACTTCATTCCGTATGAATTGTTCATTCTTGGGTGTATATCAAGCATGTTTGGGCGGCTGGCATATTAATTCAATACATGTATGAGATACGTGCGAGTTTGCAGTTGGAACATTTTGCAGAGAAATTGATCAACATTGCAAGCCCAAGAAGATTGGTTTAAAGATAATCGGAAAGGAAGGAAAGTGATCATAAGTTGTTCAGTGCACTAGCGAGGAACATTATTCACATAGATAACACAGTGGTGTTAGCCTTCTTCCTCGGAGAAAAGCAGGAGAATGGAGATATAGCTTGGTTGATATTGCGGCAACATGCCTTTACCGAAACAATATCAGAAGTGAATCAAAATTCCCTGCCGATGATCCTACTCCATTTTTCAGGTATGTTTTCAACAGCTGGCCACAGCTTATACGGGACACCAACATTCAGGGGATTAAACAAAGAGTGTTTATCAACCATTACCACGATACAGTCCCTATCTAAGAATTAGGATGCGCAAACATATGTGTGCATGCAAATGAATTCAAGCAAATAGGCATCACGCATCACACTTCATTCACTTTCACTTTCATTTCATTTCATTTCATTCACTTCATCACATTCACACTTCATTCACATGCATGCAAATGAATTCAAGCAAATAGGCATCACGCATCACACTTCATTCAAACATGCAGGCGATTTGAAGTAAACAGGCATCGCACATTGCGCCTCAATTATACATAGAAACGATTTCATTTGAACAGGCATCGCACATCACGCCTCAGACATCACATAAACATGTCAACGATTTTGAGCTAGCACACATCACACATAGAGGCACATATCACGCCCGCATAATTGGCCATGATGAGCCCTGTATGTTAAGATTCGGACGCCGACTTTTTATAAGAATAGATTCACTTATTTTCTTGTCTGGGTGTTCCTGTGCTCTGTAGATGGCGTTGTGCTTTAAAAGGCGCATAGGGTCCATGCCTTCCCCGATTTCAGCCTGAGATTTCCCCGATTTCAGCTAACGCGTTTGCGTTAACCACTGCGCGTCTGGGAAACCAGAGGTGTGGGGTTCGATTCCCCGCGACACCCGCCCGTCCTGCCAAGATGAGAGGCAGGTAACGCCACATAGCCTCAGCAGCTGAGTGCGTCGTAAAGCCCCAATGACACACACGCAGGTGTTTATTATATCTGCAACGAATAGGGCGCATGGACTCCCCGAGACGGGCCATGTCTCTCTTACGTTTTTCACACAGTTTGCTCTTGATTTCGTAAGCCACTTTTTGCGTGCAACCCCTTGAAACCCAGAACTGCATAAATGTTATCTGTTGCCACCTCGGCACTTAGGCCTCGAGATGGAAGATTTCACCAGAGGCTTTTTAAGCTTATTGTCGCTTTTCCAAGCTATGCGTGCGCGCAGTTTTAATTTTCTAACAATGTGTTTGATTTTCCGAAGCAAATGCTCATCTATGAAGGGCAGCGTTAAGAATTCGTCTTCCGATTGCACGTGTTCCCGCCTCCTACCACCCATCCTACCACGCGCTTTTGACTTTTTTTTTTACTTCTTCTAACATTCTACCTAAAGCGTCCATACCCCAGCATATCCGTCGATATATCGAGCTAGGAAAGTAGGTTTGAATGGTCTGGCGGCTAGGGCTTTTGTTCCAAATTGGTCCAAAAATATTATCGTCAGAGGAGGAGCGCATGGGTTCCCCATTGCTATTCCCAATTTTTGTCGGTAGAAGTCATCTCCGAACGAGAAAACATTATCCTGGAGACACTGTTGTAAAAAAGACCGCAGATATCGTCCTTTGATAGACCAACAACATCATTTTCATGGAAAGTGATGCTTCATGGAAATTGAAAGCGTTAATTTTTGACAAAAATTGGGAATAGCAATGAGGAGCCCACGCGCTCCGCCTCTGGCGATAATATGTTTAGGCAAATCTGAAACGAAAGCCCTAGCCGCCAGCCCATTGAAACCCACTTTCTTAGCTAGATACATTAATGATTTTGTTGGGGTATGGATATCTATATGGATGGGATGGGTATGGTTGGAGTATGGGCATGGGTATTTTATGGGCGCTTTAGGTACAATGTTAGAAAAAGTAAAAAGTTCTAGAGCGCGTGAGGGATGGCTGATAGGGGGTGGGAACACGTCCGATCGGAAGACGGATTCTTAACGCTGCCTTACGTAGATGAGCATTTACTTTGGAAAATCGAACACATTGTTAAATCAAAACTGCGCGTACGTATAGCTTGGAAAAACGACAGTAAGCTTAAAAAGTCTCTGGTGAAAGATGCCATCTCGAAGCCAAGTGCCCGGGTGGCAACAGATGTCATTTATGCAATTCTGGGTTTCAGGGGTTTTGCACGCAAAAAACGTGGCGTACGAAATCAAGTGTAAACTGTGTGGAACACATTGCATGAACATGGTCTTTGTCGGGGAGTCCGTGCGCGCTATTCGTTTGAGATATAATGAACACCTGTGGATAAGAATACCCCATTGGGTGGCCATGTTTGTGGCACAACGCGCTCAGGCTGAGATTGGGGAAAGTATGGACCATATGCCCCTTTTAAACCTCGAAGTCATTTACAAATCACAGGACCACCCAGACAGGAAAATGGGTGAATCTGTTCTTAAAAGTCGGCGGACAAATCTCAACAGACAGGGCTCATCATGGCCGAGTATGCAAACGTGATGCATGTCATTATGTGTGATGTGTGCTAACTCAAAATCGATTCCATGTTTAAGTGATGCCTGACGCGTGATGTGCAATGCCTGTTCAGTTGAAATCGTTTCCATGTATAATTGAGGCGCAATGTGCGATGCCTGTTTACTTCAACTCACTTGCATGCTTGAGTGAGGCGTGGTGCGTGATGTCTATTTGCTGTAATTCGTCTGCATGTACACGTGTATTCGTGCATTCTAATTCTTAGATAGGGACTGTGTCGTGGTAATGGCTGGTAATCGCTCGTTGTTCAATCCCCTGAATGTTGGTGTCTTGTATAAACTGTGGCTAGCTGTTAAGTCTGCGATTGTTTCAAAAAGGAATGTTGCCGAAATATCAACCGAGCTACATCTCAATTCTCCTGGTTTTCTCCGAGGAATAAGGCTAATACTACTGTATTATCGAAGGAAAACGAAACTGTGTCACACTTGAATAAGACCAAGAAAAACAGTAGTAATTAGATAAATATGAAAACTGGTATTGTCATAGCATTTCATGATCACCTCATTCGACCAAAAATCTGTGAAAATGAGTGCTCAAACGGGCCCCGGATATTCATCTTTATTGCATTTAGCTTTAGTTTTTTATTTTTCAGATATTTAGCTTTCAGATTTCATTAGGAGGCGTTTTTTGGATTTTTCACACCCGCATTCCGGGAATGGTGCGGTTTAGTGGTGAAGTTTTTTTCGGTTAGAAGAAACACGTGGAATAAAATTCTCTACCAGGCTTTGCTGGTGTTTGTACCGAGCTTTCCTTTGGCGGTGCGCTGCTTGCGTGGTGCGACAAAAAAAAAACTAGGGATGCCTGAAACCTTGCATTTGGCGCACAGCTGTAAATTGTGCTGCATTTTGTCAGCAATCGAAATTTGATGCATGCAAGCGGCCGAGGTCGCCAGGGTTGTCGGGCTTGAGGTTACCTGGTGCCCCTGCTCTTAAAATATATGGGCATGATTCAGATGTAGGTGAGGCGAGATACAGCGTAACTTTATCCCGCCTAAAGCATAAACAAGGCCCCACAGAACCTGGACACCTCAAAGGTGTCCAAGTTCTGTGGGGCCTTGTTTATCCTTGATAGCTTCAAGTGAGCTTGGTTTTGGATGAGACTTTAAATCCTGGGAAAGGGAAGAACGATTTTGGTATATGTGGTTAGACAATATCAGGTAGGCGTGACAATTTTGCATAAAATGTGGGGAAAAAGAGTGAAAAATTCGTCCTCAGACGATGCTGCTTTGCACCCAAAGTCGGCAATTCTAGGACACTGAATTTGTCCGGGCACTCCGGTGTTAGCACAAGCCCTTAGTGGCGCTGAAATGCCGCACAAAGGCACAGAATGTCTGATCCCAGCCGGCATGAGCCCGGCCGCTGGAAGGGCGGCGCTGAAGGACGTCTGGCACCGGCAGAGTCCCGTACCGGCGCCGTGCCGCCGGCCCCACCGAAGCGCACCACTCACGGACCGCGAGGTGTACACCCATCTGCGGCTGGCCTGCGCCACTGGCCAGCCCGAGGACCACTTGATCCTCGACAAGCAGCTGGGCGCCGGGTGAGTAGCCACAGCTGGCACGGACCGGCCGGGGCGGGGTGGCGCGGCCCGCCCTTCTAGTGACTGTGGTCCCGGGGGCCGAAGCGACCGGCCGTGAGAGTTCGAAGACACTCCGCGTGCGCCGCTGCGGGACGTTTGCAATATGCGTGTACTGTTGCAGTCCCTGCGACACGTATGTAATCGCTGCGTCGCGCTTACAGTGTGTGAAGTTCCCGTGATTTGCGACCATTTCAGTCTCTACGGAACGCCACTAGTCTCTATGTGGCGACAACAGCATCTGTTTGACGTTCCTGTGCAACCTGCGTCACGTCTCTGTCCCGAATGACGTCACTTGTCGGACGTCAGGGCGTCGGGAGTGGTCATGCTGGCAACGGAGCGTAACGGCGGCCGGCGCGTGGCAGTCAAAGATATCGACCTGGCCCTTCAGAAACAGCTGGTATTGCTGCTCAATGAGGTGGAGATCATGCGTGACATGCGCCACCCCAACCTGGTCAACTTCCTCACCTCGTATCTGGTGGAGCGTCACCTCTATGTGAGTGGAGTACCCTCGGGGAGGAGCAGGGATGCGCGGTAACGCAACTGTAGCGTGACCCTGTCGAGCTGGCAGCTCGTCACGAAATAATGTGGACGGAGAACGGAAGACCGTACACTGCAGAAATAACTAGCTGCGAACGTTAGCACTCCTCACAGACCATCTATGCCATTGAAGTTATTTGGTTAAGTATCAGTAGACATGAAGCACCCGGACGAAGCGAACAATAAGCTCTGCTGATGTGCATCAACGCAGGGACCGGCGGACCCTGCGTAGTGAAACTTAGCTTTCCCGATTTTGTCTGTTCATGATCAGGTTTTCGTTCGTCAGTTGGAGCACGACTTTCTGATCACAAGACATGGCCTGTTGCTAGCTCATGACTGTTTAAGCGTGCTCGCCACTCACCGGCGTTCCAGTACCTCTGTAGATCATTGCCATTGGGCCAGTGAAATATTCCTGCAATCTGCGGGGTTCGAACTCGATGTCCGGTGATGTGCCAATTGCGTTACGCATAGCCGCCGGCGGAGGCCTGACGCGCTCACGTGCCCACGAGGTGGTGATGGAGCTGCTGGACGGCGGCGACCTGACCGGTGTGCTCGAGTTCACCACCCTGCGAGAGCCGCACATCGCCGCCGTGTCCAGGGAGACGCTGCAGGGTCTCAAGTTCCTGCACGACGGCGTGAGTGGCCGGTCCGCCAGCGGCCCTGCGCTCAGCACGCGGGACAGGCTGTAACTGAAGTCCATCTGAATTGCCCACGGGGTCAGAGGGAAGACACCCCGCTGGCGTTGGGTGGAAAACAATTTGTGGAGATATGCCCCCTCTCAGCATTTCTCTGGATGTTTGCACGCATCCGTCTGAAGGGTAAAAGGAATGAAATCTGACCTCTAGAGCTTCTAAGGGTAATATTCATATAACCGCCCAATACCATAATATTAAAACAATCTAAGTTTGAACAAAATGGGTGACTCGGCCACCATTTCAATGTGTTGTACCATGCCACAAATCCTCAAACGCGTGGTGCCGTATTTACATTCTTACATCAGGTTTGGATGCATACGAACGGCCGCCACGCTGCAACCTTTGAACGCAGACGTGACCTCCCAGATGCCTGGTTTTGGGAGCAGCGATTCTCGCTTGTGCTTAGCATCCGTTTCGATCTAAACCCTCATGCTGATACCGGTGGCAGCTGCCATCATTTGATCGCCAACTTTATAGCAGCCACTTGGCCAGACATCATGTGGTCTCATGCTCCATACGTAGCATATATGGAAGCGCGTGCTGTTTGCACTTGGAATTTTGGACTGTATTTCCTCCAACACGCTCCATACTCGATCCAAACAAACCGAGTATCTTGTTATTGCTGCTGTTGCCGTGCGCAGGGCATTATCCACCGTGACATCAAGTCGGACAACGTGCTACTGGGCTGGGACGGCTCTGTAAAGATCACAGATTTTGGCTTCTGCGCCAACGTGCAGGGCGGCCAGCAGCGCAGCACCTTTGTTGGCACCCCCTACTGGATGGCTCCCGAGGTAAGGTGGCGAACGACTTCGGCACGCAGGCCCAGTGGCGCCCGAGTTTGTTCTGGCTCCGACAGATCGCTTCGTTCCTCGCTTTGAATTTCTTTGTCTTGAGTGCTTTAGTGAGGAATTTTCTGTGGCTCCGACAACATAATGCGTTGCTCGCTTTGATTTTAATTTCTATGTTTTGAGTGCTCGAGTGGACAGTACCTGTTGAAATAGGCTCTGGGATACGAAACCGTGACAGACGCACTTTTGGCTATTGCTAGTGTCCGACGGGCGGAACGTTTTCAGAAGCGCAGCGAGCTGTTGGCCCCATAGCCCGAGTCTCGACGCTGCAAGAACGACCCCTGGGACACGTCAGTAGGCGTTCGTTCCGGCTTTGACCTCCGCTGACCGACTAACAGGTGGTGGAGAGGAAGAAGTACGGCAAGAAGGTGGACGTGTGGTCGCTGGGCATCATGGCCATCGAAATGTTGTCCGGCGAGCCGCCCTACCTGAACGAGCAGCCAATGCGGGCACTCTTTCTGATCGCCAGCATTGGCAAGCCGCCGCTGCCGGCCGATCGACCCATTTCCGACTCCTTCAAGGTCAGTGTGGGGCGCCGGTCCCATCTCCGGCTCCGAGCTGGCGCACCGCGCCCTTTTTTCATTTTATGTTTTCCGCGAATTGTTAGTCATTAACGCAACGGACATATTGGCAGGTGGAGATGGAGTGATGGGGGGGGGGGGGGGGGGTAGGCCCATGCCCATGTAATGGCCCAGACTTCCACTATAGAAAGAGAACAACGGAACATCAACACAAGTTTCAAGAAGTTAGCGTACATTTTAAGTGTTGGAATACAAAGGAACCATTTGCAGTACAAATTCATCACAACCCAGCGATCAGAACCTTGTTGATGTGCGTTTGCCTTTTTTTACTTACCCACAGTCTTAGTTTAAGACCAGCGCGGCGCGCAACGTCGCGCGACCCATTATGAAGCACAGGAGCGGCAGCAGTGGTCTTGTAAGGACCTGAGTGCTATGCGTCCACCACAATGCCAACCCGGGCCACCCAAGTGGGAGCTGTCTGAGCTGAGCTGAAGAGCTGTCTCCAAACTGAGTCATCTTGCGCCTACCATCCCACTGCATTATTTAGTATTTTGGTAGCTTGCTCGAAGCACGGCCGTGTCGACAGGGCTTTCTGGACGCCGGTCTGGAGGTGAACGTCGACGCTCGCGCGACAGCTGACGAGCTGCTGGTACACCCGTTCCTCAGCTGCGCCAGTGAGCTGGCCTCCCTCAAGGACATCATCAGCGCTGCTCGCAAGGCCCGGCAGGTCAAACAAGGCTTCTGGAACTGACCCGCAGTGGCCGACACTCATATAATCAAGTGGCCGATAGCACAGCGTTGGGTACGTTATGCTGTTGAACGAGGAGAATCACGGTCACAGCGCTGCTGCTGTGGTGCGGTCGGCACCAGAGCTCAGGGGAACATCCCCAAACCTGCCGGCAATCGTAGACTCTCAGAGCGACTTCGAACGGATCACCGTCTCCGATCCTGTCGTGTGCGGCGCGAAGGACTGCAACGCCGATGGCAACAGGATGGTGGTGTCACCTGCTTTGTTCGCATGGTTCAGTGCTGGGGCACTGCGTTCATAGACGAAAGAATTTCCGTTGATCAGAGAAAGGGACATTTTGTGAGGCAGGTCCCGTTGTCAGGCACATGTCGCGGTGTTGACCGTCAATTCAGGGGACGGTCCTTTCTTACGGCGTGGACTCGGTATGTTGTGTGCGCGTACGGGGAAACACGGGTTTCCCTGCAAGGCATGATGCATGCCCAGTAGTACCCCGGGTTCTGTTCTTACAGCGGCATCGGGCATCGTACGTCGTCTTTGAACGTTCCTCTCCCAAGCTTCTTTGCGTGCGTATCTGCGTTACACAGAACACACTCGTATGTTTGGCGTTACACAATAATCCACAGATAGCTCATCAACGCACTAAGGTGTGGTTGTGCAGGCTTGGAGAACTCACAGACACATCAGCTCTAAAAACCAATCCAACCCGTGTGACCAGTGTATGAACACATGGAAGTGTGGATACAAGGAGTGCACCAACTTTATGAAAACAGACTAGGCTCGTGGTTTTGCACGGGGGTGAAAGCGGGCCACGCGTGCTTGTGATTCTGTGAGATTTTACAGGACTGATGTTTACTTACTTCTGTTCCGAACATATCCAACGACGTATTGCGTGTCAGCATGGAAAGCGCAAAGCAAAGCGCGCATCATTGTCGGCTGGTACCGCACAATGTCGTTAAAGGCGGACAAGACAAGGACGCATTATGCTGCATAGTATTACTTCTTATAACCAGCTCAGGTTAGACAAACTTGTGCACATGCATGACACTGCATACGTCTGTCGTGAGTGTCTGCAGCACTCAGCGGTACAACGAACCGCCTCGCTGGAAGCCACGTGCGTTTACATGATTATTACACGGGGCATTCGTTCACCATATCTTTCACCGTCCCGCTGTACGCTACGGTAAGACGCGCCGTCAGCGACGACGCTAAACGGCGAGGATTGCCCACAACTTGTCCCCGTGCTTTCGGCACGGAGTCATTCATTATTCCAGTCACCTGGTGCGGCTTGGGCTCAGTACTCGTCCCGATACTGCTCTGACCTAAGGAAAAAAAGCCAGACGTTACACCGAGTCGCGCCGTTTGATGAAGAGCTGAACACCGCTGTTGACTCACCAGCCCGCGGCTGGTGAGTCAACAGCGGTCCACGGCCCTGACCCGGCGCGATCATCAGCCAGCGGGTCTTCCACACAGGCTGGCGCCAAAGCCTCAGACCGCAGCCACAGCCAGCTGGCAAATCCACCGCTGCTCCTCTCGGCGCCACCCGGCCCGCGTCCACATCACCGCTCGTCGGCAGGCTCTCGCCGCCTGACGTCCACCCCCTGAGGAGGGCGTGGCGGTACCCGGGCCGTCGCCGGCCGCTCACCTGCGCGGACGAGCCGACTTGGGTCGGACTGGCCGCGGCACCGACTCTGCACTGCTGACCTCGGTGCTCGGCTGGCCGGAGCCTGGCTCGGCCGACCGCATGCTGGGCGAGCTTCCACCGTTGTCCAGACTGCGGTCGCCCCACGGCGTTCTGCGACAGGTCGACTCCGTCACGCACGGTCAGTTGGGGCACGCGCGGTCGGCCATCAGAGAGGGTCAGCTGAGCGACAGCCGGTCAGGTGAGTCACTGACGTCCTACTGGGTCACGAAAGTTGATCTGGGCCAATGAAGGTCAGCTGGGTCACAGAAGTCAGCCGGACCATTGAGCGCTAGCTGGGTTGCGAGCGATCAAGCGATCAGCAGGATCAAGTCGGTTGGGCCATCGAGTCAGATTGGTCACAGAAGGTCACCTGTTTGACAGGTCAGCGGAGTGATAAAACTTCAGCTGAGACACATGACGTCATCTTGGGTCATGGGAGGTCATACGAGTTCACAGGGAGCAACAGGATGCATCGCAGCCATTGGTTTGGATCACCCCTGTCTCCAACGATGAATCGGCTCAGTCCGCTCGCAGCCTGCAGCCATGGGCTCTTGTTGTGCCTGACTCTCACCTGAGGGACATCCCGCGGGAGCCGCCGCTGTGGTGCCTGACTCTCACCTGAGGGACATCCAGCGGGAGCCGCCGCTGTGGTGCCTGACTCTCACCTGAGGGACATCCCGCGGGAGCCGCCGCTGTGGTGCCTGACTCTCACCTGAGGGACATCCCGCGGGAGCCGCCGCTGTGGTGCCTGACTCTCACCTGAGGGACATCCCGCGGGAGCCGCCGCTGTGGTGGCTGACTCTCACCTGAGGGACATCCCGCGGGAGCCGCCGCTGTGGTGCTGACTCTCACCTGAGGGACATCCGCGGGAGCCGCCGCTGTGGTGCCTGACTCTCACCTGAGGGACATCCCGCGGGAGCCGCCGCTGTGGTGCCTGACTCTCACCTGAGGGACATCCCGCGGGAGCCGCCGCTGTGGTGGCGGCGCGTAGCACGCCTGTGCCGTCTCCTCAGCTCTCCCTCGCCCGGCTCGCTCAGCTGACGCTCCATGCCCGGCTCGGCTGCTCCATCCTCCTGCTGGGACTCGATCAGACCTGCTGACCGGCCCAGTGAGTAGAACTGGTTGTTGATCGTTTCTTTGGTCAGCTCGAACGACATCTGGATAACGGTGAGCCCGACCATGACGTAGACGACGTAGGAGGTTTCCACCCACCATGCAGGCACGCCGCCGTAGTCGGGGTCCTTATCGCTCAGGATTTTCGGCACGAGATCTCCGAAGCCGATGGTGGAGATGGTGATGAAGGTGAAGTAGAAGCCGTCGAGGAAGGACCAATGCTCGTAGTGGGAGAACAGCGCCGCCCCGATGAAGTTGTACATGGTAGTGATGACAAAGATGACGGCCAGCGGCACCCTCAGTTGCAGCGATGGCGAGGCCCCGTGGGACCGACGTCGGCTGACGGCGCCGGGACTGGTCGCGCTGGTACTCGGTGCGGATCTGGCCGTCCTCGTCCGCCGGCGTCATTGTGATCAGAGGCTGCTGACCGGGGGCACCGGTAGATGTCTCTCCTGCCTGCACCGTAGGTGGTAGCACTAGTCCGCCATCCTGCTGAGGGCTGGCCGTGTCGGCAGCGACCGAAGCGTCCCCCGTTGACGTGAAGAGCTTGTCGTCCTGCTCGTCCCGCCTGCACCGGCAGCTGTCCTGCACGTACTTGTACAGGTGGTCGAGCAGCGTACCGATGGAACGACCGAGCGTGCGCATGGAGAAGAGCATCAGGGGCACGCCGAGCATGGCGTACAGCAGGGTCGCCAGGCGGCCCTGCCAGCTCTCCGGCGTCCTGTTGCCGTACCCTGTCGGCAGGCATCGCACCCTCATACCAGGGCTGTTCTGAGACATATTCAAGGACGTGAGCTTTTCATGCAGGACATAATTAGCATGCACGATCTAGGTTATCACGGCGATGTGCCTTAAGGTTTGGTGACCGACGTTCGCTGGCATGTGATGCACAGGTATGGTTTGTTATTCCGTCATGTCTTGGGCTACCGTGTGGAACCCTTTAAATTTGAAATTAATTTAACTCTAAGACTCGTGCTAAGACTCAGTCGCACAATATTCGAGTTTTCCGCAGCTTTGGTGGTTGTACGTAGTGACGCATAACGTTATGCAACTGGAACACATGATCAGCCGATATCAACAGCGTCCCGTCAGCCTGTGTTCCCGTACAGCCCAAAACAACGGATTGAACGGAGTGGATCGGAAAGCTGGTGTTTCCCCGAAAGATAACATCAATGCCGCAGAACGGTCACAGATGTCGCCATAACGTTCGATCTGAGAATATGTGTTGAAAGCGTCATGACCTCCAGATGTGGCGTATCAATAGTCCGCTGAAGCGCAAGGTGAAGGTGCGGCATGCCAACATCCTTTGCTACGGTTGCCTAGTCCCGGCTAGCTAGTTATCGTTGTCCTTGGCATACGCATGTGACCACCCCGCTTGCCATCTGAATGGCACGACTCATTACGGCGCTGTGTGTTGTCTTCCCATGAGGTGCGGGAGTTACAAAGTTCGTGCGCTGATATAGGTAATCGTTTTAGGCTAACATGAGCAAGCTCTGGTGGTTCAGGCAGGTTCGAGAAAGCCTTCTTTCAAGATTTGATTGCAAGCTCAGTCACGTGCGCTAACATCAACCAATCGCAACGAACTGGCCCAAACCAGGTCATGACAGGTAACCTGGGTTTTGTTCCCGCAAAGTTCTTCATGGATATAATCATGCAGAAATCCAGTGCTGTAAACATGGGTAGAGCTTTGTATCTCGCTGGGGCACCCTGTCCCCTGCCCCAAGCTTCCCTACGTTTGTCCCGGCTCTTTCAGTGTGGAAACCAAATCATGAGAAAAGCATCTGAAAAACACGCAACCTTCAGTATCAGAAAAACATCTTCTCGGTGACCTCTCCCCCTGCAATTCATTTTATGAAGTTCTGGTTATGGTACCAGACAACGGTACCTTACCAATCGTGGTAACAACCGTTGTAGCAAACAGCAACGCGGTTTTGAACGCCCAGTCGTCTCCAACCACCCTCTCAGCTTCGCAAAGGCCTGAGTCCTTCTGGATAACCTTGATTTTCGTTTCGTAATCCTCTATAATCAACTTCGCTGCTAAAACCCATTCGTCGATTTTATCTTGGTCCAGTTCCTTGTCTTTTTCCAAACTGCTCTGTACCTGATGAATCAATAACTTCTCTGAAAAAGATCAATTTGATTCAGGTTAGGCCAGGTCAAATACGTGCAGTCCATTTCGCTCAACGTGCGCCATACCATAAATGCGCAAAGTCCGGTGAGACAGTTGAAAACATTCAAGGTTTAAAGCATACTGGTGAAACGCAAAGCGCCAGCAGCTGACGTTAAGTGTAACATGACCTGTGATCCTTGACTTCAGGGTGGGACACTAACGTTTATAAGTTGAAAAGAGAACAGTGTCGCAGGCTAGCCCAACCGCGCCGGCCTCGCTGTTCAGGACAGTGTCGCAGGCGAGCCCGACCCTTCTAGCCTCGTTGTCCGCCGACAGGACAGTGTCGCAGGCGTGCTCGACCCAGCCGGCATCGCTGTCCGCCGACAGGACAGTGTCGCAGGCGAGCTCGACCCCGCCGGCATCGCTGTCCGCCGACAGGACAGTGTCGCAGGCGAGCTCGACCCCGCCGGTCTCGCTGTCCGCCGACAGGACAGTGTCGCAGGCGAGTTCGACCCCGCCGGTCTCGCTGTCCGCCGACAGGACAGTGTCGCAGGCGAGCCCGACCTCGCCGGCCTCGCTGTCCGCCGACAGGACAGTGTCGCAGGCGAGCTCGACCCCGCCGGCCTCGCTGCCCGCCGACTGGACGGTGCCGCTGGTAAGCCCATATACACGATTTATTTTCATAAAATTCGAGTAAATGTAAAGAAGAGCCGTTCGCCTTGTGGCCATTACCCTTAGTCTATTTCCAAATTTTGAGGCATTGGCACTGCTTCAAATCACAGATTTTTTAGAAAAAGTATCTCTTGAAAGTTTGCGTAACCTGAAACACTGCCATTCTCCCAACGTCTCCCAATGTAATGTAAACGCTGTCATTCTCTAAATGTTGCAATGTTAGATATACAACATTCACAGGGGAGCTAGCACTCTTTGCGAACCGATTTGTTTGATTCCTAGGCTTCTAGGTAGTGTTCTTCGGGTCAGATAAGGCCAAACAGGGTCAGTGTGTGCAGGGCCGTGGCACCTACTTGCGCAGTCAGCTTCAACTTAGATGTTGTGCTCTGAGCAAGGAGTCCCTCGGGCTTATATCAGCTCAGTGACCTGATCTGAACTTTAAATGCTAAAAACGACAAACACTACGAGACGGTCTTAATATGTTGAGTTCTAAATCACCCTCAAGGACCACTCTACGTGTTTTTGTTTACTCTCGGTAAGTTCTCAAAGCAAACGTTTGAATGACGCACTGGCATCAGTAACCGCCCCGGACCTTCATGAAGTTAGCATAAGAAACTTGCTCATGCCCTGGTCATAAAGGAATTCTAGACAAACATAACAACTCACTTGTAGGGTAAGTTTTCAGGCTTTCTGAGAAGAGGTTGTTGCTTGTAATTCTAACCTAAATTTTATTATTGTCTAAGGAAGCATGTTACGCAGCATAAGTTCATCTAACACTTTGGTGTCGCATGAGCTTGAAAGATCCTATAACAACAGCTTTCGCTAACAAAGAGGGTCTGACTGTCCTACTTCAGGTCAACAACCTTAAGATGGATGTTTAAGTTTTCGCGTCCAAAGATTAGCTGCGCAATTATGTACAGCGGTGTAAAATTCCTGCATTGCCCCGTATCGCTTTGAAGCTATTTTTTAGAGAAAAAAACCATAGGGTGGTCAGATGGGCGCTCTTTAGCCGAGTGCATGTTAAGCCATTTCAAGTGTTTTTAGTTTCTAAATGTATTCCGAATGGTATGTATGGGTTTCTTTCGATTCGGAGTACATGCCACGCATAGCTTGTTGCGTATGCCCTCCATCGAAGATCATGGTCATATAAGGCCATGGTGTAAGCTCAAATGACCCTTTTTATGTCTCAGAAGTAGATAAATAGTGCTTCCTCTGACTTCAACCAGCATAACTATTCGGAAACCAGGAATACTCTGTGCGGGCTTTCTACAGACAAAATGACTTGTCTGCTCGGCTCGTCGGGCCAAACCTGTCACATAACCTACGATCGTCTTAGTAAAGGTCAAGGAGGGTCACAATGTTACAGTCAACGTGACTACCGGAAGAGTACTACATCGTTGTTTTTCTTTTTATAAGAACGAGGGATAGTAGAGTGACAATAGGGTGATACTTGTCGGTTTCCAAAAAGTTCCTGCATGCGCGTCGCTTGACAACGAAACGTGTAATTAAGACAAGCACTCGTATTGCGGCGGTATGTACTTCGTGAATGTGGAGCTCTTGTGTTGCAATCCATGAACGCTTCTATCTTTAAGGAATCATTTACCCCCCCCCGCCCCCTCCTGTCTGCCCAGACCCCTTCAAGTTAGTTTTTATCTGAAAATTTCAAGTACAATGCCGTTGTTATGTGACAAACGGGTCAGTTTTGTGTAAACGGAAAATCCTAAGATAAGCCAGCGTACCGCTTTATTCCTTACCTGTGACATTGTACAGATTCTGAAGCACCGTTGTCCTGTTGTCCCTTGTATAAACTTGCAATTCACTCCAACATGCTGGTGTACCTACTTTTGCTCGTTTCGCATGAATTGCATTGTTCTCCAAATATTGGAATGTTAGCGCACCGAGGATACAGTACCCGAGTATCAACAATATCATTCCTAAGTATATGAACACGTGAGAAACGAGCCATTTCAGAGTATCTCTTCCCTCCAGATGCCGATGGAGCCAGGTACTGAAGTGAAAAGAGTTATCTTCCATGTTGACGACGCAAGAACCACTTCGATTCAGAATGTTATATTCACGGCTGAAGCTTGCTAGTAAGCTACATGCTCCATATTGTTGCCATGCCTCCGCTTCTTGACAGAAATTAATTATAGGCGAAGCCACAGGGCTGCGTTACAAAAATAAGAATGGTGTGGGATGCCGCAAAGTCGCCATACTTGCCTGCATTCGACATTTTTGATAGAGCGACGAGAAGCATGCACTTCCTTGAGAGGCTCCTCTTAACAACTCGAACGAAGATAACTCTCCGACTTCACTAAAAAAAAACTGAGGCAATACCAGTTGATGCATCTTGATCGGCAACAATTCTCGGTTGAAGGTGAGTGTTTGCAGCACGCGAATAAAAGTTATTGCAAAACGTCCCGGCACTAGACCTAACTGTTCATATGCATACCACAAGCAATAATGACAGTCGTGCAGTCGACCAGTCCTATGTAACTGAGCTGCAGGAAAAACCTTAAATGTATCCTAGTGAGTTAGTTTTTAGTTTAGTCCGGCTGGTTCAAGTATAAATGAGCATGTTTCGTTGCATGCTCAGATTTCAGGCGTCTCTTGCAACGGTCTAGTGTGAGCCACGGAGATAACTTTAATAGTTGTGAAGGATCCAGGACAAAAGCAAAGATGTCATTAAAATTAAAGACAAAGTGTCAACATCCCACAGTTCATGGTGTCTCAGTATACCTTGCAAATTACATCCCTTACAAATTACATAATCATCATAGCATCATTACGGCTTAACGTTTGTGTCAGTGTCATCATAACATTAACTGTCATACATCACGTTTCAAATCAACAGAGCTCTCCCAGCCCAGGGGGTGTTGTACCTACGCATGACATTACGTAGATCCACGTAATGGATCTACGTGATCCATAAAATACCAGTGTTTGCTGTTAGTCACAGATCAAGCTATCTGGGCAACAACTCTGTGACGTTGGTGTGGTGGGAACGCCAACACTGGGAACGTTAACATGCCAGGCGTAAACCACACGCCAAAGCGAGAGAGATCATCATGGATAAGAGCCAAAACTCAAAGCGAAAAATTATACAAAGGCAAATACAAATACTTACACAGCTTTTGTCTTCAGTACCATTGCAACTACTGTTCGATTAGGAGAAGCCACCTGGGCGGAAGCGTTCCGACTTTGGCGTAGGAGACCATTTGCATTGCTGAAATGTAAGGACATGAATGGCGAATGGCGAACACATTGCATGCAGAGGGGTCAGGGTGGGTTTGAGTTTCATAGCGTCGACTCACTAACCTGCCAGTTTCCAGCGAAATCGGTAGAACTGCTCGGGTTTGAATCGATTTCAGGAGTCTGCCTTGCCAGGGACTTGCTCCTCTTTCCCTCCCCCGAGTGACGCAAGTTTGGAAGAAGAAAACAGCGTTTAAGGAAACATATGATAAACAAATATCCTTCCATTCACCACAAACGAAAAACCGACACAGGGCTACAGTACCGCTACCGAACTCAAGCGACAAGATTGGCGATGTCTATTTGAAGGATGTGTTCTCTAAACAATGACTGTTCATGGTAAAAATAGACTGAGCCTCTAGCCTGGCAAAATTTAGAAAATGACACGTCCGTCAAAAAGGAAAATAAAGATATGGAAAAAGTATGCGTCCGACGTGAATGCCATCCGATTTTACGTGCAGATCAACAGGATTTCTACCAGATCTTGATTATGTGGATTAACCTAGATCATCTGATCTTGGTCTTGAGCAGATTTGACAGCAGTTCAGGGTTCTGAAAAATTGTGGGATTTATTGATGTCGTTGAAAGCGCATAGAGTGAGACGCCTGAAGGAAGACGCCCGTGAAGGAATCGCGCTAACATCCAGAGGGTACCGTGATCCTCCACGACCTAAAATCACTACGTGGCTTTGTAAAAAATGGCGTCTAAAGCAAGGATCACTGACCCCGTCATTCCGAACCTGCCCGAAATTTCAGGGTCGGCTATTCCATGTGCTGGTGTCATCAGGAGAGTGGGATGTCTTTTTTCTGGCAGCGCTGGAAGTTGACGATGTTAGCCTGGTTGTTACGCCTTACGTTTTAAGGAACATCGGCTGTCGGCGCAATCTCGCTGAAAAATGCTGGCCAGTATTAAATACATAAGATGCTAGTACAAAATATCATTACCAGCTGACTCTTGGCTGGTGTCTACCAGTGCGTCGAAGGTGGTGCCGATGCGCACACGTAACATGCTTCCATGGCATATTTTGCATCGAATTTAAAATGGTATAAGAAATGATTTATTACATTCACGTCCGAATGCAGGCTCCGAAGAAGCACACTGATCTTGGAGGCACTGCTAGGACAACGAGCTATTTGGTTATGACGCCACTGAGCTGGTAACCAACTTTCCGGCCATGAACCCATAAAAGTCTCCAAGATGGCATGAATGATCAACTGCCTAAAACGGTGGCATTAACATGACGTTAAATTAGCAAGGTTTCATGTCAGAGATTTATCGGGCATTACAAGAAGCTTCATCCTTGCAAAGTCCTCACAATGTATGAGGAAGCAGACACTTTGAAATAGTCTCTGCCCTTTAACAACCAAACGTCCTTGCATAGCTTGTAAAATATTGGCATAATCTTTACCGAAGCCAGTCTCTGGGATCGAAGGTTTTAGCGCTCACACCAGCATGCAACTGGAACAGCTTTCAGCAGCCCACAGTGTGCTACGCTCTCGTTTGTAGAGGTGTTCCCGAAAAAGCAATACAAAGTATGCGCATAAATTATCATTTGCTTTCCGACTAACGTTTTACATGGTGCCGCCGTCCAATTGCAAATGTTCTTTATACTACCCGCATTCAATGGGGTTTGCATTACAGGCATCATACGATATATCTGTCGCCTTGGTTACGTGACCACACATGTTTTGCGTCCAAAAGTTGCATTCATGTACGTGTTCTAATTAAGTGAATATATCAACTATTGGTGCGCACTAACGCTTTTTATGATAAATCGCAAGCAGGGGACCCGAAAAACCAGCCTACGATGGTGCTCAGACTCAGTACCGGTCCATACATCAAGACAGACGCTAAAATGTCCCTTGATTGCGGGTTATTAATTCATTAACGAGGTGAATTGGATGTGACGGGGGAGACGAAAACGGCGATGTGGTACCACCGCAATTTAGCATCGTAATCCCCTAAACAAGGCACAAAACTGTCAATCACCGTGTTTTTGTCGAAGCACGCATTTGTGTGGGTGTTTCGAGGAACGTTAAAACTGGCTGCTACACACACATGTAGCGCCAAAGACGCCGTGAAAATCAGACGCCGTGCTGCCAAATGATTTTATTTTCAGTCTTGCTTTAATTTGCGGCAAGAAGCGAACATCACAATGGTCGGTGGCCCTGTTTGCCGGGCTTGGCGACGCTCCGCGATGTGACGGGGTTCCATTTTTATTTCCTGCTCATTTCATCGTGACGATAGTATGACTGCGTGAATGAGATATTTGTCTGCTTCCTCCCACACGACTTGCAGTACGATTTAATCCCTGTCCCATCATCAATTCCGCCGCGATAAAATCCACCTTTTACAACAATTCTCGATCTGACTAAAGCGAATTACTTTTTCCTCCGTCTCATTTGTTTGAATAATGCAGCGGCACGCGAGTTTCAATTCCGCAGCGCGGCCTGCGGCGATAGCGTTTCGGCTGCCTCTGTCGGTCTGGCCTCAAACATCTCACCAGCGAGAGAGCCTCAGGGACCCGCCGCGAAAACCGTCGGCTGGAACTGACAATCAGACCAGAGAGTGCGACCCAACCTGCCGCTGCCCAGAAGGCGTCCAATGACGCACTGGGCGAGACCTGCTGCGTGGTGCAAAGCCGTCGATAGTGCCTCCATATCTTTGCCGGGAAATATCGCATTTTGGCATCGGCCTACCTGCTTAACTCTGCCCCTTCAGCAAGGCTGAATCGATCTAGCTTGCGAATCATCAGCCTGGCAGTCGGGGTCGTCTATCACCGCAGACGGATCGAATACGCCAGTCCTCTAGTGCTGATAACTTTCTCGGTGATCCATCAGCACGTGCCTATGGTCTGTCAGACGCGCTAATCTCCGCCCTGTGACGAGTCCGGCGTCCCCACAGTCCGCCGGCCGGCCAGTCTGACACCGGTCGGATTCGCACGCTGTCGGCGCAGGACACGGATCTCAAGCCCAACATCACGCGGTCGGATCTGCACGCTGTTGGCGCAGGACAGGGTTCTTAACCCCAACATCACGCGGTCGGATCTGCGCGCTGTCGGCGCAGGACAGGGTTCTCCAACCCAATATCAAACGACCTACAGACTGCAGTTGTTCTCCCGTGAATGTTGAGAGAAGCTGAGTTGGTGGTTTGCGAGGTAGACCCGTGTGGCCGTTGCTAAAAAGCTTTCTGAAGTGCATTAAAATTAGGGATTCTGCACGGTCGTTGGTCAAAGGGAATAATTATTTGTTTTGACGTGCTTCATTACCGATTCGCTTTGCATTTCCACATTTATTTTCACAATAAACATGAACGTGAATACAGATAACAATAACATATTACTGAACCAAATTATATACGCAAAAATAATAATACTTGTAGCATTATTACTATCTAGGCTTTGTTTTTCCAACAAATATTTCAACATTTCGTAGTGGACATGCCCAACACAACCTCAGTTTACCTTTTCCCCTGCACACATCGGCTGGCCGTTGATGTGACCTACATTTTTGAGATGGCTTCCTCCGGCACCTTTCGGCGATCTGCGATTAAGTTTGAATTTTGGCACTGAAAGTAATAGACCGCATCTTAAGATGAATAGTGCCGCCATCTTCCAGATAACACGTGAGGTGAGCGTCACGTGCTTGCAAGCATTCTAGGTTCGTCTTTCAGCGCCTCGAGCCCTTGCAACAGCGGCTGACTGCTTCGTCAGTTTTCGGAATGCAGGATAGAACGCAGCACCCCAAATGTGCAGATCATCACGTCCGTGCTGCAGAAAGAGAGCCAAGAGGAAGTTGAAGCGCCATCTTCTGCGTGTTCTGTAAGGTCGGTGCCGGCTCCGCCTGCCCTCCTGATGAAGCGGAGTAGCGGGAGCGCCAGCAGCTCGACCCCGCCGGCCTCGCTGTCCGCCGACAGGACAGTGTCGCAGGCGAGCTCGACCTCGCCGGCCTCGCTGTCCGCCGACAGGACAGTGTCGCAGGCGAGCCCAACCCTTCTAGCCTCGCTGTCCGCCGACAGCACAGTGTCGCAGGCGAGCTCGACCCCGCCGGCCTCGCTGTCCGCCGACAGCACAGTGTCGCAGGCGAGCTCGACCCCACCGGCCCCGCTGTCCGCCGATAGGACAGTGTCGCAGGCGAGCCCAACCCTTCTAGCCTCGCTGTCCGCCGACAGCACAGTGTCGCAGGCGAGCTCGACCCCGCCGGCCTCGCTGTCCGCCGACAGCACAGTGTCGCAGGCGAGCGAGCGACCCCACCGGCCTCGCTGTCCGCCGACAGCACAGTGTCGCAGGCGAGCTCGACCTCGCGGGCCTCGCTGTCCGCCGACAGGACAGTGTCGCAGGCGAGCTCGACCTCGCCGGCCTCGCTGTCCGCCGACAGCACAGTGTCGCAGGCGAGCTCGACCCCGCCGGCCTCGCTGTCCGCCGACAGCACAGTGTCGCAGGCGAGCTCGACCCCGCCGGCCTCGCTGTCCGTCGACAGGACAGTGTCGCAGGCGAGCTCGACCACGCCGGCATCGCTGTCCGCCGACAGCACATCGCAGGCGAGCTCGACCCCGCCGGCCCCGCTGTCCGCCGACAGACAGTGTCGCAGGCGAGCTCGACCACGCCGGCCTCGCTGTCCGCCGACAGGACAGTTTCGCAGGCGAGCTCGATCCCGCCGGCTCGCTGTCCGCCGACAGCACAGCATCGCAGGCGAGCTCGACCCCGCCGGCCCCGCTGTCCGCCGACAGGACAGTTCGCAGGCGAGCTCGATCCCGCCGGCTCGCTGTCCGCCGACAGCACAGCATCGCAGGCGAGCTCGACCCCGCCGGCCCCGCTGTTCGCCGACAGGACAGTGTCGCAGGCGAGCTCGACCCCGCCGGCCTCGCTGTCCGCCGACAGGACAGTGTTGCAGGCGAGCTCGACCCCGCCGGCCTCGCTGTCCGTCGACAGGACAGTGTCGCAGGCGAGCTCGACCTCGCCGGCCTCGCTGTCCGTCGACAGGACAGTGTAGCAGGCGTGCCCGACCTCGCCGGCCTCGCTGTCCGCCGACTCTAAGCGCGCCTCTACTCTCGCCGAGCTGCTCGCTATTTTACATCGCATGGAAGTGATGGGTGCATGATGCATATGGCGGTACAATAGCAAAACATTTCGGATATCAGCGCGGTGGTTCAAAAAAGTCACCCATCCCGTCACGCAGTCGCGGGTTGCCTAAGATTGTCACGAGTTGGGATAATCACGGCCATACTGCTGTACACCAAGAGGTATGTGCAAAACATGCCATGATTGGGCCTAAAATGCTCTATCTTTCGAACATGCAGTTAGTCAGGGTTACATTTTGTTTCCTGTTTGTGTATTATTCTTGTGCAGGGCAAAATCAACTGTGCCGACGCTTAACGCGACGAGGGACCGCACACTGTTGTGTGCGTAATACGTACACCTAACGGTTATCAAGCAAAATATATTGTTAAAGACAAAAAAATAGTTGGTCAGTTGTGCGCCGCGCACGCCTGAGCATGAACATTAGAGAGAACATTCAAATGGACCATCATCATTAGCCACTAGCGATATGACGTTGCTTCAGAAGTGACGTTACCCGCCTTAGCTGATGGGTGACGTCATAAGTAGGCATAACAAAACTGGACATGGTCTTCCATTTTCCAAACCGGTTTATCCAGCGCTTTTGACCAGGCCAAAAAGCGGGCCCATCGCCACCACAATCGGCTCATCATTTTGCCCTGCTCCCTAAACGTATAACATTTTCTTTAATTTACCCGAGCGTCAACAGCGAGACGCTTCCAATTCGTCTCCGAGTTCAGCCTAATGTGACGTAACCATAGTCAATAAGCCCCAGACGTGCGATCCAAGTCAGAACTTCATGTTGGCCTGAATTTTCATGGACACCTTGATGTACGCCGTAGGTGACCTTACCACGGCCGGCGACGGTGAAACTCTAATATTAACATCGCGACACCAGAACTGCGATATTGACTAGGGACGAGATCTCCGTTACGTTCTGACGGCAAGCGAGGTAAAGCGTGCAAGAATAATGGCCAGCGAAGTGGTGGCGATCCTCGGAGGCAGCCGTCACGCGTCGCGCAGTGGCGGGATGGAATCGAACGCCTCCTTTTCCAGATAGGTCTTATATGCTGACACGCTCGTTAGAAACTGATGACACGCTCAAAAATCACCGTTTCGTGCCAAAAATGCAAAAGTGTGCGCCATTCTGTTTGATGTAGTCGTTTCCGAGGGCAAACAAATATGTCATCGTTTACCGAAGGCAAACCAGTATGAAACATGAGGCGTCGTAAGCGAGTGTCGTGACCCATGGGTCAACAAGTCTAAATTGCTTACCTTCGGCTGTTGACAGCCCCCCCCCCCCCCTAGACCTTTGTTTATGCGGCTTACAATAAAAACACATACTAACTGACACTTCGTAGACGTTGTAATGGAGTCAGGCGAGCAGGCAAGGCGTGGAACTAATATTTCTGGACCCAGTGGCTAGTAAATGTCAAAACTCACCATTTTTGGCTGCTAACACTCTAAAAAATCTGCAAATGGATTGCAGCCACGTCATTCAACGCAGTGCAGCTAATGTAACGGACAAAAACATGCACGAGAGCTGTAGATCAATGATGCCCATCCAAACAAGCCATATGAGCCCCCGTTTCACTTGGGGAATAATATAAATGGTGAAATAAGATACATAATAACATAATAGTTTATATGAATTATAAGATGAGCACAGAAGGCGTGAAGTTTATACGCCGTTAGCCAGAAATCAGTGAAGGCTGACGTTATTATTTTGTTGCTGCTGACACAATACGAAAAACATCATACTAAATTCTGATGACAAGAACGAACATATCATTCGATACAACATCGTCGAGAAACATGTGAGCCATTAACATCATGACCTGCGGGTCGGCAGAATTGAACATTCCTCATTGCTGGCTGCTGACACGCTGAGCAAACTTCACTCACTCGCATCAAAATAACAGTGCATTGATCGGCGAGACGTAGGCGATAAGCCGAAGACACAAACCTGGGATGTGTGGGTCATGAACTGCGTGACCCATGGGTCAGCGAATTGCGACATTGTCCAGAGCGGTAAAGGCGGTTTGCTTGCGTAACAGCAGGTACAAATGAACGCATTCAAGTTTTGTGCCCTATAGGCCAAGATATTTATGCTTCATACGTTTCACGCGTGTTTAAATAGTCCCGTCAGCCGTATCCACCGAACGCTTTGCATGGCTTTATCTTTCCTGCGATTGCGACATTTCATGAAATTGAAACAATCAGCATGAAATCCAGCATTACAAGCATCTAGAGCATTTGTTGGCGATAAAGTTACTTTAATCTTAGCACTTAACTATGACAACCAAATTCCAACTGGCTGGGCCTGTCCGATAAAAAACAGCTCTTCACTCAATTGCCGGGCTCTCCTTTTTATTCACGGCTAGCAGCCTCACCATAACTGTGTACTTGCCACATCATCTACCTGAACCGAGCCAAAGACCCGCCATGAGCTTAGCTACTGAAAAACAACGTTTCAGTGAGGGTATCTAGGGATCACTGAATGACATTTCCCATCCCCCACCCAGTGACATGTCCAGGCAGTCCCCGTCGCATATCATGTATGCATATGCTAGCATATGCTACAATCAAGCAGACCATCTCAGCCATGAATATGCACCTGTATATATCGGAAAGAAAATATGGGCATTGAATGTAAAAGTGCATCGTCATACCTATACACCATCATGCTTATCCAGGCATGATGCAAAGGCATGGCGTAAAGTAAACATTTCAAATATGGTACCTTAGATCAGATACTTTTTTCCGCAAGCCTAGAGTGGCAGGCAATGTTCGATGCTGTTTGGTTTCAGACAGGTGATTCACAACCCAATGGTCTTCTAGCGCAAACTATCTATGAACTAAATGAAGCACCTCGACTTATTTCAGGATTATTTACAACACATCAGCCATGATTCTGGCAGCAAACATTTGATTAAGCCATTTACACCAGCTTTTCCCCCAAATTCTCAGCCCAGACCATGCAGGCCTGTTACCAGCGCCGGCAGCTGCATTCGCTCAGCACAGACAGCAGAAGCTGCAGCCGCTATCCGCAAGCCGGCACATAAATCGCCGCGACCGGACGTGCCACACTCGTCGACACCGCTAACTTCTGCCCACTTCGCCGCACGACCAGCAAGCGACGCGGCCCATATGGCCAGCGCTCGAACGCCGAGACCTCGCTCAGGCTGGCACCCTCTGACCGGACAGCGCGGGGCGGGGCGGTGACGACCCACCGCCGGCCGGTGACGACCCGGCGGCCAAGTTTTCACGGACGCGGCTTCGTCGGCGTCGACGGCGGTGCGGCGTCGTCGGCGACGGGGAGGTTAGTATGCCGCCGGCGGCGGGCGGGGCAGCAGCTGCGGTGGGGCGCCAGCTGTAAGCGGGGCAGCAGCGGCAGGAGGTCGGCCACTGTCGCAGGTGGGTGATGGCGAGCAGCTGTTGGGGATATGGCTGTTGAGTCGGGAGAGTGATGACAGGCGGGCTCGCAAACCGATGCTGGCTGGACGGAGGCGCGAAACTGACGCTAGATGGATCATGATGCTGGCGGCAAAAGGTTTAGGAGACGAGCTGGTGGGTCGGGAGACTGAGGCCCGGCGGGTCACGGGACCGGCAGCAGACGGGTCAGTGGATGGCTGACTGACGGCTCAGGAGTGCGGCAGTGGACGGCCCCCGACACCGGTCGGTTTGCAGGTGTGTAATGAGAAGCCGGCGTGCTGTTTGGAAGCCTGGTGGCGGGCGATACTCTAGCATGCCTGTAAAGGAGGGTGGTGAAAGATAGAGCGGTTCTATTGACTTAGGCAAATTTTTCCGCGGTCTAATTTTCTCAGCTTGTTTAACTGTTTTTTTGACGCTTGTTGCAACTGTCATCCTCATCACCAAAGATCTTCACCATGCCTTTTAGCGGTTACCTATCAGATCAGCAGTGTTAGTTAGGAATGGTCTCGGGGCTGCATCCGTTGCTCGCATGTTCATGCTCACTTTAGCGGATACCTATCAGATCAGCAGTGTTAGTTAGGAATGGTCTCGGGGCTGCATCCGTTGCTCGCATGTTCATGCTCACTTTAGCGGATACCTATCAGATCAGCAGTGTTAGTTAGGAATGGTCTCGGGGCTGCATCCGTTGCTCGCATGTTCATGCTCACTTTAGCGGTTACCTATCAGATCAGCAGTGTTAGTTAGGAATGGTCTCGGGGCTGCATCCATTGCTCGCATGTTCATGCTCAGTTTCCGACCCTATGCTGGCTTAGGCAACCTTTAGTCTTGTGCCGTCTAACGGGACTTTCTCGACAGCGTTATACTTGGAGGATTGGGTTACGAATCGCAAGCCCATGGTTTGGAACGTTGAAACTGGAAAAGCTGGAAACTACGAGGCTGGGACAGATACTATGCTATGCGCCACTCGGTCTCAATTGTTCTTCTTAATACCAATTAATCCTGACGACGGCCGACACACTCACCGGCCAAAACTGTTGCGCAAGCAAGCATGGCACGGACGGTGATAGAATCTCGGACAGTCATTCCTTCTGAACAGTAATCTTCGTCCCAAGACAATTCGTTGAACTTTGCTTTGATATCTTAGAGTTTAGGTCGCAGCTGGCTTCTTACATAATATAAGGATTTAAGTGATTTCTTTGGTACGGAAACATTCACTGAAATGTTTACTTCTGACGGGAAAAGTGATGACATGAAGTTGGGAGATTTTGTGACCAGAGATTTACGACGATGTGGATCAAGAGAAGCATGTAAACTGCATACATCTGCATTGACCGGACCCCGAGTTAATGCTTTCGCCGCAGTGGTATGAGGAGTATATGGTATGCTCTTGATTTGCTTGAGGTGTCTCATTATATGCAGCACGTGGTTGTACCAATTGCCTACAAAATGATTTCGTAATGTTCACGTTCGATGTTATTTGACATCTTTCAAATCCGTAAGTGTTCGATTATGGCCGAGAACATGTGCATTTGCGTCGCATTCCGAGCAGCACGGGCGTTACGTGACTGCCTGCTGCATCGCGGTGGCTTTACCAAAACCTATTTTATTGATGCATCATGGCTGTTCGGCGTCATATATATTCGCTCACTATCAGTGCCATCTATTCCATGAGAATACTGCATTGCGTCTGCATGGCAATAAATGGCCATAGTTGTCCCATTCATACAATTGTTTGGCTGTCATTTCCCTATAAATTATGCACACGATAATGCTCAGTTCAGCTGGGCGGTCATATCCAATGTCTTGTGTAAGACATTGTAGGGTGCTCAAAATGTATTTAAAGAGAAGTGAACCCGGGGCCTGTTAAATCCAAATATGAAAAATTGTTTAATCTTAGGTATCAATTTATCCGTACGTGCTCAGTGTTTCGAAAAAATAGGAAAGCACGCCCAAGCGGCGCGAATTAATTTCGCCAAGGATTTACTAGCTCAGTGGGAGCCAACACTGAGCCTTTTCGCTTGCTGAGCACCTGTCGAAATCGACGCTGCCAACGCAAAGCGCCCTCATCTCCCCGTTCATGTCTGGCTGCCGTTCTATCTGTTCGGGCATCGACCACTCGGCGCCGACCCGCCTCTGTCTAATGCATTCTCGGCGGTAAATCCGGCTGGCGGTGACCGGCCGGCGGTGTCGGCCACCACCGGGGCGCGGCGCCAGCGGCTGACAGCCGACCGCTGTCGGCCGCCGCAGTGTTGCGGTGCGGGCGGAACTGAGGCAATGACATCAGGCACAATCGGCTGGCCAGAGTCGACCGTCACAAGGGGTCAGCTCACCGGAGCTGACGACGTGATTCTCACCGGGGTGAAGACCACACCAGGACTGCACTCACCAGGAGGGTGAGACCACCACACCAGAACTGGCACTCACCAGGAGGGGGTACCACCACACCAGGACTGACAACCACCAGGGAGGGTAGATCACCACACCAGGACTGACAATCACCAGGGGGGGAGACCATCACACCAGGACTGACAATCACCAGGGAGGGCAGACCACCACACCAGGACTAACAATCACCAGGGGGGAGACCATCATACCAGGACTGACAACCACCAGGGAGGGCAGATCAGCACACCAGGACTGACAATCACCAGGGGGGAGACCATCACACCAGGGCTGACAATCACCAGGGGGCAGACTACCACACCAGGACTGACAGTGACCGGCTCGCAAGGGTGAGTGGCAAATCATAGCTGACGACTTCTAGGACATGGCAACATAAATAAATTCCTGTAGCCATCGAGGAATTTGATCTCGTCCCGCTTGCAATTTACGTCTGTCTTTTTAACACGCGCTCTGGTGCGGGGGACAACTTGACCCCCCGAAGGTTTTCCCGGAATGGTTTCCGAACGGTGTGGCGTAGCCGCGCCAAATTCTGCATAGCTGCAGGCAATCGAATAGTGGATTGCCTGACATCACAAATTTAGATGTACCTCGTAAGGTCGCTAACCTATGGCAGATCAAAGGCAGGCCATGGTCTCAGCGAAGGCACGTTCTAGGGAATCGTTCAATCCGATCAAACAACGGAGTGCTAGACATCATCAAGTCATACATCTCGGATTTAATTTTTCCAGGCAACACAACAATTTAATAAATAAATAGTATTGACCTAGGGTCAGGTATGAAAATCAGACCGAGGTCAAAATCTACCTGTTTTATCACCCCCGGGCTTGCTGTATGGGCTGGTTTCTGGTGTTCATTTCGAATATATTGATAGCAGGTACTGCATTATACACCTTCCATGGACTTCTGATAGGTAAGAGTAGATCACTGATCTAAAATGACTGAGGTCAACATTTTGCTTTTAGGAACATACTGCCTAGCGTAATCTTTGTCGCTTATCCAAATGCAAAATCAAAGCAGTCTTAAATAATTTTGGTAATCATGTAAAGGTCAAACAAGATCACTGATCTTAACTGAGTGTGTGACATTTTGCTTAGAATAGCTGCCTAGGTTCTAGGGGCTCTTTGGAGACCAATCTGTAAGTTGACCTTGTCTGGCTTTATCTGACCCGAATTCATGATCTACGATCCTCAGACTTGGACCTAAGTGAGTTCACGTACAGGTCAACACACCCTGCGAATTTGGTCTCTCTAGCTCTCATAGTTTCCGAGATCTCAAGGGGGCGTCAAATTGAGCCCCTCCACCTGAAAGAAGGGTATCCAGCCGGCCACCCGGACGTGTGTTAATGTTGCCGTGTATTGAAAAGGGTTTCAAAAGCGATGATCGAGTGAAAAATGGCCGGCAAAAAGCCTTCATGGAATATTGGTCTGTTCAACGCAAGTTACGCATGCATCGTGTGTGGCCTTTTCAGCAAATATGGAAGGTAAACGCATGGCGATAAACACGGCCTGGCAAACTTGTTGGATGAAAAGTCTCATGCTGTTACTTCTCGTGCCACCAGCACACTTTATTGCTCGTCTGGCAGCTTTAAACCTAGAATCTCGGGCGCGTGGTTGGAGCCTTCTAACCGCACGAATCGAATATTTCAAACAGCTAAGGCACTGGAAGTAAAGCGGCGCAGTGTGGGCACCCTCAAGACCAAAGTTTTGAGATATAAATGTCCTATGATGCCCGGACGCACTTGTAGCAAAGTTAGTGCGGTCGCGTGGCACGAACAAAGAGTTTTCAGCTGACGAAATGCTAAAATATGAAAATCTTTTAAGAATAGCTGAGGATATTTGCCACAGTTGCTCAACGTTAAACTTCACTGGGCTCAAAGCCGCACCGGTAGCATTTTACGCGTCCGCTGTCAGAGCAGGCATGTTCTGGGAACTTTGCCAGCGCGAGGCTAGGAAGAACCTCTGCTTGCACATTGGACTGGACGCCCGGTTTAACCGAACTTACAAAGCATGCTCCGGTCGTCCATACCCAGACTGCTTTCGGACGTCAAAAACGTCGGTAAAATGTAAAACAAACCACAGAAGACACAAGGAGAGACATCGTCTCAGCACTCGATACAACAGCTAGTTCCCCAATGATATCTAAAGCTCCAGCAAGTCTTCCATGTGATGAGATTCTGGTGATTGGTGACTCAGATGTTGGGAGCTGAGGGAGGCTACCAGCCACGCGATTGTTCGTGGCAGCAATGCTCGATTTCACGCTATACCCGGGGCAAGATCCACCATTTGCAGAATTAGCTGCTTGCTACTTGCATGACGAGAACGACGTAATGGACGAGAGGTAGGAGACCGTTGTCTGAAAAGTTAATGGTATACTTCACCTGGCCAGGTATGACATACTTCATCTAGTCGGAGATGGCATACTTCGCCTGGCCAGGAATGTCATACTTCACCTGGCCAGGGATGACATACTTCACCTGGCCAGGGATGGTATACTTCAACTGGTCAGGGATGGTATATTTCAACTGGCCAGGGATGGCATACTTCACCTGGCCAGGGATCGTATACTTCACCTGGCCAGGAATGGCGTACTTCACCTGGCCAGGAATGGTATACTTGACCTGGCCAGGGATGGCATACTTCACCTGGTCAGGGATGGTATACTTCACCTGGCCAGGGATGACATGCTTCACCTGGCTAGGGATGGTATACTTCAACTGGCCAGGAATGGTATACTTCACCTGGCCAGGGATGGCATACTTCACCTGGCCAGGAATGGTATACTTGACCTGGCCAGGGATGGTATACTTCACCTGGTCAGGGATGGCATCCTTTACCTGGCCAGGGATGGTATACTTCACCTGGCCAGAGGCCTTCGAGGAGCACATCACATATGTAATCAACCTAGTGATGAGGAGCGACTTCAGGTGTTGACAGCTAATGTGCCAACAATGGATTCGAGCTTCACTGTCAAGTGCTTGGCGAATTTCTATTTGTATTCGCCGCCAAGCACTCAGCAAATGCCTTTCTTCCATAGTCTGGAAAAAGACGTGCATTTTAATCGATGAAAAGTAACACAGACTGTACGTAAACCTTATCATCAGATAATATTTTTAGGGCGTCAAGTGTAGGCTAAGAGGTGGTGACTCAGTATCACGTAGCGGGCAAGCAACATTACGGGATCATTACATTACAACAACAACACGGGATCTGTGCTACTTAAAACTGTAAATAGCGTCGCAACTTTAAAGCAGCGCGAATAAACTGTCAAAAATCATGTCTGCAAAATCATGGCTCAGGACTTTGGGAGCACGAGTACTGAAGCATGACCCACATCTTAAATTGGGCACGGTATTTTTTCAGTGGAAGGCATTGGTTGTGATTCAGATTCTGATCTGATCTATCTATCTATCTAGCTATCAATCTATACACACACACATATGCATATATATATATATGTATATATATATATATGTATATATATATATATATATACGTTTACATCTCTCTTTTATAGAAGTGGGTGCTGCATGACCTATAGCAGTCGACGAGCCCCAAAACCCCAAATCATCATCATCATCATCATCATCTCTTATAGAATATATGAGAAACTCGGACGCCTGGCCTCTAATCACTCGAGAGCCGTTGATTATAGACGATCGAAACCTGGTGTTATGTGTCAGCGTGGCAAAAGTAATGTGGTTTATGCCACACTTGGGAGTAGATGGACTACCGTTTGTGGCACAGTGCAAGCAGACTTGCCCCATAGGGCTAGCGATGGCAACGGTCGGCCTTGCGACATTTGAAACTTACCAGAGCAGCGAACAATAATGCCGGCTACGATGCATATTTACCTGTTGCCAGGAGACGGATGATGAAAATAGGAATATCGCAAACAGTAGAACAAACAAACAGAAGCTGAGTGATGGTTTTAAAAGGAATTTCCTATACTGCTGTTTATCTGTGACGTTGCATTAATTACAGCCTAACGAGTAGTAAGTGACGAAAAGGAAAACAGCAGGCATCTCACCATCGACGCGTGGGCGTGTAAACGACGGCAAATAACAGGACAGTCCGCCCACCAACCATTACAAGTTTGTAACGCATTCCCGACCTGGATTGACGTGCGAAAACTCAGCCTGCCTCAGCAAGAATGTCATCTTGGCGCCTAAAAACTTTGCTGCTGATGATAAGAACAGCAAATTTCTGGAGAGGCCGCGTAAAGAAGGAAGGATCCGCAATTTTATGGACACTGAACCAGACGCAGAGCAGGTTATGAAATACACTCTGGGGTTCCCCAGCAGTCTGGAGTCATCACGACTGCTACCACACAACTTTGTTTTCAAGCAAGGTGAGCTCATCATGCTCCTAAAAAATGGGATTTCCCAAGTTCTGCAAAGGCCACCATTATAGCAAACAAGGCGGAGACGAACATCGTCACACCGAGAATTCCGCTCATCCCATCTGACATACCCTTCGAGTTCAAGCGAATAGTTTCCTGTTCAGCAGAGCTACACCGTGGCTTTGAACAACAGTCAAGGTCAGTCTCTGAAGGTGACGGGTCTCAGTCTGACTGAGCCAGTGCTCTCATGAAATCAGCTTTACGTCGGATGTTCCAGAATGAGCACCGACCAGCTCG
Organism: Pollicipes pollicipes; assembly: GCF_011947565.3. Lineage (NCBI taxonomy): Eukaryota > Metazoa > Arthropoda > Thecostraca > Pollicipedomorpha > Pollicipedidae > Pollicipes > Pollicipes pollicipes. Next base: position 5,023,150 of record NW_023596545.1, read on the forward strand.
TCACGTCGCAAGGTCAATGCCAAAAATATGGTGTGCAGAGCACCACTACAACTGTAAGATTTCTTGGCGCAAGGGTACAGCTGCTGCAGCACAATCATAACACACGTCGATATTCAGCCTACCCACCGCCATATGGCGTGAGTCGGGCTAGGTCACTCCACGCTCGACCCGCCCGTCTCCCGGAGTACTGCGCCGGGCAACGGATCCTTATGACGTACATCGAGGGGAGAAGAAGCGGGAGCGCGGCCTCACGAACTGGTCACGCGGATAAAACAGCGAGCAGGTGCGACGGAGCGCTCTGTATCCCGCCTTTCCTGTTGGCGTGACAGGGGCTAATCAGGGCTGAATTATAGAGTAGATTCATATTGGAGCACTCAAGCCGGAACAAATGAAGAGTCAGCTCAGCCCCAAAGGAGGATTAGTAAAGCTGCGCCATTTATCCAAAATTGTATGTCTGTGCAATGACTAACTTTATCCACAACTCATAGCGGTGTTCATTTAAACATGTCTACGTCCTAAATCCTGCTGTTAGAAAAAGCACCATTACATCGTGGCGCTCTTCGAGAAAATGTCATTTATTTTTCAGGCTTCCCAAAAAGGGGTTCCAATGATATGATTTTATTGAAAACAGGATGATACGTTCTTCCAATGATATCGTTTCAGAAAATCACACTCCTTATAACTTCGGTCTGTTCATGTACTATCATATGCCGGTAATTCAAGCGTCTATCCAGAAATCGCGTTTTTTCACCACGAGTGCTGTTGATAAATGCGGTGCGCGATGTCAAGGAGGTGTGACTCGTGCATTCACGTGAGAGCTGATAATGACGTCATTGCCGAACGAACTTGGTTTCTTTACTCATTATGGTATGGTATTTGTGACATCACTTGGATTTTAGACGGGCGGGAAAGGATTGTTTGGAAAAGTGCAGTAACAGGCGTAGTTTTGCAAAGTTAGTCCGGGGGAATCACGAAAAAGTATGCAACCTAACCCACAAAAATCGCCTCCAAAGGGATGTCTTCCCGTATCTCACCCACCGCCCTCTCAAAGTTGGGAGAGCTGGATGCCAAGTTGGCGGGGGACTGAAGACCTCCTCCCTCAGCTTAATAAGAAACTAACAAACACTTGTGTCGTAGTTTCAAGTTGTTGTGTTTTCAAACGTAGCAAATTGTTTGCGTAAGTTAAGGATTTACGGAGGCATGCAGGTGAATGATCAAAACACGGGTGACACAACCCGAACAGAGGAACGAAAGCTACTAAAGTTATGGTTAACGTCACCGACATGTGACACACAAGGAAAATGTTCAAAAGCGTGTGGGAAGGTAGCATAGCACGCCACATGCATACACTGTTGCAATGCAGGTAAGGTCAAGATCAAACTTGGTCGAAATGGACCGGAATTTAGGAGAACGGCAGTATCAAATGGATTTAAGCGCGACTTCAAAGGACAGGTGAGGCTGACACTAGAGCAACTGAACGACGATCATGCGACCGAACCAGACCGCAACGACTAAGAACGGAATGCATCGGGAAATTTTTGGAAGCCTTAAGTGCGAGTGATCCAATAATTGCCGCACGCACTCTAATTCAGCCTAGCGTACACTTAGCTGAAATGAGGTGCGGGCTCCCTTCCGTACTGGAGGCCCTGACTGACCTAAGACGCTTCCATTGTCTCGTGACGGGCTCTCGTCATAAGGTCTCATATGGCCTTTCAGTGTCAGATTGCCACAACCAAAGAAACAGGCTCCTTGCTATTCATGTACTACACCTTACGTACACCGAGCCCCTGGCAGGGGGCTCTATGTACGTGAGGAGCTCAGCTAATGTTGATCCCTGACTGACACAGGGTCCCTCACTGTTACAGGGACCCGACCAATGCAAATGGCTGGCCCCTGCCTCGTCCTTCCCTGGGAAGTGGACCCCAGGGCTGAGGTCAATGTGGAGCCAACGATGGGAAGTGGACCCCAGGGCTGAAGTCAAAGCGCAGCCAACGATGCGGTGTAGTTTGTCGCCAAC
>NW_023596545.1:5025176-5053666 GCF_011947565.3 Pollicipes pollicipes
CACTGCTTCAAATCACAGATTTTTTAGAAAAAGTATCTCTTGAAAGTTTGCGTAACCTGAAACACTGCCATTCTCCCAACGTCTCCCAATGTAATGTAAACGCTGTCATTCTCTAAATGTTGCAATGTTAGATATACAACATTCACAGGGGAGCTAGCACTCTTTGCGAACCGATTTGTTTGATTCCTAGGCTTCTAGGTAGTGTTCTTCGGGTCAGATAAGGCCAAACAGGGTCAGTGTGTGCAGGGCCGTGGCACCTACTTGCGCAGTCAGCTTCAACTTAGATGTTGTGCTCTGAGCAAGGAGTCCCTCGGGCTTATATCAGCTCAGTGACCTGATCTGAACTTTAAATGCTAAAAACGACAAACACTACGAGACGGTCTTAATATGTTGAGTTCTAAATCACCCTCAAGGACCACTCTACGTGTTTTTGTTTACTCTCGGTAAGTTCTCAAAGCAAACGTTTGAATGACGCACTGGCATCAGTAACCGCCCCGGACCTTCATGAAGTTAGCATAAGAAACTTGCTCATGCCCTGGTCATAAAGGAATTCTAGACAAACATAACAACTCACTTGTAGGGTAAGTTTTCAGGCTTTCTGAGAAGAGGTTGTTGCTTGTAATTCTAACCTAAATTTTATTATTGTCTAAGGAAGCATGTTACGCAGCATAAGTTCATCTAACACTTTGGTGTCGCATGAGCTTGAAAGATCCTATAACAACAGCTTTCGCTAACAAAGAGGGTCTGACTGTCCTACTTCAGGTCAACAACCTTAAGATGGATGTTTAAGTTTTCGCGTCCAAAGATTAGCTGCGCAATTATGTACAGCGGTGTAAAATTCCTGCATTGCCCCGTATCGCTTTGAAGCTATTTTTTAGAGAAAAAAACCATAGGGTGGTCAGATGGGCGCTCTTTAGCCGAGTGCATGTTAAGCCATTTCAAGTGTTTTTAGTTCCTAAATGTATTCCGAATGGTATGTATGGGTTTCTTTCGATTCGGAGTACATGCCACGCATAGCTTGTTGCGTATGCCCTCCATCGAAGATCATGGTCATATAAGGCCATGGTGTAAGCTCAAATGACCCTTTTTATGTCTCAGAAGTAGATAAATAGTGCTTCCTCTGACTTTAACCAGCATAACTATTCGGAAACCAGGAATACTCTGTGCGGGCTTTCTACAGACAAAATGACTTGTCTGCTCGGCTCGTCGGGCCAAACCTGTCACATAACCTACGATCGTCTTAGTAAAGGTCAAGGAGGGTCACAATGTTACAGTCAACGTGACTACCGGAAGAGTACTACATCGTTGTTTTTCTTTTTATAAGAACGAGGGATAGTAGAGTGACAATAGGGTGATACTTGTCGGTTTCCAAAAAGTTCCTGCATGCGCGTCGCTTGACAACGAAACGTGTAATTAAGACAAGCACTCGTATTGCGGCGGTATGTACTTCGTGAATGTGGAGCTCTTGTGTTGCAATCCATGAACGCTTCTATCTTTAAGGAATCATTTACCCCCCCCCGCCCCCTCCTGTCTGCCCAGACCCCTTCAAGTTAGTTTTTATCTGAAAATTTCAAGTACAATGCCGTTGTTATGTGACAAACGGGTCAGTTTTGTGTAAACGGAAAATCCTAAGATAAGCCAGCGTACCGCTTTATTCCTTACCTGTGACATTGTACAGATTCTGAAGCACCGTTGTCCTGTTGTCCCTTGTATAGACTTGCAATTCACTCCAACATGCTGGTGTACCTACTTTTGCTCGTTTCGCATGAATTGCATTGTTCTCCAAATATTGGAATGTTAGCGCACCGAGGATACAGTACCCGAGTATCAACAATATCATTCCTAAGTATATGAACACGTGAGAAACGAGCCATTTCAGAGTATCTCTTCCCTCCAGATGCCGATGGAGCCAGGTACTGAAGTGAAAAGAGTTATCTTCCATGTTGACGACGCAAGAACCACTTCGATTCAGAATGTTATATTCACGGCTGAAGCTTGCTAGTAAGCTACATGCTCCATATTGTTGCCATGCCTCCGCTTCTTGACAGAAATTAATTATAGGCGAAGCCACAGGGCTGCGTTACAAAAATAAGAATGGTGTGGGATGCCGCAAAGTCGCCATACTTGCCTGCATTCGACATTTTTGATAGAGCGACGAGAAGCATGCACTTCCTTGAGAGGCTCCTCTTAACAACTCGAACGAAGATAACTCTCCGACTTCACTAAAAAAAAACTGAGGCAATACCAGTTGATGCATCTTGATCGGCAACAATTCTCGGTTGAAGGTGAGTGTTTGCAGCACGCGAATAAAAGTTATTGCAAAACGTCCCGGCACTAGACCTAACTGTTCATATGCATACCACAAGCAATAATGACAGTCGTGCAGTCGACCAGTCCTATGTAACTGAGCTGCAGGAAAAACCTTAAATGTATCCTAGTGAGTTAGTTTTTAGTTTAGTCCGGCTGGTTCAAGTATAAATGAGCATGTTTCGTTGCATGCTCAGATTTCAGGCGTCTCTTGCAACGGTCTAGTGTGAGCCACGGAGATAACTTTAATAGTTGTGAAGGATCCAGGACAAAAGCAAAGATGTCATTAAAATTAAAGACAAAGTGTCAACATCCCACAGTTCATGGTGTCTCAGTATACCTTGCAAATTACATCCCTTACAAATTACATAATCATCATAGCATCATTACGGCTTAACGTTTGTGTCAGTGTCATCATAACATTAACTGTCATACATCACGTTTCAAATCAACAGAGCTCTCCCAGCCCAGGGGGTGTGTACCTACGCATGACATTACGTAGATCCACGTAATGGATCTACGTGATCCATAAAATACCAGTGTTTGCTGTTAGTCACAGATCAAGCTATCTGGGCAACAACTCTGTGACGTTGGTGTGGTGGGAACGCCAACACTGGGAACGTTAACATGCCAGGCGTAAACCACACGCCAAAGCGAGAGAGATCATCATGGATAAGAGCCAAAACTCAAAGCGAAAAATTATACAAAGGCAAATACAAATACTTACACAGCTTTTGTCTTCAGTACCATTGCAACTACTGTTCGATTAGGAGAAGCCACCTGGGCGGAAGCGTTCCGACTTTGGCGTAGGAGACCATTTGCATTGCTGAAATGTAAGGACATGAATGGCGAATGGCGAACACATTGCATGCAGAGGGGTCAGGGTGGGTTTGAGTTTCATAGCGTCGACTCACTAACCTGCCAGTTTCCAGCGAAATCGGTAGAACTGCTCGGGTTTGAATCGATTTCAGGAGTCTGCCTTGCCAGGGACTTGCTCCTCTTTCCCTCCCCCGAGTGACGCAAGTTTGGAAGAAGAAAACAGCGTTTAAGGAAACATATGATAAACAAATATCCTTCCATTCACCACAAACGAAAAACCGACACAGGGCTACAGTGCCGCTACGGAACTCAAGCGACAAGATTGGCGATGTTTATTTGAAGGATGTGTTCTCTAAACAATGACTGTTCATGGTAAAAATAGACTGAGCCTCTAGCCTGGCAAAATTTAGAAAATGACACGTCCGTCAAAAATGAAAATAAAGATATGGAAAAAGTATGCGTCCGACGTGAATGCCATCCGATTTTACGTGCAGATCAACAGGATTTCTACCAGATCTTGATTATGTGGATTAACCTAGATCATCTGATCTTGGTCTTGAGCAGATTTGACAGCAGTTCAGGGTTCTGAAAAATTGTGGGATTTATTGATGTCGTTGAAAGCGCATAGAGTGAGACGCCTGAAGGAAGACGCCCGTGAAGGAATCGCGCTAACATCCAGAGGGTACCGTGATCCTCCACGACCTAAAATCACTACGTGGCTTTGTAAAAAATGGCGTCTAAAGCAAGGATCACTGACCCCGTCATTCCGAACCTGCCCGAAATTTCAGGGTCGGCTATTCCATGTGCTGGTGTCATCAGGAGAGTGGGATGTCTTTTTTCTGGCAGCGCTGGAAGTTGACGATGTTAGCCTGGTTGTTACGCCTTACGTTTTAAGGAACATCGGCTGTCGGCGCAATCTCGCTGAAAAATGCTGGCCAGTATTAAATACATAAAGATGCTAGTACAAAATATCATTACCAGCTGACTCTTGGCTGGTGTCTACCAGTGCGTCGAAGGTGGTGCCGATGCGCACACGTAACATGCTTCCATGGCATATTTTGCATCGAATTTAAAATGGTATAAGAAATGATTTATTACATTCACGTCCGAATGCAGGCTCCGAAGAAGCACACTGATCTTGGAGGCACTGCTAGGACAACGAGCTATTTGGTTATGACGCCACTGAGCTGGTAACCAACTTTCCGGCCATGAACCCATAAAAGTCTCCAAGATGGCATGAATGATCAACTGCCTAAAACGGTGGCATTAACATGACGTTAAATTAGCAAGGTTTCATGTCAGAGATTTATCGGGCATTACAAGAAGCTTCATCCTTGCAAAGTCCTCACAATGTATGAGGAAGCAGACACTTTGAAATAGTTCTGCCCTTTAACAACCAAACGTCCTTGCATAGCTTGTAAAATATTGGCATAATCTTTACCGAAGCCAGTCTCTGGGATCGAAGGTTTTAGCGCTCACACCAGCATGCAACTGGAACAGCTTTCAGCAGCCCACAGTGTGCTACGCTCTCGTTTGTAGAGGTGTTCCCGAAAAAGCAATACAAAGTATGCGCATAAATTATCATTTGCTTTCCGACTAACGTTTTACATGGTGCCGCCGCCAATTGCAAATGTTCTTTATACTACCCGCATTCAATGGGGTTTGCATTACAGGCATCATACGATACATCTGTCGCCTTGGTTACGTGACCACACATGTTTTGCGTCCAAAAGTTGCATTCATGTACGTGTTCTAATTAAGTGAATATATCAACTATTGGTGCGCACTAACGCTTTTTATGATAAATCGCAAGCAGGGGACCCGAAAAACCAGCCTACGATGGTGCTCAGACTCAGTACCGGTCCATACATCAAGACAGACGCTAAAATATCCCTTGATTGCGGGTTATTAATTCATTAACGAGGTGAATTGGATGTGACGGGGGAGACGAAAACGGCGATGTGGTACCACCGCAATTTAACATCGTAATCCCCAAACAAGGCACAAAACTGTCAATCACCGTGTTTTTGTCGAAGCACGCAATTTGTGTGGGTGTTTCGAGGAACGTTAAAACTGGCTGCTACACACACATGTAACGCCAAAGACGCCGTGAAAATCAGACGCCGTGCTGCCAAATGATTTTATTTTCAGTCTTGCTTTAATTTGCGGCAAGAAGCGAACATCACAATGGTCGGTGGCCCTGTTTGCCGGGCTTGGCGACGCTCCGCGATGTGACGGGGTTCCATTTTTATTTCCTGCTCATTTCATCGTGACGATAGTATGACTGCGTGAATGAGATATTTGTCTGCTTCCTCCCACACGACTTGCAGTACGATTTAATCCCTGTCCCATCATCAATTCCGCCGCGATAAAATCCACCTTTTACAACAATTCTCGATCTGACTAAAGCGAATTACTTTTTCCTCCGTCTCATTTGTTTGAATAATGCAGCGGCACGCGAGTTTCAATTCCGCAGCGCGGCCTGCGGCGATAGCGTTTCGGCTGCCTCTGTCGGTCTGGCCTCAACATCTCACCAGCGAGAGAGCCTCAGGGACCCGCCGCGAAAACCGTCGGCTGGAACTGACAATCAGACCAGAGAGTGCGACCCAACCTGCCGCTGCCCAGAAGGCGTCCAATGACGCACTGGGCGAGACCTGCTGCGTGGTGCAAAGCCGTCGATAGTGCCTCCATATCTTTGCCGGGAAATATCGCATTTTGGCATCGGCCTACCTGCTTAACTCTGCCCCTTCAGCAAGGCTGAATCGATCTAGCTTGCGAATCATCAGCCTGGCAGTCGGGGTCGTCTATCACCGCAGACGGATCGAATACGCCAGTCCTCTAGTGCTGATAACTTTCTCGGTGATCCATCAGCACGTGCCTATGGTCTGTCAGACGCGCTAATCTCCGCCCTGTGACGAGTCCGGCGTCCCCACAGTCCGCCGGCCGGCCAGTCTGACACCGGTCGGATTCGCACGCTGTCGGCGCAGGACACGGATCTCAAGCCCAACATCACGCGGTCGGATCTGCACGCTGTTGGCGCAGGACAGGGTTCTTAACCCCAACATCACGCGGTCGGATCTGCGCGCTGTCGGCGCAGGACAGGGTTCTCCAACCCAATATCAAACGACCTACAGACTGCAGTTGTTCTCCCGTGAATGTTGAGAGAAGCTGAGTTGGTGGTTTGCGAGGTAGACCCGTGTGGCCGTTGCTAAAAAGCTTTCTGAAGTGCATTAAAATTAGGATTCTGCACGGTCGTTGGTCAAAGGGAATAATTATTTGTTTTGACGTGCTTCATTACCGATTCGCTTTGCATTTCCACATTTATTTTCACAATAAACATGAACGTGAATACAGATAACAATAACATATTACTGAACCAAATTATATACGCAAAAATAATAATACTTTTAGCATTATTACTATCTAGGCTTTGTTTTTCCAACAAATATTTCAACATTTCGTAGTGGACATGCCCAACACAACCTCAGTTTACCTTTTCCCCTGCACACATCGGCTGGCCGTTGATGTGACCTACATTTTTGAGATGGCTTCCTCCGGCACCTTTCGGCGATCTGCGATTAAGTTTGAATTTTGGCACTGAAAGTAATAGACCGCATCTTAAGATGAATAGTGCCGCCATCTTCCAGATAACACGTGAGGTGAGCGTCACGTGCTTGCAAGCATTCTAGGTTCGTCTTTCAGCGCCTCGAGCCCTTGCAACAGCGGCTGACTGCTTCGTCAGTTTTCGGAATGCAGGATAGAACGCAGCACCCCAAATGTGCAGATCATCACGTCCGTGCTGCAGAAAGAGAGCCAAGAGGAAGTTGAAGCGCCATCTTCTGCGTGTTCTGTAAGGTCGGTGCCGGCTCCGCCTGCCCTCCTGATGAAGCGGAGTAGCGGGAGCGCCAGCAGCTCGACCCCGCCGGCCTCGCTGTCCGCCGACAGGACAGTGTCGCAGGCGAGCTCGACCTCGCCGGCCTCGCTGTCCGCCGACAGCACAGTGTCGCAGGCGAGCCCAACCCTTCTAGCCTCGCTGTCCGCCGACAGCACAGTGTCGCAGGCGAGCCCGACCACGCCGGCCTCGCTGTCCGCCGACAGCACAGTTTCGCAGGCGAGCTCGACCCCACCGGCCCCGCTGTCCGCCGACAGGACAGTGTCGCAGGCGAGCTCGACCCCGCCGGCCTCGCTGTCCGTCGACAGGACAGTGTCGCAGGCGAGCTCGACCTCGCCGGCCTCGCTGTCCGTCGACAGGACAGTGTAGCAGGCGTGCCCGACCTCGCCGGCCTCGCTGTCCGCCGACTCTAAGCGCGCCTCTACTCTCGCCGAGCTGCTCGCTATTTTACATCGCATGGAAGTGATGGGTGCATGATGCATATGGCGGTACAATAGCAAAACATTTCGGATATCAGCGCGGTGGTTCAAAAAAGTCACCCATCCCGTCACGCAGTCGCGGGTTGCCTAAGATTGTCACGAGTTGGGATAATCACGGCCATACTGCTGTACACCAAGAGGTATGTGCAAACATGCCATGATTGGGCCTAAAATGCTCTATCTTTCGAACATGCAGTTAGTCAGGGTTACATTTTGTTTCCTGTTTGTGTATTATTCTTGTGCAAAGCAAAATCAACTGTGCCGACGCTTAACGCGACGAGGGACCGCACACTGTTGTGTGCGTAATACGTACACCTAACGGTTATCAAGCAAAATATATTGTTAAAGACAAAAAAATAGTTGGTCAGTTGTGCGCCGCGCACGCCTGAGCATGAACATTAGAGAGAACATTCAAATGGACCATCATCATTAGCCACTAGCGATATGACGTTGCTTCAGAAGTGACGTTACCCGCCTTGGCTGATGGGTGACGTCATAAGTAGCATAACAAAACTGGACATGGTCTTCCATTTTCCAAACCGGTTTATCCAGCGCTTTTGACCAGGCCAAAAAGCGGGCCCATCGCCACCACAATCGGCTCATCATTTTGCCCTGCTCCCTAAACGTATAACATTTTCTTTAATTTGCCCGAGCGTCAACAGCGAGACGCTTCCAATTCGTCTCCGAGTTCGCCTAATGTGACGTAACCATAGTCAATAAGCCCCAGACGTGCGATCCAAGTCAGAACTTCATGTTGGCCTGAATTTTCATGGACACCTTGATGTACGCCGTAGGTGACCTTACCACGGCCGGCGACGGTGAAACTCTAATATTAACATCGCGACACCAGAACTGCGATATTGACTAGGGACGAGATCTCCGTTACGTTCTGACGGCAAGCGAGGTAAAGCGTGCAAGAATAATGGCCAGCGAAGTGGTGGCGATCCTCGGAGGCAGCCGTCACGCGTCGCGCAGTGGCGGATGGAATCGAACGCCTCCTTTTCCAGATAGGTCTTATATGCTGACACGCTCGTTAGAAACTGATGACACGCTCAAAAATCACCGTTTCGTGCCAAAAATGCAAAAGTGTGCGCCATTCTGTTTGATGTAGTCGTTTACCGAGGGCAAACAAATATGTCATCGTTTACCGAAGGCAAACCAGTATGAAACATGAGGCGTCGTAAGCGAGTGTCGTGACCCATGGGTCAACAAAGTCTAAATTGCTTACCTTCGGCTGTTGACAGCCCCCCCCCCCCCCCTAGACCTTTGTTTATGCGGCTTACAATAAAAACACATACTAACTGACACTTCGTAGACGTTGTAATGGAGTCAGGCGAGCAGGCAAGGCGTGGAACTAATATTTCTGGACCCAGTGGCTAGTAAATGTCAAAACTCACCATTTTTGGCTGCTAACACTCTAAAAAATCTGCAAATGGATTGCAGCCACGTCATTCAACGCAGTGCAGCTAATGTAACGGACAAAAACATGCACGAGAGCTGTAGATCAATGATGCCCATCCAAACAAGCCATATGAGCCCCCGTTTCACTTGGGGAATAATATAAATGGTGAAATAAGATACATAATAACATAATAGTTTATATGAATTATAAGATGAGCACAGAAGGCGTGAAGTTTATACGCCGTTAGCCAGAAATCAGTGAAGGCTGACGTTATTATTTTGTTGCTGCTGACACAATACGAAAAACATCATACTAAATTCTGATGACAAGAACGAACATATCATTCGATACAACATCGTCGAGAAACATGTGAGCCATTAACATCATGACCTGCGGGTCGGCAGAATTGAACATTCCTCATTGCTGGCTGCTGACACGCTGAGCAAACTTCACTCACTCGCATCAAAATAACAGTGCATTGATCGGCGAGACGTAGGCGATAAGCCGAAGACACAAACCTGGGATGTGTGGGTCATGAACTGCGTGACCCATGGGTCAGCGAATTGCGACATTGTCCAGAGCGGTAAAGGTGGTTTGCTTGCGTAACAGCAGGTACAAATGAACGCATTCAAGTTTTGTGCCCTATAGGCCAAGATATTTATGCTTCATACGTTTCACGCGTGTTTAAATAGTCCCGTCAGCCGTATCCACCGAACGCTTTGCATGGCTTTATCTTCCCTGCGATTGCGACATTTCATGAAATTGAAACAATCAGCATGAAATCCAGCATTACAAGCATCTAGAGCATTTGTTGGCGATAAAGTTACTTTAATCTTAGCACTTAACTATGACAACCAAATTCCAACTGGCTGGGCCTGTCCGATAAAAAACAGCTCTTCACTCAATTGCCGGGCTCTCCTTTTTATTCACGGCTAGCAGCCTCACCATAACTGTGTACTTGCCACATCATCTACCTGAACCGAGCCAAAGACCCGCCATGAGCTTAGCTACTGAAAAACAACGTTTCAGTGAGGGTATCTAGGGATCACTGAATGACATTTCCCATCCCCCACCCAGTGACATGTCCAGGCAGTCCCCGTCGCATATCATGTATGCATATGCTAGCATATGCTACAATCAAGCAGACCATCTCAGCCATGAATATGCACCTGTATATATCGGAAAAAAATATGGGCATTGAATGTAAAAGTGCATCGTCATACCTATACACCATCATGCTTATCCAGGCATGATGCAAAGGCATGGCGTAAATAAACATTTCAAATATGGTACCTTAGATCAGATACTTTTTTCCGCAAGCCTAGAGTGGCAGGCAATGTTCGATGCTGTTTGGTTTCAGACAGGTGATTCACAACCCAGTGGTCTTCTAGCGCAAACTATCTATGAACTAAATGAAGCACCTCGACTTATTTCAGGATTATTTACAACACATCAGCCATGATTCTGGCAGCAAACATTTGATTAAGCCATTTACACCAGCTTTTCCCCCAAATTCTCAGCCCAGACCATGCAGGCCTGTTACCAGCGCCGGCAGCTGCATTCGCTCAGCACAGACAGCAGAAGCTGCAGCCGCTATCCGCAAGCCGGCACATAAATCGCCGCGACCGGACGTGCCACACTCGTCGACACCGCTAACTTCTGCCCACTTCGCCGCACGACCAGCAAGCGACGCGGCCCATATGGCCAGCGCTCGAACGCCGAGACCTCGCTCAGGCTGGCACCCTCTGACCGGACAGCGCGGGGCGGGGCGGTGACGACCCACCGCCGGCCGGTGACGACCCGGCGGCCAAGTTTTCACGGACGCGGCTTCGTCGGCGTCGACGGCGGTGCGGCGTCGTCGGCGACGGGGAGGTTAGTATGCCGCCGGCGGCGGGCGGGGCAGCAGCTGCGGTGGGGCGCCAGCTGTAAGCGGGGCAGCAGCGGCAGGAGGTCGGCCACTGTCGCAGGTGGGTGATGGCGAGCAGCTGTTGGGGATATGGCTGTTGAGTCGGGAGAGTGATGACAGGCGGGCTCGCAAACCGATGCTGGCTGGACGGAGGCGCGAAACTGACGCTAGATGGATCATGATGCTGGCGGCAAAAGGTTTAGGAGACGAGCTGGTGGGTCGGGAGACTGAGGCCCGGCGGGTCACGGGACCGGCAGCAGACGGGTCAGTGGATGGCTGACTGGCGGCTCAGGAGTGCGGCAGTGGACGGCCCCCGACACCGGTCGGTTTGCAAGTGTGTAATGAGAAGCCGGCGTGCTGTTTGGAAGCCTGGTGGCGGGCGATACTCTAGCATGCCTGTAAAGGAGGGTGGTGAAAGATAGAGCGGTTCTATTGACTTAGGCAAATTTTTCCGCGGTCTAATTTTCTCAGCTTGTTTAACTGTTTTTTTGACGCTTGTTGCAACTGTCATCCTCATCACCAAAGATCTTCACCATGCCTTTTAGCGGTTACCTATCAGATCAGCAGTGTTAGTTAGGAATGGTCTCGGGGCTGCATCCGTTGCTCGCATGTTCATGCTCACTTTAGCGGTTACCTATCAGATCAGCAGTGTTAGTTAGGAATGGTCTCGGGGCTGCATCCATTGCTCGCATGTTCATGCTCAGTTTCCGACCCTATGCTGGCTTAGGCAACCTTTAGTCTTGTGCCGTCTAACGGGACTTTCTCGACAGCGTTATACTTGGAGGATTGGGTTACGAATCGCAAGCCCATGGTTTGGAACGTTGAAACTGGAAAAGCTGGAAACTACGAGGCTGGGACAGATACTATGCTATGCGCCACTCGGTCTCAATTGTTCTTCTTAATACCAATTAATCCTGACGACGGCCGACACACTCACCGGCCAAAATGTTGCGCAAGCAAGCATGGCACGGACGGTGATAGAATCTCGGACAGTCATTCCTTCTGAACAGTAATCTTCGTCCCAAGACAATTCGTTGAATTTTGCTTTGATATCTTAGAGTTTAGGTCGCAGCTGGCTTCTTACATAATATAAGGATTTAAGTGATTTCTTTGGTACGGAAACATTCACTGAAATGTTTACTTCTGACGGGAAAAGTGATGACATGAAGTTGGGAGATTTTGTGACCAGGGATTTACGACGATGTGGATCAAGAGAAGCATGTAAACTGCATACATCTGCATTGACCGGACCCCGAGTTAATGCTTTCGCCGCAGTGGTATGAGGAGTATATGGTATGCTCTTGATTTGCTTGAGGTGTCTCATTATATGCAGCACGTGGTTGTACCAATTGCCTACAAAATGATTTCGTAATGTTCACGTTCGATGTTATTTGACATCTTTCAAATCCGTAAGTGTTCGATTATGGCCGAGAACATGTGCATTTGCGTCGCATTCCGAGCAGCACGGGCGTTACGTGACTGCCTGCTGCATCGCGGTGGCTTTACCAAAACCTATTTTATTGATGCATCATGGCTGTTCGGCGTCATATATATCGCTCACTATCAGTGCCATCTATTCCATGAGAATACTGCATTGCGTCTGCATGGTAATAAATGGCCATAGTTGTCCCATTCATACAATTGTTTGGCTGTCATTTCCCTATAAATTATGCACACGATAATGCTCAGTTCAGCTGGGCGGTCATATCCAATGTCTTGTGTAAGACATTGTAGGGTGCTCAAAATGTATTTAAAGAGAAGTGAACCCGGGGCCTGTTAAATCCAAATATGAAAAATTGTTAATCTTAGGTATCAATTTATCCGTACGTGCTCAGTGTTTCGAAAAAATAGGAAAGCACGCCCAGGCGGCGCGAATTAATTTCGCCAAGGATTTACTAGCTCAGTGGGAGCCAACACTGAGCCTTTTCGCTTGCTGAGCACCTGTCGAAATCGACGCTGCCAACGCAAAGCGCCCTCATCTCCCCGTTCATGTCTGGCTGCCGTTCTATCTGTTCGGGCATCGACCACTCGGCGCCGACCCGCCTCTGTCTAATGCATTCTCGGCGGTAAATCCGGCTGGCGGTGACCGGCCGGCGGTGTCGGCCACCACCGGGGCGCGGCGCCAGCGGCTGACAGCCGACCGCTGTCGGCCGCCGCAGTGTTGCGGTGCGGGCGGAACTGAGGCAATGACATCAGGCACAATCGGCTGGCCAGAGTCGACCGTCACAAGGGGTCAGCTCACCGGAGCTGACGACGTGATTCTCACCGGGGTGAAGACCACACCAGGACTGCACTCACCAGGAGGGTGAGACCACCACACCAGAACTGGCACTCACCAGGAGGGGGTACCACCACACCAGGACTGACAACCACCAGGGAGGGTAGATCACCACACCAGGACTGACAATCACCAGGGGGGGGGGGGGGACCATCACACCAGGACTGACAATCACCAGGGAGGGCAGACCACCACACCAGGACTAACAATCACCAGGGGGGAGACCGTCATACCAGGACTGACAACCACCAGGGAGGGCAGATCAGCACACCAGGACTGACAATCACCAGGGGGGAGACCATCACACCAGGGCTGACAATCACCAGGGGGCAGACTACCACACCAGGACTGACAGTGACCGGCTCGCAAGGGTGAGTGGCAAATCATAGCTGACGACTTCTAGGACATGGCAACATAAATAAATTCCTGTAGCCATCGAGGAATTTGATTTCGTCCCGCTTGCAATTTACGTCTGTCTTTTTAACACGCGCTCTGGTGCGGGGGACAACTTGACCCCCCGAAGGTTTTCCCGGAATGGTTTCCGAACGGTGTGGCGTAGCCGCGCCAAATTCTGCATAGCTGCAGGCAATCGAATAGTGGATTGCCTGACATCACAAATTTAGATGTACCTCGTAAGGTCGCTAACCTATGGCAGATCAAAGGCAGGCCATGGTCTCAGCGAAGGCACGTTCTAGGGAATCGTTCAATCCGATCAAACAACGGAGTGCTAGACATCATCAAGTCATACATCTCGGATTTAATTTTTCCAGGCAACACAACAATTTAATAAATAAATAGTATTGACCTAGGGTCAGGTATGAAAATCAGACCGAGGTCAAAATCTACCTGTTTTATCACCCCCGGGCTTGCTGTATGGGCTGGTTTCTGGTGTTCATTTCGAATATATTGATAGCAGGTACTGCATTATACACCTTCCATGGACTTCTGATAGGTAAGAGTAGATCACTGATCTAAAATGACTGAGGTCAACATTTTGCTTTTAGGAACATACTGCCTAGCGTAATCTTTGTCGCTTATCCAAATGCAAAATCAAAGCAGTCTTAAATAATTTTGGTAATCATGTAAAGGTCAAACAAGATCACTGATCTTAACTGAGTGTGTGACATTTTGCTTAGAATAGCTGCCTAGGTTCTAGGGGCTCTTTGGAGACCAATCTGTAAGTTGACCTTGTCTGGCTTTATCTGACCCGAATTCATGATCTACGATCCTCAGACTTGGACCTAAGTGAGTTCACGTACAGGTCAACACACCCTGCGAATTTGGTCTCTCTAGCTCTCATAGTTTCCGAGATCTCAAGGGGGCGTCAAATTGAGCCCCTCCACCTGAAAGAAGGGTATCCAGCCGGCCACCCGGACGTGTGTTAATGTTGCCGTGTATTGAAAAGGGTTTCAAAAGCGATGATCGAGTGAAAAATGGCCGGCAAAAAGCCTTCATGGAATATTGGTCTGTTCAACGCAAGTTACGCATGCATCGTGTGTGGCCTTTTCAGCAAATATGGAAGGTAAACGCATGGCGATAAACACGGCCTGGCAAACTTGTTGGATGAAAAGTCTCATGCTGTTACTTCTCGTGCCACCAGCACACTTTATTGCTCGTCTGGCAGCTTTAAACCTAGAATCTCGGGCGCGTGGTTGGAGCCTTCTAACCGCACGAATCGAATATTTCAAACAGCTAAGGCACTGGAAGTAAAGCGGCGCAGTGTGGGCACCCTCAAGACCAAAGTTTTGAGATATAAATGTCCTATGATGCCCGGACGCACTTGTAGCAAAGTTAGTGCGGTCGCGTGGCACGAACAAAGAGTTTTCAGCTGACGAAATGCTAAAATATGAAAATCTTTTAAGAATAGCTGAGGATATTTGCCACAGTTGCTCAACGTTAAACTTCACTGGGCTCAAAGCCGCACCGGTAGCATTTTACGCGTCCGCTGTCAGAGCAGGCATGTTCTGGGAACTTTGCCAGCGCGAGGCTAGGAAGAACCTCTGCTTGCACATTGGACTGGACGCCCGGTTTAACCGAACTTACAAAGCATGCTCCGGTCGTCCATACCCAGACTGCTTTCGGACGTCAAAAACGTCGGTAAAATGTAAAACAAACCACAGAAGACACAAGGAGAGACATCGTCTCAGCACTCGATACAACAGCTAGTTCCCCAATGATATCTAAAGCTCCAGCAAGTCTTCCATGTGATGAGATTCTGGTGATTGGTGACTCAGATGTTGGGAGCTGAGGGAGGCTACCAGCCACGCGATTGTTCGTGGCAGCAATGCTCGATTTCACGCTATACCCGGGGCAAGATCCACCATTTGCAGAATTAGCTGCTTGCTACTTGCATGACGAGAACGACGTAATGGACGAGAGGTAGGAGACCGTTGTCTGAAAAGTTAATGGTATACTTCACCTGGCCAGGTATGACATACTTCATCTAGTCGGAGATGGCATACTTCGCCTGGCCAGGAATGTCATACTTCACCTGGCCAGGGATGACATACTTCACCTGGCCAGGGATGGTATACTTCAACTGGTCAGGGATGGTATATTTCAACTGGCCAGGGATGGCATACTTCAC
The DNA here is from genome assembly GCF_011947565.3 of Pollicipes pollicipes. Taxonomy (NCBI): domain Eukaryota; kingdom Metazoa; phylum Arthropoda; class Thecostraca; order Pollicipedomorpha; family Pollicipedidae; genus Pollicipes; species Pollicipes pollicipes. The sequence continues at coordinate 5,040,847 of NW_023596545.1, forward strand.
CTGGCCAGGGATCGTATACTTCACCTGGCCAGGAATGGCGTACTTCACCTGGCCAGGAATGGTATACTTGACCTGGCCAGGGATGGCATACTTCACCTGGTCAGGGATGGTATACTTCACCTGGCCAGGGATGACATGCTTCACCTGGCTAGGGATGGTATACTTCAACTGGCCAGGAATGGTATACTTCACCTGGCCAGGGATGGCATACTTCACCTGGCCAGGAATGGTATACTTGACCTGGCCAGGGATGGTATACTTCACCTGGTCAGGGATGGCATCCTTTACCTGGCCAGGGATGGTATACTTCACCTGGCCAGAGGCCTTCGAGGAGCACATCACATATGTAATCAACCTAGTGATGAGGAGCGACTTCAGGTGTTGACAGCTAATGTGCCAACAATGGATTCGAGCTTCACTGTCAAGTGCTTGGCGAATTTCTATTTGTATTCGCCGCCAAGCACTCAGCAAATGCCTTTCTTCCATAGTCTGGAAAAAGACGTGCATTTTAATCGATGAAAAGTAACACAGACTGTACGTAAACCTTATCATCAGATAATATTTTTAGGGCGTCAAGTGTAGGCTAAGAGGTGGTGACTCAGTATCACGTAGCGGGCAAGCAACATTACGGGATCATTACATTACAACAACAACACGGGATCTGTGCTACTTAAAACTGTAAATAGCGTCGCAACTTTAAAGCAGCGCGAATAAACTGTCAAAAATCATGTCTGCAAAATCATGGCTCAGGACTTTGGGAGCACGAGTACTGAAGCATGACCCACATCTTAAATTGGGCACGGTATTTTTTCAGTGGAAGGCATTGGTTGTGATTCAGATTCTGATCTGATCTATCTATCTATCTAGCTATCAATCTATACACACACACATATGCATATATATATATATGTATATATATATATATGTATATATATATATATATACGTTTACATCTCTCTTTTATAGAAGTGGGTGCTGCATGACCTATAGCAGTCGACGAGCCCCAAAACCCCAAATCATCATCATCATCATCATCATCTCTTATAGAATATATGAGAAACTCGGACGCCTGGCCTCTAATCACTCGAGAGCCGTTGATTATAGACGATCGAAACCTGGTGTTATGTGTCAGCGTGGCAAAAGTAATGTGGTTTATGCCACACTTGGGAGTAGATGGACTACCGTTTGTGGCACAGTGCAAGCAGACTTGCCCCATAGGGCTAGCGATGGCAACGGTCGGCCTTGCGACATTTGAAACTTACCAGAGCAGCGAACAATAATGCCGGCTACGATGCATATTTACCTGTTGCCAGGAGACGGATGATGAAAATAGGAATATCGCAAACAGTAGAACAAACAAACAGAAGCTGAGTGATGGTTTTAAAAGGAATTTCCTATACTGCTGTTTATCTGTGACGTTGCATTAATTACAGCCTAACGAGTAGTAAGTGACGAAAAGGAAAACAGCAGGCATCTCACCATCGACGCGTGGGCGTGTAAACGACGGCAAATAACAGGACAGTCCGCCCACCAACCATTACAAGTTTGTAACGCATTCCCGACCTGGATTGACGTGCGAAAACTCAGCCTGCCTCAGCAAGAATGTCATCTTGGCGCCTAAAAACTTTGCTGCTGATGATAAGAACAGCAAATTTCTGGAGAGGCCGCGTAAAGAAGGAAGGATCCGCAATTTTATGGACACTGAACCAGACGCAGAGCAGGTTATGAAATACACTCTGGGGTTCCCCAGCAGTCTGGAGTCATCACGACTGCTACCACACAACTTTGTTTTCAAGCAAGGTGAGCTCATCATGCTCCTAAAAAATGGGATTTCCCAAGTTCTGCAAAGGCCACCATTATAGCAAACAAGGCGGAGACGAACATCGTCACACCGAGAATTCCGCTCATCCCATCTGACATACCCTTCGAGTTCAAGCGAATAGTTTCCTGTTCAGCAGAGCTACACCGTGGCTTTGAACAACAGTCAAGGTCAGTCTCTGAAGGTGACGGGTCTCAGTCTGACTGAGCCAGTGCTCTCATGAAATCAGCTTTACGTCGGATGTTCCAGAATGAGCACCGACCAGCTCGTCACGTCGCAAGGTCAATGCCAAAAATATGGTGTGCAGAGCACCACTACAACTGTAAGATTTCTTGGCGCAAGGGTACAGCTGCTGCAGCACAATCATAACACACGTCGATATTCAGCCTACCCACCGCCATATGGCGTGAGTCGGGCTAGGTCACTCCACGCTCGACCCGCCCGTCTCCCGGAGTACTGCGCCGGGCAACGGATCCTTATGACGTACATCGAGGGGAGAAGAAGCGGGAGCGCGGCCTCACGAACTGGTCACGCGGATAAAACAGCGAGCAGGTGCGACGGAGCGCTCTGTATCCCGCCTTTCCTGTTGGCGTGACAGGGGCTAATCAGGGCTGAATTATAGAGTAGATTCATATTGGAGCACTCAAGCCGGAACAAATGAAGAGTCAGCTCAGCCCCAAAGGAGGATTAGTAAAGCTACGCCATTTATCCAAAATTGTATGTCTGTGCAATGACTAACTTTATCCACAACTCATAGCGGTGTTCATTTAAACATGTCTACGTCCTAAATCCTGCTGTTAGAAAAAGCACCATTACATCGTGGCGCTCTTCGAGAAAATGTCATTTATTTTTCAGGCTTCCCAAAAAGGGGTTCCAATGATATGATTTTATTGAAAACAGGATGATACGTTCTTCCAATGATATCGTTTCAGAAAATCACACTCCTTATAACTTCGGTCTGTTCATGTACTATCATATGCCGGTAATTCAAGCGTCTATCCAGAAATCGCGTTTTTTCACCACGAGTGCTGTTGATAAATGCGGTGCGCGCTGCCAAGGAGGTGTGACTCGTGCATTCACGTGAGAGCTGATAATGACGTCATTGCCGAACGAACTTGGTTTCTTTACTCATTATGGTATGGTATTTGTGACATCACTTGGATTTTAGACGGGCGGGAAAGGATTGTTTGGAAAAGTGCAGTAACAGGCGTAGTTTTGCAAAGTTAGTCCGGGGGAATCACGAAAAAGTATGCAACCTAACCCACAAAAATCGCCTCCAAAGGGATGTCTTCCCGTATCTCACCCACCGCCCTCTCAAAGTTGGGAGAGCTGGATGCCAAGTTGGCGGGGGACTGAAGACCTCCTCCCTCAGCTTAATAAGAAACTAACAAACACTTGTGTCGTAGTTTCAAGTTGTTGTGTTTTCAAACGTAGCAAATTGTTTGCGTAAGTTAAGGATTTACGGAGGCATGCAGGTGAATGATCAAAACACGGGTGACACAACCCGAACAGAGGAACGAAAGCTACTAAAGTTATGGTTAACGTCACCGACATGTGACACACAAGGAAAATGTTCAAAAGCGTGTGGGAAGGTAGCATAGCACGCCACATGCATACACTGTTGCAATGCAGGTAAGGTCAAGATCAAACTTGGTCGAAATGGACCGGAATTTAGGAGAACGGCAGTATCAAATGGATTTAAGCGCGACTTCAAAGGACAGGTGAGGCTGACACTAGAGCAACTGAACGACGATCATGCGACCGAACCAGACCGCAACGACTAAGAACGGAATGCATCGGGAAATTTTTGGAAGCCTTAAGTGCGAGTGATCCAATAATTGCCGCACGCACTCTAATTCAGCCTAGCGTACACTTAGCTGAAATGAGGTGCGGGCTCCCTTCCGTACTGGAGGCCCTGACTGACCTAAGACGCTTCCATTGTCTCGTGACGGGCTCTCGTCATAAGGTCTCATATGGCCTTTCAGTGTCAGATTGCCACAACCAAAGAAACAGGCTCCTTGCTATTCATGTACTACACCTTACGTACACCGAGCCCCTGGCAGGGGGCTCTATGTACGTGAGGAGCTCAGCTAATGTTGATCCCTGACTGACACAGGGTCCCTCACTGTTACAGGGACCCGACCAATGCAAATGGCTGGCCCCTGCCTCGTCCTTCCCTGGGAAGTGGACCCCAGGGCTGAGGTCAATGTGGAGCCAACGATGGGAAGTGGACCCCAGGGCTGAAGTCAAAGCGCAGCCAACGATGCGGTGTAGTTTGTCGCCAACGAGAATAGGGGCCTGCATTGTTTCAGTGGTCTCATAACGCTGTAAGAGTTCCTCGGCTGACATTTGAGGTCGTGACCCTACGGTTGCTAACGTGACTACGGTTGTTAACGTGAACTACGGCTGCGCATTCGGGCCCTTCGGAATTCCAATCGGGCCCTTGATCTTTACTTTCGAGCGCCGTTCAGACCCCCTTTTGCCTCCCTTTCGGACCACTTCCAACACGGCCCCAAGCCAACTCAGGGATACTTACCAACGCCGGGCAGCTTGTGGGGAACTATGGGCCCCTGACCGACAAACGGCCTCGTGTTGCTTCAGGAACCCCGACCAATGCAGACCACAGCCAGCCCCGGCCTGGTTCCTGCTCTGGGAATGGTGCCCCGGGTTCAACTGGACTCGGAGACAATTGTTTGGTGTCGGTAGCCTCTGGTGGTAATGCAGCTCCGCATTGCCCCAGGGGGTTCTCAATTGGTGCAGAAGGCCTCCTGAGCGACATCTGACGCCACAGCCCTACGGGCCGAATTTTTAGTACGATCCACATGAAGCCCTTCGATCCTCTCGAGCCCCTTAGCCTTCCAATTGGGCCCTCGATCGTTGGTACCAAAAGGCACAGGCTACCCTGTCCGATTCCGAATTTTCCTTCAGCATGAAAATATGTTCATTTGAGCGTTTCGCAACTACCTAAACTTTTTTAGCATCTTGCGTGCATCTTTGCACATTTATGACATCAACCAAAGCTCTTTACAGGCATAATGTAGGCACAGGTTGTGTCGTTCGTCAATTAATCATTCGCTTCATACCTCCGTGAATCTCAACCTCCACAAACGGATAATTACTTTTGAGAACCCAGCAACTTGGAAAGTACGTTACATCTAGGGTGTTCTCAAAGTAGACATATTTTTCAGGTATCAAAAACGCTAGGTTCCAATCATACGATTCTTTTGAAAACTGGACAATGGGTTATTGCAAGAATATTTTTTCGGAAATGATGCTGGTTGTACCGTAAATCCGCATCCATGCTGTCCTATATCAGAAATACCGGTGTCTGTTCCGAAGCCGTTTTCCCGCACCGCCAGTGCTGTTGATGAAGGCGGCGCATCTTTTCAAGGAAGCGTGGCTCGTACCTAAGCGTGCCAGCTGATGCAGACATCAGTGCAAAGCGAAATGCCTTCCTTTATCTGTTATTGTGCGATGTTGATGACGTCACTGGAATACCAAGCACTCGGAAATTGATATATTGGAAGTGCGGTACTCTCCAAGTACACTTATGGCTCTATGCGACTGTAGCATGTTTTGACAGACCCAAAGTGTGGTATACCTATGGCTAAAGGCAGAAACATCTGTTTGTATAACAGCGATTACACCGAACTTGCAACGCAGTGGCTCTAATGAAAGTAGCAACAGCAGAAATTTGCACGCCTCGATAGGTCAGCGGGATGGAGCGCCAGTCTTTCAAGTCATCTACCCGTGACTGGGGTGGGCTTAAGTCGCTCTGAGCGCTCACTTTGCCCATGGATGGGGGGGCTGCGACTCACGCAACTACTTTAACTCTGATCCCAGCAATTCATCCAATCAAAAGGTTAGAACCGAACTTTAAGCACTTTGCCTTCAATTACATCTGACATTTCGGCTAGGCGTAGCCATCATGACCGAGTAAAATTGGACACAATATTGATCTCACAAAGCGTTTCACACACGTCAAGCAGAACCTGTTCTCAAACTCAGTGAGCAAAAAAGTGATTTGCGTAAGAAGCAGGTTCAGTTACTAAGGTAACCGTGAGAAAACTTCGTCCCAAATCAAAGAAAACATCTTCAAACTGACGAAGCTTTTCCTAGTATTGCTGGATTGCGGGATCCTAACCTGCCGACGTCCATTTTTTTTGTGAAGATGCAGGAAGAATGCCTTATGCAGTAGTGTGCGAAAAGGCGATAACTGACGTGTGAGCTGCCAATTTTTCATCATGGTAATGACGTCAGCTAATTATTAAGCTGATGGAGTCAGATAGTTTGGCAACCCACACCGATAGATCTGATCAGCGCGTTGGAAGCAGATTTTCCATGAGTGCTAGCGAGCAGAAGTTCAGTGATATAACATTCACGCGCCATTTGACAACTAGTGTTGCTTAGCATGCGGCCTGGTGGCCGGTTGGATACGCTTCGTTTGGTTGGGGGTTGGGGTTCAATTTGGCCGCAGAGATCTCAGGAACTAAAAGAGCTAGAAACACCAAAGTCACAGTGTGGTTGGCCTGTACGTAAACTCACTTAAATCAAAGTTTGAGGTTTCTAGGTCATGACTTCCAGGTTAAAATTAGGTCAAACAAGGTCAAAACTCCAGGTTGGTCTTCAAAGTGCTCCCAGAACCTAGATGCCTGTTCTAAGTAAAAGTTAACACGCTCATGTCAAGGTCAGTGACCTTATTTGATCTTTCGAAGGTCATGGTGGCTAAAATCAGAGAGCACTGTTTTGAGTTTAGCATTCAAAAGCGTCAAAGATTACGCTAGGCAGGATGTTCCTTCAAATCAAAATGTTCACCTAGGTCATTTAGGTCAGTGTCCTGTTATGACCTTAACTAAACCATGGTCGATGTATACTGCGGCTCTGTTATCAATAAATTCGAAAAGAGAACCAGAAACTACCTCATACAGCAAGCTCTATAGGAATTAAGCAGTCTGGTTTGAATCGTGGTCTGACCCTCATACCTGACCCTAGGACAGTGAAATTTGTTTATTCAGTTGTTGCAACAGTTGCACAACAAAGTCCCTAAGACAGTGTCACAGAAATGAATGGCTTCAACTAACGCTCCGTTGTTGCATCAGATCGAAGCCATTCTGGAAAGGCCTTTGGTGGGGTGGGGGGGGGGGGGAATCACATTGATTCCCCCATCCGAGCGGTTGTGTTAGAAATTCATGTACTCAGTCGAATAATTAATGAATTGTACTGACTTACAGTTTTAGCAATCGAGATCAGAGTCTTGCCAAGATCAACAATTTGCAATTTGCATTGGCCACAATGAACATGGCCTATGTGTGTATAGATTTCATGACCCAGCCCCTCTAAGTTTAGCACACAGCATCTGGCTCTTTGTGTGTATAGTTCATGTTCCAGTCTTCTCAATTTGACACACGGCACATGGTGCTCGGGTCGGTTTTTGAATGTGTCATTATGGCAGATGTAATCGGTTACCAGGGCACGCGTGGGTTGGACAGTTTAAGGTCTGTCTGTGGGCTATAGCCGGCCATTCTTCTACACCATGCCATTGCTTACAGGTCTTTGTCTGCTTTAGGCGCTGGATTCTAACATCAGTCCTGAAACATGCCCTCAGACTAGGGGAGCCATGGTTAGCACACACTATCGCAACAACCGATTCGCGTACGTTGGACGCACACTTTTTTCAATGCAGTTGTCTATTCAGTATTTCGTCAGCATTCGTTAGTCTTGTGTAACAGCGACGCCCGGTCGAGAAAATTTGGACTGGGTTTCGCTCCATGCTCGACAACCCTTCTCCGCCGTGCTGCGGGAAGCGTCGGCTTGATCAAACAGCTTGTAGGAAATATATCGAAATTCATACAGTGTCTCTTTTTAAAGCATTGTTCCTTAGCTGCTTCAAACTACTTGCATTTGTGCCTAGTAATTAGTTGTAAAGATCTACAGTTGGTACGAAATGCAGTTGTACGGGTGTGTAAGTGTAGAGATGTACAATCGTACGCGTTTCTAGAAAACGCGAGGGCTGGCATGGGGCCGGGATTCAATGACTTCGTGGGTCTCATTGTCCGTTGCAGAGATGCACACATGAGAATAATGTAAAATGTTTACGGAGAGTTCGGCCTGCGGAGAAAGTCGCATAACTTCAGTCTTTTGAGAACAAACCCAGCAATCTAGTTCCGAACAAAACTTTTCAACTTCACAATCCTGAACAGGCGAAACATTGCCACTTTTGAGCTCGGCTGTGGACGTAGCGCCTGTGTACTAAAACGGTGCCTTCATTAAGCTATATTTCATATCAAACTACAGCAGAGCCGACGCTGACGCCATAGGATCTCAGTGGCCGAGACGAAACGGATCTGCCAGTGCACTCATGACAAGATTTCATTAGACGTAATCCCTCCAAGATCCGTATTCTCCCGTGCTGTTTCCAATTTCATTGTTACGCCCGTTATGCAAACGTCAGCCCGTAACGAGAAATGTGTAATACAGTATGTTCTAATCGGGCAATGTCTCTTAAAGCCATTACGTTTTGAAAGACTTTACGCACTGAGTTGGCCATGCATTCAAGGCTTTTGTTGTTCACGCGCTAAGGTTGATCAATACATGATAAATATATATGCATGATTCTGGCAATAAATAATTGCAGCTGCATACGGTGTCAGCTACGTAAAAATGCAATGCTCTAGATCTTTTACCGCAGTATTTTCGAACGTTTGCAGACAAACTGTACCATTGGGTTTGGCATTTCTACAACATGGTAATGGAACAGAAATTATACCTACCCGTTCAGCTACGTAAGAATCATAAGGCGTGTAAACCGCCAAAAAAATCCGTACAACACGGATAGAAACCGAATACAGATCTCACCGACCGCCGTAATGCGCAGCAAACGTCGCCCGGCGGAGGAGAGCACGGACGCTGGTGTTCGTAAAACTAGGTCGATGGGCGGCCGGCGTCACGCCATTGAGCGCAAAACATAGATTTTTCCGTTTTGGTACGCAAGTGAAAGATGAAGGCCAGATTTTGAAAGAAATGAAACAGCTGAAGGGTGTGCAGCCAACTACACGGTGTAGGCACAAGTAACCTTTACAACAGCAAGCCAATCCTTGTGCAGCCTCGGCGCTTGTCGGCCTACAGCGATATCAGTAATGCATGGTGGCGGAGAATGGCGCATTTTGAGCAGAAAACGAAAAACACCATTTCAGGCCTTTGTAAGCCTTTCGGTTAACATGAACCGGGGCGTGTAAGGTTTCTGTAAACATTTAAATGAGATTTTAATGCATGACCAAACAACAGCTGCAATGGGTCACAAAGTCTAGACGAAATCGACGTACATAATGGTGATTAAAAAAACTGTGCTTCTACAGAATTCATAGAGCATTGCACTTACGGCAGATACGTATGTGCCCCATGCATTCCTCAATCCTGTATTTCTGGATATTTCATGCGCATGCAATTTGATCCGAAAACATCAAGAATGCCTAACCGTATCTTTTCCAATCAAACGACGTTTCTTACGCCAAAGACCCTAGCAACGCAACTGCTGGTTAAATTGTGCACACCTTATCTTATTTTATCCCTACAAACTTTGCATTTGGTTAAGAAATTCGTAAACAGGAGAGTTTCTTGAAGCTACCACTCACCCACCCACGATGGAAATTCTGTGTTTCAGGCGTGCACACAGAGAGTTGGGAGGGAGAGTTTTTCCTACCCTTTGGAGCGGATGATCTCAGAGGCTTCTCCGTTGGCTTATACCGAGTGTAGCGTTCGAGTATAGAGCTCTGCTGCTTAAGCTGGGAGGTGGGATTAAGCTGCTATGTCAGTAACCAACGTGCGCAGTAAAGTTCGATGCATCCGGCATTCACCAGAAACGGTATCCATTTTAAATGTTGTCAATCACTGAAAGCACAAGATTTCGTTGGCTGGAAATGTCCTCGTAACTAGCGTAAGAACGCTGAATAAGCGAACATTTTGCCGTCTACATTCCAACATTCTAATACGTTGACAACACTGATCCGTTAAGACAACAGGCTCCTTTTCCGTGCACAGTTAGAGTCGTGGGTACTCATGCCAAAGTGAGATGGCGGAGGGGACAGCACGCTGTTGAAACTTTCTTCAGGCATGAAGCGCCGAAGACCTGCTGTCAACCGGTGTCCAACGGTGGAGGAGTAGACGCTAGGTTTTGTCGAAGCTAGGAGCCAGCCGTCCTGTGCCCCGTCGTCCTCTGTCCTTTCCCAACCTCTTCTATTATTATGTGTATATATACGTATATATGCATATATATATATATATATATACATTTTATATCTTCCTTCCCAAAGCTCAACATGTATGCGAGAATACGTCGCGGTGGCTCTCGTCCCACGCCGCACGAGTGATCTCACTAATTGGCGGTACGTTGAAAGCTGAAGTCATTATCTTCTCAACTCCAGAATATGGCTGGCCACACATGACAGAGTCGTTCAGATGCAACGCAGTGATGCATCACATCTCGACCGCCCAATCCTCTCGGCGTCGTTCACCAACACCCGGTTTATTTTCAGTGGAGATCGCCAGGCGTCGCCACGTCCGCCAACCCGGGGCCTGTCACCGCCACTACGCCAAGGGTACGCCTATCCGGCCGCGAATGCAGCAATCCAGGCCGGAATCTCATCACGAATGCTCGGTCGGCGGGTGCGAAACAACGCTGAAAACTGCCGCCGGACCCCTCTACAGGCCGTAAAGCCGTGAAGTGGCTGGGCGAGATCCGCTGCCCTGCGGGAGACCGGCGTTACTTGATGGGACAGCTGTTCCGGCCCACTCCCGTCGGCTTCGGTTGGGTGGGTAGGCTGCAGTCGCGGCGCCCTTGGGCCCGCTGTTCGGCGGCAATCACGGCGGCGTCCGGCGCCGTGACCTACCCCTGATCCAAGCGTTTGACGGGGGCGTGCCCTGACGAACAGCGCCGGTCGTCCCCGGCGGCTCTGCGGCGGCGGCTGCTGGGCTGGGCGCCAGATCCAGAGGCGGGCGGCAGCAACACGAGGTGCGGGATGCTGTGAACACTGCCGCGTCCCCGAGGGCTGAGCTCACGCCACACAGGCGACATGGCCACTGCTGCTGCGAGAGCACCGATGACCCCGACGCTCGCCAGCTAGCGCACCCCTCACCTCCCGGGCCTCAGTTGACCGACCTAGTCCAACGGTCACACCAGATCATCTGTGGGACCCGCCGAGCCCGCGCATCGCGTCTAACCAACTTCCCCGCTGCAGCAGTGGCCCTCTTGCCCCGCCCCGACCCGTCACCGGCCGCGATGCCTGAAGTCCGACGCCGGCGGTCCGACCCGACCCGCCTGGGGCGGTGCCTGCGCTGGTGCGGCAACCGGCTGCTTTCGCAGGCCGGCCTCTGTGGTCTGGTGGTGGTGTACTCGGTGGCCGGTGCGCTGCTTTTCGACCTACTGGAGGGACGCGCAGCGAGGGAGCGCGCGCGCCAGCAGGCGGCGCTGCACAGAGCGACAGCCATCGAGGGACTGAGGGCGGCCTGCCTGCAGGATTTGTGGAACATCACTGGTAAGTGATCGGTTCGTCCGTCGGCGTGTGGGCCAGCCCCCAGCGAGGCAGAGGCGCGGAGTGCATGACTGGTGCGGACATATGTCGGCAAAATATTGTGATTAAGTCCAAGATTAAGCACCCCTTTTTGTTCCTCATTTAGATCATGGTGAGGCAAATTGATGTAGCCATCTGCAGCTTCAGATAACACTATATGTCCACCACGGAGCTTTGGGAGCTTTTTCAAGATTCTATTTCTAGCAAGACGTCTAGCATCACATTCGATTACATCAAGTTCGTCAAGTGCTTTATGTTTCGGTTCATGTTCAGGGCAACATACCTGGGGCTCTTCTCAAACTTTTCCCTCTCTCTTAAGGATTTCACAAGCCGCCTTATTTGGCTGCAGTTGGTGATTCGCAAGCCGTTCTCTATGGGTTTTGGTAAAGTCCTCTTCCGTAACTGCCGTGTCGTGTACTTAAGGATGGAATGTTTCGGAAAACCCTTTCTTTTATGCATGCTCGATTTAACATGGCCGCTGACATAGCACTGACGAGCTTTTTTATGAATCGTTCTAGTTTACGGGTTTTTGACTTCGCATTGTCGTTTAGATTAAAGATGGTTTGCACGGAATCACTCATTATCAAATCACTCATTCGTCGCTCTTCACATTCGTACGTTTCGAGATATTATCTCACCGTTGGAGAAGAGTGATTGGCACAAGAATAAGTTATGAGTTTTAAGGAATTGAAATTGTACACTACTATCAGAAAACATCACTTGGCGTGGAGAATACAAATGAAGCATGAATAATTAAGTTAAGACATAATCTTAATTTTACTTGGATAAATATAAGATACACTCACAATGGGAACACTACAAAGACGCAACCATTTTGCCACAATCACATCAATAGTGTTCGCCGCCCACCACCTAATAAATCAAGGTATGTACAGAAATTTGTTGGTCTGTTTAGGGCTGGAGAGAGTTCGTTAATGAATACAATTTATGAAATTTGACGGCGTCTTCTGTCATTGCACGTCCGTAGAATGTCAGTGTTGTCTGTCAGTTGTTGTCGTGGCAATGTCCTGTCGTGTTCGTGTCATATATGGTCCAGAGGTGCTCCGTCACGTAAGTACATTGTCAGGTGTCGTGAGAGAGTCGTGGTCGCACCAATGAAGTGTACAGAGCAAAGTTTGAAGCCTTTGCTGTTGCATTCGAATTGATACAATACTTTGGTGCGTTTTAGTTTGTCGGATTTGTCTAGGCTGTTTCTCATAAGTTGTATATTTTATTTTTGCAATAATAAACGGCAATGTCTATTTTGCTGGCGTTCTTGCCTTGTCGAGAGATGATTTCCCGTAGAGGTTTTTCGTCTTGTTTGTGGGAAGACGTTATTTCATTTTTGATAATACAGTTGAACGGTTGTTTAGTTGTCCTGTTTCGGCTTGCTGTCAAAGTGTCTTGTCACATATCGTCGCATTTTGTTTTCAAC
>NW_023596545.1:5054754-5084319 GCF_011947565.3 Pollicipes pollicipes
GTTGAAAACAAAATGCGACGATATGTGACAAGACACTTTGACAGCAAGCCGAAACAGGACAACTAAACAACCGTTCAACTGTATTATCAAAAATGAAATAACGTCTTCCCACAAACAAGACGAAAAACCTCTACGGGAAATCATCTCTCGACAAGGCAAGAACGCCAGCAAAATAGACATTGCCGTTTATTATTGCAAAAATAAAATATACAACTTATGAGAAACAGCCTAGACAAATCCGACAAACTAAAACGCACCAAAGTATTGTATCAATTCGAATGCAACAGCAAAGGCTTCAAACTTTGCTCTGTACACTTCATTGGTGCGACCACGACTCTCTCACGACACCTGACAATGTACTTACGTGACGGAGCACCTCTGGACCATATATGACACGAACACGACAGGACATTGCCACGACAACAACTGACAGACAACACTGACATTCTACGGACGTGCAATGACAGAAGACGCCGTCAAATTTCATAAATTGTATTCATTAACGAACTCTCTCCAGCCCTAAACAGACCAACAAATTTCTGTACATACCTTGATTTATTAGGTGGTGGGCGGCGAACACTATTGATGTGATTGTGGCAAAATGGTTGCGTCTTTGTAGTGTTCCCATTGTGAGTGTATCTTATATTTATCCAAGTAAAATTAAGATTATGTCTTAACTTAATTATTCATGCTTCATTTGTATTCTCCACGCCAAGTGATGTTTTCTGATAGTAGTGTACAATTTCAATTCCTTAAAACTCATAACTTATTCTTGTGCCAATCACTCTTCTCCAACGGTGAGATAATATCTCGAAACGTACGAATGTGAAGAGCGACGAATGAGTGATTTGATAATGAGTGATTCCGTGCAAACCATCTTTAATCTAAACGACAATGCGAAGTCCAAAACCCGTAAACTAGAACGATTCATAAAAAAGCTCGTCAGTGCTATGTCAGCGGCCATGTTAAATCGAGCATGCATAAAAGAAAGGGTTTTCCGAAACATTCCATCCTTAAGTACACGACACGGCAGTTACGGAAGAGGACTTTACCAAAACCCATAGAGAACGGCTTGCGAATCACCAACTGCAGCCAAATAAGGCGGCTTGTGAAATCCTTAAGAGAGAGGGAAAAGTTTGAGAAGAGCCCCAGGTATGTTGCCCTGAACATGAACCGAAACATAAAGCACTTGACGAACTTGATGTAATCGAATGTGATGCTAGACGTCTTGCTAGAAATAGAATCTTGAAAAAGCTCCCAAAGCTCCGTGGTGGACATATAGTGTTATCTGAAGCTGCAGATGGCTACATCAATTTGCCTCACCATGATCTAAATGAGGAACAAAAAGGGGTGCTTAATCTTGGACTTAATCACAATATTTTGCCGACATATGTCCGCACCAGTCATGCACTCCGCGCCTCTGCCTCGCTGGGGGCTGGCCCACACGCCGACGGACGAACCGATCACTTACCAGTGATGTTCCACAAATCCTGCAGGCAGGCCGCCCTCAGTCCCTCGATGGCTGTCGCTCTGTGCAGCGCCGCCTGCTGGCGCGCGCGCTCCCTCGCCGCGCGTCCCTCCAGTAGGTCGAAAAGCAGCGCACCGGCCACCGAGTACACCACCACCAGACCACAGAGGCCGGCCTGCGAAAGCAGCCGGTTGCCGCACCAGCGCAGGCACCGCCCCAGGCGGGTCGGGTCGGACCGCCGGCGTCGGACTTCAGGCATCGCGGCCGGTGACGGGTCGGGGCGGGGCAAGAGGGCCACTGCTGCAGCGGGGAAGTTGGTTAGACGCGATGCGCGGGCTCGGCGGGTCCCACAGATGATCTGGTGTGACCGTTGGACTAGGTCGGTCAACTGAGGCCCGGGAGGTGAGGGGTGCGCTAGCTGGCGAGCGTCGGGGTCATCGGTGCTCTCGCAGCAGCAGTGGCCATGTCGCCTGTGTGGCGTGAGCTCAGCCCTCGGGGACGCGGCAGTGTTCACAGCATCCCGCACCTCATGTTGCTGCCGCCCGCCTCTGGATCTGGCGCCCAGCCCAGCAGCCGCCGCCGCAGAGCCGCCGGGGACGACCGGCGCTGTTCGCCAGGGCACGCCCCCGTCAAACGCTTGGATCAGGGGTAGGTCACGGCGCCGGACGCCGCCGTGATTGCCGCCGAACAGCGGGCCCAAGGGCGCCGCGACTGCAGCCTACCCACCCAACCGAAGCCGACGGGAGTGGGCCGGAACAGCTGTCCCATCAAGTAACGCCGGTCTCCCGCAGGGCAGCGGATCTCGCCCAGCCACTTCACGGCTTTACGGCCTGTAGAGGGGTCCGGCGGCAGTTTTCAGCGTTGTTTCGCACCCGCCGACCGAGCATTCGTGATGAGATTCCGGCCTGGATTGCTGCATTCGCGGCCGGATAGGCGTACCCTTGGCGTAGTGGCGGTGACAGGCCCCGGGTTGGCGGACGTGGCGACGCCTGGCGATCTCCACTGAAAATAAACCGGGTGTTGGTGAGCGACGCCGAGAGGATTGGGCGGTCGAGATGTGATGCATCACTGCGTTGCATCTGAACGACTCTGTCATGTGTGGCCAGCCATATTCTGGAGTTGAGAAGATAATGACTTCAGCTTTCAACGTACCGCCAATTAGTGAGATCACTCGTGCGGCGTGGGACGAGAGCCACCGTGACGTATTCTCGCATACATGTTGAGCTTTGGGAAGGAAGATATAAAATGTATATATATATATATATATATGCATATATACGTATATATACACATAATAATAGAAGAGGTTGGGAAAGGACAGAGGACGACGGGGCACAGGACGGCTGGCTCCTAGCTTCGACAAAACCTAGCGTCTACTCCTCCACCGTTGGACACCGGTTGACAGCAGGTCTTCGGCGCTTCATGCCTGAAGAAAGTTTCAACAGCGTGCTGTCCCCTCCGCCATCTCACTTTGCATGAGTACCCACGACTCTAACTGTGCACGGAAAAGGAGCCTGTTGTCTTAACGGATCAGTGTTGTCAACGTATTAGAATGTTTGGAATGTAGACGGCAAAATGTTCGCTTATGCAGCGTTCTTACGCTAGTTACGAGGACATTTCCAGCCAACGAAATCTTGTGCTTTCAGTGATTGACAACATTTAAAATGGATACCGTTTCTGGTGAATGCCGGATGCATCGAACTTTACTGCGCACGTTTGGTTACTGACATAGCAGCTTATCCCACCTCCCAGCTTAAGCAGCAGAGCTCTATACTCGACGCTACACTCGGTATAAGCCAACGGAGAAGCCTCTGAGAATCATCCGCTCCAAAGGGTAGGAAAAACTCTCCCTCCCAACTCTCTGTGTGCACGCCTGAAACACAGAATTTCCATCGTGGGTGGGTGAGTGGTAGCTTCAAGAAACTCTCCTGTTTACGAATTTCTTAACCAAATGCAAAGTTTGTAGGGATAAAATAAGATAAGGTGTGCACAATTTAACCAGCAGTTGCGTTGCTAGGGTCTTTGGCGTAAGAAATGTCGTTTGATTGGAAAAGATACGGTTAGGCATTCTTGATGTTTCGGATCAAATTTGCATGCGCATGAAATATCCAGAAATACAGGATGAGGAATGCATGGGGCACATACGTATCTGCCGTAAGTGCAATGCTCTATGAATTCTGTAGAAGCACAGTCTTTTTAATCACCATTATGTACGTCGATTTCGTCTAGACTTTGTGACCCATTGCAGCTGTTGTTTGGTCATGCATTAAAATCTCATTTAAATGTTTACAGAAACCTTACACGCCCCGGTTCATGTTACCGAAAGGCTTACAAAGGCCTGAAATGGTGTTTTTCGTTTCTGCTCAAAATGCGCCATTCTCCGCCACCATGCATTACTGATATCGCTGTAGGCCGAACAAGCGCCGAGGCTGCACAAGGATTGGCTTGCTGTTGTAAAGGTTACTTGTGCCTACACCGTGTAGTTGGCTGCACACCTTCAGCTGTTTCATTTCTTTCAAAATCTGGCCTTCATCTTTCACTTGCGTACCAAAACGGAAAAATCTATGTTTTGCGCTCAATGGCGTGACGCCGGCCGCCCATCGACCTAGTTTTACGAACACCAGCGTCCGTGCTCTCCTCCGCCGGGCGACGTTTGCTGCGCATTACGGCGGTCGGTGAGATCTGTATTCGGTTTCTATCCGTGTTGTACGGATTTTTTTGGCGGTTTACACACCTTATGATTCTTACGTTAGCTGAACGGGTAGGTATAATTTCTGTTCCATTACCATGTTGTAGAAATGCCAAACCCAATGGTACAGTTTGTCTGCAAACGTTCGAAAATACTGCGGTAAAAGATCTAGAGCATTGCATTTTACGTAGCTGACACCGTATGCAGCTGCAATTATTTATTGCCAGAATCATGCATATATATTTATCATGTATTGATCAACCTTAGCGCGTGAACAACAAAAGCCTTGAATGCATGGCCAACTCAGTGCGTAAAGTCTTTCAAAACGTAATGGCTTTAAGAGACATTGCCCGATTAGAACATACTGTATTACACATTTCTCGTTACGGGCTGACGTTTGCATAACGGGCGTAACAATGAAATTTGGAAACAGCACGGGAGAATACGGATCTTGGAGGGATTACGTCTAATGAAATCTTGTCATGAGTTCACTGGCAGATCCGTTTCGTCTCGCCACTGAGATCCTATGGCGTCAGCGTCGGCTCTGCTGTAGTTTGATATGAAATATAGCTTAATGAAGGCACCGTTTTAGTACACAGCGCTACGTCCACAGCCGAGCTCAAAAGTGGCAATGTTTCGCCTGTTCAGGATTTGTGAAGTTGAAAAGTTTTGTTCGGAACTAGATTGCTGGGTTTGTTCTCAAAAGACTGAAGTTATGCGACTTTCTCCGCAGGCGAACTCTCCGTAACATTTTACATTATTCTCATGTGTGCATCTCTGCAACGGACAATGAGCCCACGAAAGTCATTGATATCCCGGCCCCATGCCAGCCCTCGCGTTTTCTAGAAACGCGTACGATTGTACATCTCTACACTTACACACCCGTACAACTGCATTTTCGTACAACTGTAGATCTTTACAACTAATTACTAGGCACAAATGCAAGTAGTTTGAAGCAGCTAAGGAACAATGCTTTAAAAAGAGACACTGTATGAATTTCGATATATTTCCTAACAAGCTGTTTGATCAAGCCGACGCTTCCCGCAGCACGGCGGAGAAGGGTTGTCGAGCATGGAGCGAAACCCAGTCCAAATTTTCTCGACCGGGCGTCGCTGTTACACAAGACTAACGAATGCTGACGAAATACTGAATAGACAACTGCATTGAAAAAAGTGTGCGTCAACGTACGCGATCGGTTGTTGCGATAGTGTGTGCTAACCATGGCTCCCCTAGTCTGAGGGCATGTTTTCAGGACTGATGTTAGATCCAGCGCCTAAAGCAGACAAAGACCTGTAAGCAATGGCATGGTGTAGAAGAATGGCCGGCTATAGCCCACAGACAGACCTTAAACTGTCCAACCCACGCGTGCCCTGGTAACCGATTACATCTGCCATAATGACACATTCAAAAACCGACCCGAGCACCATGTGCCGTGTGTCAAATTGAGAGACTGGAACATGAACTATACACACAAAGAGCCAGATGCTGTGTGCTAAACTTAGAGGGGCTGGGTCATGAAATCTATACACACATAGGCCATGTTCATTGTGGCCAATGCAAATTGCAAATTGTTGATCTTTGGCAAGACTCTGATCTCGATTGCTAAAACTGTAAGTCAGTACATTCATTAATTATTCGACTGAGTACATGAATTTCTAACACACGCTCGGATGGGGGAATCAATGTGATTCCCCCCCCCCCCCCACCCCACCAAAGGCCTTTCCAGAATGGCTTCGATCTGATGCAACAACGGAGCGTTAGTTGAAGCCATTCATCTCTGTGACACTGTCTTAGGGACTTTGTTTGTGGCACTGTTGCAACAACTGAATAAACAAATTTCACTGTCCTAGGGTCAGGTATGAGGGTCAGACCACGATTCAAACCAGACTGCTTAATTCCTATAGAGCTTGCTGTATGAGGTAGTTTCTGGTTCTCTTTTCGAATTTATTGATAACAGGAGCCGCAGTATACATCGACCATGGGTTTAGTTAAGGTCATAACAGGACACTGACCTAAAATGACCTAGGTGAACATTTTTATTTGAAGGAACATCCTGCCTAGCGTAATCTTTGACGCTTATTTGAATGCTAAACTCAAAACAGTGCTCTCTGATTTTAGCCACCATGACCTTCGAAAGATCAAATAAGGTCACTGACCTTGAATGAGCGTGTTAACTTTTACTTAGAACAGGCATCTAGGTTCTGGGAGCACTTTGAAGACCAACCTGGAGTTTGACCTTGTTTGACCTAATTTAACCTGGAAGTCATGACCTAGAAACCTCAAACTTTGATTTAAGTGAGTTCACGTACAGGCCAACACACACTGTGACTTTGGTGTTTCTAGCTCTTTTAGTTCCTGAGATCTCTGCGGCCAAATTGAACCCCAACCCCAACCAAACGAAGCGTATCCAACCGGCCACCAGGCCGCATGCTAAGCAACACTAGTTGTCAAATGGCGCGTGAATGTTATATCACTGAACTTCTGCTCGCTAGCACTCATGGAAAATCTGCTTTCCAACGCGCTGATCAGATCTATCGGTGTGGGTTGCCAAACTATCTGACTCCATCAGCTTAATAATTAGCTGACGTCATTACCATGATGAAAAATTGGCAGCTCACACGTCAGTTATCGCCTTTTCGCACACTACTGCATAAGGCATTCTTCCTGCATCTTCACAAAAAAATGGACGTCGGCAGGTTAGGATCCCGCAATCCAGCAATACTAGGAAAAGCTTCGTCAGTTTGAAGATGTTTTCTTTGATTTGGGACGAAGTTTTCTCACGGTTACCTTAGTAACTGAACCTGCTTCTTACGCAAATCACTTTTTTGCTCACTGAGTTTGAGAACAGGTTCTGCTTGACGTGTGTGAAACGCTTTGTGAGATCAATATTGTGTCCAATTTTACTCGGTCATGATGGCTACGCCTAGCCGAAATGTCAGATGTAATTGAAGGCAAAGTGCTTAAAGTTCGGTTCTAACCTTTTGATTGGATGAATTGCTGGGATCAGAGTTAAAGTAGTTGCGTGAGTCGCAGCCCCCCCATCCATGGGCAAAGTGAGCGCTCAGAGCGACTTAAGCCCACCCCAGTCACGGGTAGATGACTTGAAAGACTGGCGCTCCATCCCGCTGACCTATCGAGGCGTGCAAATTTCTGCTGTTGCTACTTTCATTAGAGCCACTGCGTTGCAAGTTCGGTGTAATCGCTGTTATACAAACAGATGTTTCTGCCTTTAGCCATAGGTATACCACACTTTGGGTCTGTCAAAACATACTACAGTCGCATAGAGCCATAAGTGTACTTGGAGAGTACCGCACTTCCAATATATCAATTTCCGAGTGCTTGGTATTCCAGTGACGTCATCAACATCGCACAATAACAGATAAAGGAAGGCATTTCGCTTTGCACTGATGTCTGCATCAGCTGGCACGCTTAGGTACGAGCCACGCTTCCTTGAAAAGATGCGCCGCCTTCATCAACAGCACTGGCGGTGCGGGAAAACGGCTTCGGAACAGACACCAGTATTTCTGATATAGGACAGCATGGATGCGGATTTACGGTACAAACAGCATCATTTCCGAAACAATATTCTTGCAATAACCCATTGTCCAGTTTTCAAAAGAATCGTATGATTGGAACCTAGCGTTTTTGATACCTGAAAAATATGTCTACTTTGAGAACACCCTAGATGTAACGTACTTTCCAAGTTGCTGGGTTCTCAAAAGTAATTATCCGTTTGTGGAGGTTGAGATTCACGGAGGTATGAAGCGAATGATTAATTGACGAGCGACACAACCTGTGCCTACATTATGCCTGTAAAGAGCTTTGGTTGATGTCATAAATGTGCAAAGATGCACGCAAAATGCTAAAAAAGTTTAGGTAGTTGCGAAACGCTCCAATGAACATATTTTCATGCTGAAGGAAAATTCGGAATCGGACAGGGTAGCCTGTGCCTTTTGGTACCAACGATCGAGGGCCCAATTGGAAGGCTAAGGGGCTCGAGAGGATCGAAGGGCTTCATGTGGATCGTACTAAAAATTCGGCCCGTAGGGCTGTGGCGTCAGATGTCGCTCAGGAGGCCTTCTGCACCAATTGAGAACCCCCTGGGGCAATGCGGAGCTGCATTACCACCAGAGGCTACCGACACCAAACAATTGTCTCCGAGTCCAGTTGAACCCGGGGCACCATTCCCAGAGCAGGAACCAGGCCGGGGCTGGCTGTGGTCTGCATTGGTCGGGGTTCCTGAAGCAACACGAGGCCGTTTGTCGGTCAGGGGCCCATAGTTCCCCACAAGCTGCCCGGCGTTGGTAAGTATCCCTGAGTTGGCTTGGGGCCGTGTTGGAAGTGGTCCGAAAGGGAGGCAAAAGGGGGTCTGAACGGCGCTCGAAAGTAAAGATCAAGGGCCCGATTGGAATTCCGAAGGGCCCGAATGCGCAGCCGTAGTTCACGTTAACAACCGTAGTCACGTTAGCAACCGTAGGGTCACGACCTCAAATGTCAGCCGAGGAACTCTTACAGCGTTATGAGACCACTGAAACAATGCAGGCCCCTATTCTCGTTGGCGACAAACTACACCGCATCGTTGGCTGCGCTTTGACTTCAGCCCTGGGGTCCACTTCCCATCGTTGGCTCCACATTGACCTCAGCCCTGGGGTCCACTTCCCAGGGAAGGACGAGGCAGGGGCCAGCCATTTGCATTGGTCGGGTCCCTGTAACAGTGAGGGACCCTGTGTCAGTCAGGGATCAACATTAGCTGAGCTCCTCACGTACATAGAGCCCCCTGCCAGGGGCTCGGTGTACGTAAGGTGTAGTACATGAATAGCAAGGAGCCTGTTTCTTTGGTTGTGGCAATCTGACACTGAAAGGCCATATGAGACCTTATGACGAGAGCCCGTCACGAGACAATGGAAGCGTCTTATGTTAGTCAGGGCCTCCAGTACGGAAGGGAGCCCGCACCTCATTTCAGCTAAGTGTACGCTAGGCTGAATTAGAGTGCGTGCGGCAATTATTGGATCACTCGCACTTAAGGCTTCCAAAAATTTCCCGATGCATTCCGTTCCTAGTCGTTGCGGTCTGGTTCGGTCGCATGATCGTCGTTCAGTTGCTCTAGTGTCAGCCTCACCTGTCCTTTGAAGTCGCGCTTAAATCCATTTGATACTGCCGTTCTCCTAAATTCCGGCCCATTTCGACCAAGTTTGATCTTGACCTTACCTGCATTGCAACAGTGTATGCATGTGGCGTGCTATGCTACCTTCCCACACGCTTTTGAACATTTTCCTTGTGTGTCACATGTCGGTGACGTTAACCATAACTTTAGTAGCTTTCGTTCCTCTGTTCTGGTTGTGTCACCCGTGTTTTGATCATTCACCTGCATGCCTCCGTAAATCCTTAACTTACGCAAACAATTTGCTACGTTTGAGAACACAACAACTTGAAACTACGACACAAGTGTTTGTTAGTTTCTTATTAAGCTGAGGGAGGAGGTCTTCAGTCCCCCGCCAACTTGGCATCCAGCTCTCCCAACTTTGAGAGGGCGGTGGGTGAGATACGGGAAGACATCCCTTTGGAGGCGATTTTTGTGGGTTAGGTTGCATACTTTTTCGTGATTCCCCCGGACTAACTTTGCAAAACTACGCCTGTTACTGCACTTTTCCAAACAATCCTTTCCCGCCCGTCTAAAATCCAAGTGATGTCACAAATACCATACCATAATGAGTAAAGAAACCAAGTTCGTTCGGCAATGACGTCATTATCAGCTCTCACGTGAATGCACGAGTCACACCTCCTTGGCAGCGCGCACCGCATTTATCAACAGCACTCGTGGTGAAAAAACGCGATTTCTGGATAGACGCTTGAATTACCGGCATATGATAGTACATGAACAGACCGAAGTTATAAGGAGTGTGATTTTCTGAAACGATATCATTGGAAGAACGTATCATCCTGTTTTCAATAAAATCATATCATTGGAACCCCTTTTTGGGAAGCCTGAAAAATAAATGACATTTTCTCGAAGAGCGCCACGATGTAATGGTGCTTTTTCTAACAGCAGGATTTAGGACGTAGACATGTTTAAATGAACACCGCTATGAGTTGTGGATAAAGTTAGTCATTGCACAGACATACAATTTTGGATAAATGGCGTAGCTTTACTAATCCTCCTTTGGGGCTGAGCTGACTCTTCATTTGTTCCGGCTTGAGTGCTCCAATATGAATCTACTCTATAATTCAGCCCTGATTAGCCCCTGTCACGCCAACAGGAAAGGCGGGATACAGAGCGCTCCGTCGCACCTGCTCGCTGTTTTATCCGCGTGACCAGTTCGTGAGGCCGCGCTCCCGCTTCTTCTCCCCTCGATGTACGTCATTAGGATCCGTTGCCCGGCGCAGTACTCCGGGAGACGGGCGGGTCGAGCGTGGAGTGACCTAGCCCGACTCACGCCATATGGCGGTGGGTAGGCTGAATATCGACGTGTGTTATGATTGTGCTGCAGCAGCTGTACCCTTGCGCCAAGAAATCTTACAGTTGTAGTGGTGCTCTGCACACCATATTTTTGGCATTGACCTTGCGACGTGACGAGCTGGTCGGTGCTCATTCTGGAACATCCGACGTAAAGCTGATTTCATGAGAGCACTGGCTCAGTCAGACTGAGACCCGTCACCTTCAGAGACTGACCTTGACTGTTGTTCAAAGCCACGGTGTAGCTCTGCTGAACAGGAAACTATTCGCTTGAACTCGAAGGGTATGTCAGATGGGATGAGCGGAATTCTCGGTGTGACGATGTTCGTCTCCGCCTTGTTTGCTATAATGGTGGCCTTTGCAGAACTTGGGAAATCCCATTTTTTAGGAGCATGATGAGCTCACCTTGCTTGAAAACAAAGTTGTGTGGTAGCAGTCGTGATGACTCCAGACTGCTGGGGAACCCCAGAGTGTATTTCATAGCCTGCTCTGCGTCTGGTTCAGTGTCCATAAAATTGCGGATCCTTCCTTCTTTACGCGGCCTCTCCAGAAATTTGCTGTTCTTATCATCAGCAGCAAAGTTTTTAGGCGCCAAGATGACATTCTTGCTGAGGCAGGCTGAGTTTTCGCACGTCAATCCAGGTCGGGAATGCGTTACAAACTTGTAATGGTTGGTGGGCGGACTGTCCTGTTATTTGCCGTCGTTTACACGCCCACGCGTCGATGGTGAGATGCCTGCTGTTTTCCTTTTCGTCACTTACTACTCGTTAGGCTGTAATTAATGCAACGTCACAGATAAACAGCAGTATAGGAAATTCCTTTTAAAACCATCACTCAGCTTCTGTTTGTTTGTTCTACTGTTTGCGATATTCCTATTTTCATCATCCGTCCCCTGGCAACAGGTAAATATGCATCGTAGCCGGCATTATTGTTCGCTGCTCTGGTAAGTCTCAAATGTCGCAAGGCCGACCGTTGCCATCGCTAACCCTATGGGGCAAGTCTGCTTGCACTGTGCCACAAACGGTAGTCCATCTACTCCCAAGTGTGGCATAAACCACATTACTTTTGCCACGCTGACACATAACACCAGGTTTCGATCGTCTATAATCAACGGCTCTCGAGTGATTAGAGGCCAGGCGTCCGAGTTTCTCATATATTCTATAAGAGATGATGATGATGATGATGATGATTTGGGGTTTTGGGGCTCGTCGACTGCTATAGGTCATGCAGCACCCATTTCTATAAAAGAGAGATGTAAACGTATATATATATATATATATATATATATATATATATATATATATATATATATATATATGTGTGTGTATAGATTGATAGATAGATAGATAGATAGATCAGATCAGAATCTGAATCACAACCAATGCCTTCCACTGAAAAAATACCGTGCCCAATTTAAGATGTGGGTCATGCTTCAGTACTCGTGCTCCCAAAGTCCTGAGCCATGATTTTGCAGACATGATTTTTGACAGTTTATTCGCGCTGCTTTAAAGTTGCGACGCTATTTACAGTTTTAAGTAGCACAGATCCCGTGCTGTTGTTGTAATGTAATGATCCCGTAATGTTGCTTGCCCGCTACGTGATACTGAGTCACCACCTCTTAGCCTACACTTGACGCCCTAAAAATATTATCTGATGATAAGGTTTACGTACAGTCTGTGTTACTTTTCATCGATTAAAATGCACGTCTTTTCCAGACTATGGAAGAAAGGCATTTGCTGAGCGCTTGGCGGCGAATACAAATAGAAATTCGCCAAGCACTTGACAGTGAAGCTCGAATCCATTGTTGGCACATTAGCTGTCAACACCTGAAGTCGCTCCTCATCACTAGGTTGATCACATATGTGATGTGCTCCTCGAAGGCCTCTGGCCAGGTGAAGTATACCATCCCTGGCCAGGTAAAGTATGCCATCCCTGACCAGGTGAAGTATACCATCCGTGGCCAGTTAAAGTATACCATTCCTGGCCAGGTGAAGTATGCCATCCCTGGCCAGGTGAAGTATACCATTCCTGGCCAGTTGAAGTATACCATCCATGGCCAGGTGAAGCATGTCATCCCTGGCCAGGTGAAGTATACCATCCCTGACCAGGTGAAGTATGCCATCCCTGGCCAGGTCAAGTATACCATTCCTGGCCAGGTGAAGTATGACATTCCTGGCCAGGTGAAGTATACGATCCCTGGCCAGGTGAAGTATGCCATCCCTGGCCAGTTGAAATATACCATCCCTGACCAGTTGAAGTATACCATCCCTGGCCAGGTGAAGTATGTCATCCCTGGCCAGGTGAAGTATGACATTCCTGGCCAGGCGAAGTATGCCATCTCCGACTAGATGAAGTATGTCATACCTGGCCAGGTGAAGTATACCATTAACTTTTCAGACAACGGTCTCCTACCTCTCGTCCATTACGTCGTTCTCGTCATGCAAGTAGCAAGCAGCTAATTCTGCAAATGGTGGATCTTGCCCCGGGTATAGCGTGAAATCGAGCATTGCTGCCACGAACAATCGCGTGGCTGGTAGCCTCCCTCAGCTCCCAACATCTGAGTCACCAATCACCAGAATCTCATCACATGGAAGACTTGCTGGAGCTTTAGATATCATTGGGGAACTAGCTGTTGTATCGAGTGCTGAGACGATGTCTCTCCTTGTGTCTTCTGTGGTTTGTTTTACATTTTACCGACGTTTTTGACGTCCGAAAGCAGTCTGGGTATGGACGACCGGAGCATGCTTTGTAAGTTCGGTTAAACCGGGCGTCCAGTCCAATGTGCAAGCAGAGGTTCTTCCTAGCCTCGCGCTGGCAAAGTTCCCAGAACATGCCTGCTCTGACAGCGGACGCGTAAAATGCTACCGGTGCGGCTTTGAGCCCAGTGAAGTTTAACGTTGAGCAACTGTGGCAAATATCCTCAGCTATTCTTAAAAGATTTTCATATTTTAGCATTTCGTCAGCTGAAAACTCTTTGTTCGTGCCACGCGACCGCACTAACTTTGCTACAAGTGCGTCCGGGCATCATAGGACATTTATATCTCAAAACTTTGGTCTTGAGGGTGCCCACACTGCGCCGCTTTACTTCCAGTGCCTTAGCTGTTTGAAATATTCGATTCGTGCGGTTAGAAGGCTCCAACCACGCTCCCGAGATTCTAGGTTTAAAGCTGCCAGACGAGCAATAAAGTGTGCTGGTGGCACGAGAAGTAACAGCATGAGACTTTTCATCCAACAAGTTTGCCAGGCCGTGTTTATCGCCATGCGTTTACCTTCCATATTTGCTGAAAAGGCCACACACGATGCATGCGTAACTTGCGTTGAACAGACCAATATTCCATGAAGGCTTTTTGCCGGCCATTTTTCACTCGATCATCGCTTTTGAAACCCTTTTCAATACACGGCAACATTAACACACGTCCGGGTGGCCGGCTGGATACCCTTCTTTCAGGTGGAGGGGCTCAATTTGACGCCCCCTTGAGATCTCGGAAACTATGAGAGCTAGAGAGACCAAATTCGCAGGGTGTGTTGACCTGTACGTGAACTCACTTAGGTCCAAGTCTGAGGTTCGTAGATCATGAATTCGGGTCAGATAAAGCCAGACAAGGTCAACTTACAGATTGGTCTCCAAAGAGCCCCTAGAACCTAGGCAGCTATTCTAAGCAAAATGTCACACACTCAGTTAAGATCAGTGATCTTGTTTGACCTTTACATGATTACCAAAATTATTTAAGACTGCTTTGATTTTGCATTTGGATAAGCGACAAAGATTACGCTAGGCAGTATGTTCCTAAAAGCAAAATGTTGACCTCAGTCATTTTAGATCAGTGATCTACTCTTACCTATCAGAAGTCCATGGAAGGTGTATAATGCAGTACCTGCTATCAATATATTCGAAATGAACACCAGAAACCAGCCCATACAGCAAGCCCGGGGGTGATAAAACAGGTAGATTTTGACCTCGGTCTGATTTTCATACCTGACCCTAGGTCAATACTATTTATTTCTTAAATTGTTGTGTTGCCTGGAAAAATTAAATTCGAGATGTATGACTTGATGATGTCTAGCACTCCGTTGTTTGATCGGATTGAACGATTCCCTAGAACGTGCCTTCGCTGAAACCATGGCCTGCCTTTGATCTGCCATAGGTTAGCGACCTTACGAGGTACATCTAAATTTGTGATGTCAGGCAATCCACTATTCGATTGCCTGCAGCTATGCAGAATTTGGCGCGGCTACGCCACACCGTTCGGAAACCATTCCGGGAAAACCTTCGGGGGGTCAAGTTGTCCCCCGCACCAGAGCGCGTGTTAAAAAGACAGACGTAAATTGCAAGCGGGACGAGATCAAATTCCTCGATGGCTACAGGAATTTATTTATGTTGCCATGTCCTAGAAGTCGTCAGCTATGATTTGCCACTCACCCTTGCGAGCCGGTCACTGTCAGTCCTGGTGTGGTAGTCTGCCCCCTGGTGATTGTCAGCCCTGGTGTGATGGTCTCCCCCCTGGTGATTGTCAGTCCTGGTGTGCTGATCTGCCCTCCCTGGTGGTTGTCAGTCCTGGTATGATGGTCTCCCCCCTGGTGATTGTTAGTCCTGGTGTGGTGGTCTGCCCTCCCTGGTGATTGTCAGTCCTGGTGTGATGGTCTCCCCCCCTGGTGATTGTCAGTCCTGGTGTGGTGATCTACCCTCCCTGGTGGTTGTCAGTCCTGGTGTGGTGGTACCCCCTCCTGGTGAGTGCCAGTTCTGGTGTGGTGGTCTCACCCTCCTGGTGAGTGCAGTCCTGGTGTGGTCTTCACCCCGGTGAGAATCACGTCGTCAGCTCCGGTGAGCTGACCCCTTGTGACGGTCGACTCTGGCCAGCCGATTGTGCCTGATGTCATTGCCTCAGTTCTGCCCGCACCGCAACACTGCGGCGGCCGACAGCGGTCGGCTGTCAGCCGCTGGCGCCGCGCCCCGGTGGTGGCCGACACCGCCGGCCGGTCACCGCCAGCCGGATTTACCGCCGAGAATGCATTAGACAGAGGCGGGTCGGCGCCGAGTGGTCGATGCCCGAACAGATAGAACGGCAGCCAGACATGAACGGGGAGATGAGGGCGCTTTGCGTTGGCAGCGTCGATTTCGACAGGTGCTCAGCAAGCGAAAAGGCTCAGTGTTGGCTCCCACTGAGCTAGTAAATCCTTGGCGAAATTAATTCGCGCCGCTTGGGCGTGCTTTCCTATTTTTTCGAAACACTGAGCACGTACGGATAAATTGATACCTAAGATAAACAATTTTTCATATTTGGATTTAACAGGCCCCGGGTTCACTTCTCTTTAAATACATTTTGAGCACCCTACAATGTCTTACACAAGACATTGGATATGACCGCCCAGCTGAACTGAGCATTATCGTGTGCATAATTTATAGGGAAATGACAGCCAAACAATTGTATGAATGGGACAACTATGGCCATTTATTGCCATGCAGACGCAATGCAGTATTCTCATGGAATAGATGGCACTGATAGTGAGCAATATATATGACGCCGAACAGCCATGATGCATCAATAAAATAGGTTTTGGTAAAGCCACCGCGATGCAGCAGGCAGTCACGTAACGCCCGTGCTGCTCGGAATGCGACGCAAATGCACATGTTCTCGGCCATAATCGAACACTTACGGATTTGAAAGATGTCAAATAACATCGAACGTGAACATTACGAAATCATTTTGTAGGCAATTGGTACAACCACGTGCTGCATATAATGAGACACCTCAAGCAAATCAAGAGCATACCATATACTCCTCATACCACTGCGGCGAAAGCATTAACTCGGGGTCCGGTCAATGCAGATGTATGCAGTTTACATGCTTCTCTTGATCCACATCGTCGTAAATCTCTGGTCACAAAATCTCCCAACTTCATGTCATCACTTTTCCCGTCAGAAGTAAACATTTCAGTGAATGTTTCCGTACCAAAGAAATCACTTAAATCCTTATATTATGTAAGAAGCCAGCTGCGACCTAAACTCTAAGATATCAAAGCAAAGTGCAACGAATTGTCTTGGGACGAAGATTACTGTTCAGAAGGAATGACTGTCCGAGATTCTATCGCCGTCCGTGCCATGCTTGCTTGCGCAACGTTTTGGCCGGTGAGTGTGTCGGCCGTCGTCAGGATTAATTGGTATTAAGAAGAACAATTGAGACCGAGTGGCGCATAGCATAGTATCTGTCCCAGCCTCGCAGTTTCCAGCTTTTCCAGTTTCAACGTTCCAAACCATGGGCTTGCGATTCGTAACCCAATCCTCCAAGTATAACGCTGTCGAGAAAGTCCCGTTAGACGGCACAAGACTAAAGGTTGCCTAAGCCAGCATAGGGTCGGAAACTGAGCATGAACATGCGGGCAATGGATGCAGCCCCGAGACCATTCCTAACTAACACTGCTGATCTGATAGGTAACCGCTAAAGTGAGCATGAACATGCGAGCAACGGATGCAGCCCCGAGACCATTCCTAACTAACACTGCTGATCTGATAGGTATCCGCTAAAGTGAGCATGAACATGCGAGCAACGGATGCAGCCCCGAGACCATTCCTAACTAACACTGCTGATCTGATAGGTATCCGCTAAAGTGAGCATGAACATGCGAGCAACGGATGCAGCCCCGAGACCATTCCTAACTAACACTGCTGATCTGATAGGTAACCGCTAAAAGGCATGGTGAAGATCTTTGGTGATGAGGATGACAGTTGCAACAAGCGTCAAAAAAACAGTTAAACAAGCTGAGAAAATTAGACCGCGGAAAAATTTGCCTAAGTCAATAGAACCGCTCTATCTTTCACCACCCTCCTTTACAGGCATGCTAGAGTATCGCCCGCCACCAGGCTTCCAAACAGCACGCCGGCTTCTCATTACACACCTGCAAACCGACCGGTGTCGGGGGCCGTCCACTGCCGCACTCCTGAGCCGTCAGTCAGCCATCTACTGACCCGTCTGCTGCCGGTCCCGTGACCCGCCGGGCCTCAGTCTCCCGACCCACCAGCTCGTCTCCTAAACCTTTTGCCGCCAGCATCATGATCCATCTAGCGTCAGTTTCGCGCCTCCGTCCAGCCAGCATCGGTTTGCGAGCCCGCCTGTCATCACTCTCCCGACTCAACAGCCATATCCCCAACAGCTGCTCGCCATCACCCACCTGCGACAGTGGCCGACCTCCTGCCGCTGCTGCCCCGCTTACAGCTGGCGCCCCACCGCAGCTGCTGCCCCGCCCGCCGCCGGCGGCATACTAACCTCCCCGTCGCCGACGACGCCGCACCGCCGTCGACGCCGACGAAGCCGCGTCCGTGAAAACTTGGCCGCCGGGTCGTCACCGGCCGGCGGTGGGTCGTCACCGCCCCGCCCCGCGCTGTCCGGTCAGAGGGTGCCAGCCTGAGCGAGGTCTCGGCGTTCGAGCGCTGGCCATATGGGCCGCGTCGCTTGCTGGTCGTGCGGCGAAGTGGGCAGGAGTTAGCGGTGTCGACGAGTGCGGCACGTCCGGTCGCGGCGATTTATGTGCCGGCTTGCGGATAGCGGCTGCAGCTTCTGCTGTCTGTGCTGAGCGAATGCAGCTGCCGGCGCTGGTAACAGGCCTGCATGGTCTGGGCTGAGAATTTGGGGGAAAAGCTGGTGTAAATGGCTTAATCAAATGTTTGCTGCCAGAATCATGGCTGATGTGCTGTAAATAATCCTGAAATAAGTCGAGGTGCTTCATTTAGTTCATAGATAGTTTGCGCTAGAAGACCATTGGGTTGTGAATCACCTATCTGAAACCAAACAGCATCGAACATTGCCTGCCACTCTAGGCTTGCGGAAAAAAGTATCTGATCTAAGGTACCATATTTGAAATGTTTACTTACGCCATGCCTTTGCATCATGCCTGGATAAGCATGATGGTGTATAGGTATGACGATGCACTTTTACATTCAATGCCCATATTTCTTTCCGATATATACAGGTGCATATTCATGGCTGAGATGGTCTGCTTGATTGTAGCATATGCTAGCATATGCATACATGATATGCGACGGGGACTACCTGGACATGTCACTGGGTGGGGGATGGGAAATGTCATTCAGTGATCCCTAGATACCCTCACTGAAACGTTGTTTTTCAGTAGCTAAGCTCATGGCGGGTCTTTGGCTCGGTTCAGGTAGATGATGTGGCAAGTACACAGTCATGGTGAGGCTGCTAGCCGTGAATAAAAAGGAGAGCCCGGCAATTGAGTGAAGAGCTGTTTTTTATCGGACAGGCCCAGTCAGTTGGAATTTGGTTGTCATAGTTAAGTGCTAAGATTAAAGTAACTTTATCGCCAACAAATGCTCTAGATGCTTGTAACGCTGGATTTCATGCTGATTGTTTCAATTTCATGAGATGTCGCAATCGCAGGAAAGATAAAGCCATGCAAAGCGTTCGGTGGATACGGCTGACGGGACTATTTAAACACGCGTGAAACGTATGAAGCATAAATATCTTGGCCTATAGGGCACAAAACTTGAATGCGTTCATTTGTACCTGCTGTTACGCAAGCAAACCGCCTTTACCGCTCTGGGCAATGTCGCAATTCGCTGACCCATGGGTCACGCAGTTCATGACCCACACATCCCAGGTTTGTGTCTTCGGCTTATCGCCTACGTCTCGCCGATCAATGCACTGCTATTTTGATGCGAGTGAGTGAAGTTTGCTCAGCGTGTCAGCAGCCAGCAATGAGGAATGTTCAATTCTGCCGACCCGCAGGTCACGACGTTAATGGCTCACATGTTTCTCGACGATGTTGTATCGAATATGTTCGTTCTTGTCATCAGAATTTAGTATGATGTTTTTCGTAT
This sequence comes from Pollicipes pollicipes, assembly GCF_011947565.3. Taxonomy (NCBI): domain Eukaryota; kingdom Metazoa; phylum Arthropoda; class Thecostraca; order Pollicipedomorpha; family Pollicipedidae; genus Pollicipes; species Pollicipes pollicipes. Next base: position 5,074,202 of record NW_023596545.1, read on the forward strand.
TGTGTCAGCAGCAACAAAATAACAACGTCAGCCTTCACTGATTTCTGGCTAACGGCGTATAAACTTCACGCCTTCTGTGCTCATCTTATAATTCATATAAACTATTATGTTATTATGTATCTTATTTCACCATTTACATTATTCCCCAAGTGAAACGGGGGCTCATATGGCTTGTTTGGATGGGCATCATTGATCTACAGCTCTCGTGCATGTTTTTGTCCGTTACATTAGCTGCACTGCGTTGAATGACGTGGCTGCAATCCATTTGCAGATTTTTTAGAGTGTTAGCAGCCAAAAATGGTGAGTTTTGACATTTACTAGCCACTGGGTCCAGAAATGTTAGTTCCACGCCTTGCCTGCTCGCCTGACTCCATTACAACGTCTACGAAGTGTCAGTATGTGTTTTTATTGTAAGCCGCATAAACAAAGGTCTAGGGGGGGGGGGGCTGTCAACATCCAAAGGTAAGCAATTTAGACTGTTGACCCATGGGTCACGACACTTGCTTACGACGCCTCATGTTTCATACTGGTTTGCTTTCGGTAAACGATGACATATTTGTTTGCCCTCGGAAAACGACTACATCAAACAGAATGGCGCACACTTTTGCATTTTTGGCACGAAACGGTGATTTTTGAGCGTGTCATCAGTTTCTAACGAGCGTGTCAGCATATAAGACCTATCTGGAAAAGGAGGCGTTCGATTCCACCCGCCACTGCGCGACGCGTGACGGCTGCCTCCGAGGATCGCCACCACTTCGCTGGCCATTATTCTTGCACGCTTTACCTCGCTTGCCGTCAGAACGTAACGGAGATCTCGTCCCTAGTCAATATCGCAGTTCTGGTGTCGCGATGTTAATATTAGAGTTTCACCGTCGCCGGCCGTGGTAAGGTCACCTACGGCGTACATCAAGGTGTCCATGAAAATTCAGGCCAACATGAAGTTCTGACTTGGATCGCACGTCTGGGGCTTATTGACTATGGTTACGTCACATTAGGTGAACTCGGAGACGAATTGGAAGCGTCTCGCTGTTGACGCTCGGGTAAATTAAAGAAAATGTTATACGTTTAGGGAGCAGGGCAAAATGATGAGCCGATTGTGGTGGCGATGGGCCCGCTTTTTGGCCTGGTCAAAAGCGCTGGATAAACCGGTTTGGAAAATGGAAGACCATGTCCAGTTTTGTTATGCCACTTATGACGTCACCCATCAGCTAAGGCGGGTAACGTCACTTCTGAAGCAACGTCATATCGCTAGTGGCTAATGATGATGGTCCATTTGAATGTTCTCTCTAATGTTCATGCTCAGGCGTGCGCGGCGCACAACTGATCAACTAATTTTTTGTCTTTAGCAATATATTTTGCTTGATAACCGTTAGGTGTACGTATTACGCACACAAGAGTGTGCGGTCCCTCGTCGCGTTAAGCGTCGGCACAGTTGATTTTGCCCTGCACAAGAATAATACACAAACAGGAAACAAAATGTAACCCTGACTAACTGCATGTTCGAAAGATAGAGCATTTTAGGCCCAATCATGGCATGTTTGCACATACCTCTTGGTGTACAGCAGTATGGCCGTGATTATCCCAACTCGTGACAATCTTAGGCAACCCGCGACTGCGTGACGGGATGGGTGACTTTTTTGAACCACCGCGCTGATATCCGAAATGTTTTGCTATTGTACCGCCATATGCATCATGCACCCATCACTTCCATGCGATGTAAAATAGCGAGCAGCTCGGCGAGAGTAGAGGCGCGCTTAGAGTCGGCGGACAGCGAGGCCGGCGAGGTCGGGCACGCCTGCTACACTGTCCTGTCGACGGACAGCGAGGCCGGCGAGGTCGAGCTCGCCTGCGACACTGTCCTGTCGACGGACAGCGAGGCCGGCGGGGTCGAGCTCGCCTGCAACACTGTCCTGTCGGCGGACAGCGAGGCCGGCGGGGTCGAGCTCGCCTGCGACACTGTCCTGTCGGCGAACAGCGGGGCCGGCGGGGTCGAGCTCGCCTGCGATGCTGTGCTGTCGGCGGACAGCGAGCCGGCGGGATCGAGCTCGCCTGCGAAACTGTCCTGTCGGCGGACAGCGGGGCCGGCGGGGTCGAGCTCGCCTGCGATGCTGTGCTGTCGGCGGACAGCGAGCCGGCGGGATCGAGCTCGCCTGCGAAACTGTCCTGTCGGCGGACAGCGAGGCCGGCGTGGTCGAGCTCGCCTGCGACACTGTCCTGTCGGCGGACAGCGGGGCCGGCGGGGTCGAGCTCGCCTGCGATGCTGTGCTGTCGGCGGACAGCGATGCCGGCGTGGTCGAGCTCGCCTGCGACACTGTCCTGTCGACGGACAGCGAGGCCGGCGGGGTCGAGCTCGCCTGCGACACTGTGCTGTCGGCGGACAGCGAGGCCGGCGGGGTCGAGCTCGCCTGCGACACTGTGCTGTCGGCGGACAGCGAGGCCGGCGAGGTCGAGCTCGCCTGCGACACTGTCCTGTCGGCGGACAGCGAGGCCCGCGAGGTCGAGCTCGCCTGCGACACTGTGCTGTCGGCGGACAGCGAGGCCGGTGGGGTCGAGCTCGCCTGCGACACTGTGCTGTCGGCGGACAGCGAGGCCGGCGGGGTCGAGCTCGCCTGCGACACTGTGCTGTCGGCGGACAGCGAGGCTAGAAGGGTTGGGCTCGCCTGCGACACTGTCCTATCGGCGGACAGCGGGGCCGGTGGGGTCGAGCTCGCCTGCGACACTGTGCTGTCGGCGGACAGCGAGGCCGGCGGGGTCGAGCTCGCCTGCGACACTGTGCTGTCGGCGGACAGCGAGGCTAGAAGGGTTGGGCTCGCCTGCGACACTGTCCTGTCGGCGGACAGCGAGGCCGGCGAGGTCGAGCTCGCCTGCGACACTGTCCTGTCGGCGGACAGCGAGGCCGGCGGGGTCGAGCTGCTGGCGCTCCCGCTACTCCGCTTCATCAGGAGGGCAGGCGGAGCCGGCACCGACCTTACACGCAGAAGATGGCGCTTCAACTTCCTCTTGGCTCTCTTTCTGCAGCACGGACGTGATGATCTGCACATTTGGGGTGCTGCGTTCTATCCTGCATTCCGAAAACTGACGAAGCAGTCAGCCGCTGTTGCAAGGGTTCGAGGCGCTGAAAGACGAACCTAGAATGCTTGCAAGCACGTGACGCTCACCTCACGTGTTATCTGGAAGATGGCGGCACTATTCATCTTAAGATGCGGTCTATTACTTTCAGTGCCAAAATTCAAACTTAATCGCAGATCGCCGAAAGGTGCCGGGGGAAGCCGTCTCAAAAATGTAGGTCACATCAACGGCCAGCCGATGTGTGCAGGGGAAAAGGTAAACTGAGGTTGTGCTGGGCATGTCCACTACGAAATGTTGAAATATTTGTTGGAAAAACAAAGCCTAGATAGTAATAATGCTACAAGTATTATTATTTTTGCGTATATAATTTGGTTCAGTAATATGTTATTGTTATCTGTATTCACGTTCATGTTTATTGTGAAAATAAATGTGGAAATGCAAAGCGAATCGGTAATGAAGCACGTCAAAACAAATAATTATTCCCTTTGACCAACGACCGTGCAGAACCCTAATTTTAATGCACTTCAGAAAACTTTTTAGCAACGGCCACACGGGTCTACCTCGCAAACCACCAACTCAGCTTCTCTCAACATTCACGGGAGAACAACTGCAGTCTGTAGGTCGTTTGATATTGGGTTGGAGAACCCTGTCCTGCGCCGACAGCGCGCAGATCCGACCGCGTGATGTTGGGGTTAAGAACCCTGTCCTGCGCCAACAGCGTGCAGATCCGACCGCGTGATGTTGGGCTTGAGAACCGTGTCCTGCGCCGACAGCGTGCGAATCCGACCGGTGTCAGACTGGCCGGCCGGCGGACTGTGGGGACGCCGGACTCGTCACAGGGCGGAGATTAGCGCGTCTGACAGACCATAGGCACATGCTGATGGATCACCGAGAAAGTTATCAGCACTAGAGGACTGGCGTATTCGATCCGTCTGCGGTGATAGACGACCCCGACTGCCAGGCTGATGATTCGCAAGCTAGATCGATTCAGCCTTGCTGAAGGGGCAGAGTTAAGCAGGTAGGCCGATGCCAAAATGCGATATTTCCCGGCAGAGATATGGAGGCACTATCGACGGCTTTGCACCACGCAGCAGGTCTCGCCCAGTGCGTCATTGGACGCCTTCTGGGCAGCGGCAGGTTGGGTCGCACTCTCTGGTCTGATTGTCAGTTCCAGCCGACGGTTTTCGCGGCGGGTCCCTGAGGCTCTCTCGCTGGTGAGATGTTTGAGGCCAGACCGACAGAGGCAGCCGAAACGCTATCGCCGCAGGCCGCGCTGCGGAATTGAAACTCGCGTGCCGCTGCATTATTCAAACAAATGAGACGGAGGAAAAAGTAATTCGCTTTAGTCAGATCGAGAATTGTTGTAAAAGGTGGATTTTATCGCGGCGGAATTGATGATGGGACAGGGATTAAATCGTACTGCAAGTCGTGTGGGAGGAAGCAGACAAATATCTCATTCACGCAGTCATACTATCGTCACGATGAAATGAGCAGGAAATAAAAATGGAACCCCGTCACATCGCGGAGCGTCGCCAAGCCCGGCAAACAGGGCCACCGACCATTGTGATGTTCGCTTCTTGCCGCAAATTAAAGCAAGACTGAAAATAAAATCATTTGGCAGCACGGCGTCTAATTTTCACGGCGTCTTTGGCGCTACATGTGTGTGTAGCAGCCAGTTTTAACGTTCCTCGAAACACCCACACAAATGCGTGCTTCGACAAAAACACGGTGATTGACAGTTTTGTGCCTTGTTTAGGGATTACGATGCTAAATTGCGGTGGTACCACATCGCCGTTTTCGTCTCCCCCGTCACATCCAATTCACCTCGTTAATGAATTAATAACCCGCAATCAAGGGACATTTTAGCGTCTGTCTTGATGTATGGACCGGTACTGAGTCTGAGCACCATCGTAGGCTGGTTTTTCGGGTCCCCTGCTTGCGATTTATCATAAAAAGCGTTAGTGCGCACCAATAGTTGATATATTCACTTAATTAGAACACGTACATGAATGCAACTTTTGGACGCAAAACATGTGTGGTCACGTAACCAAGGCGACAGATATATCGTATGATGCCTGTAATGCAAACCCCATTGAATGCGGGTAGTATAAAGAACATTTGCAATTGACGGCGGCACCATGTAAAACGTTAGTCGGAAAGCAAATGATAATTTATGCGCATACTTTGTATTGCTTTTTCGGGAACACCTCTACAAACGAGAGCGTAGCACACTGTGGGCTGCTGAAAGCTGTTCCAGTTGCATGCTGGTGTGAGCGCTAAAACCTTCGATCCCAGAGACTGGCTTCGGTAAAGATTATGCCAATATTTTACAAGCTATGCAAGGACGTTTGGTTGTTAAAGGGCAGAGACTATTTCAAAGTGTCTGCTTCCTCATACATTGTGAGGACTTTGCAAGGATGAAGCTTCTTGTAATGCCCGATAAATCTCTGACATGAAACCTTGCTAATTTAACGTCATGTTAATGCCACCGTTTTAGGCAGTTGATCATTCATGCCATCTTGGAGACTTTTATGGGTTCATGGCCGGAGAGTTGGTTACCAGCTCAGTGGCGTCATAACCAAATAGCTCGTCCTCGCAGTGCCTCCAAGATCAGTGGGCTTCCTCGGAGCCTGCATTCGGGCGTGAATGTAATAAATCATTTCTTATACCATTTTAAATTCGATGCAAAATATGCCATGGAAGCATGCTACGTGTGCGCATCGGCACCACCTTCGACGCACTGGTAGACACCAGCCAAGAGTCAGCTGGTAATGATATTTTGCACTAGCATCTTATGTATTTAATACTGACCAGCATTTTTCAGCGAGATTGCGCCGACAGCCGATGTTCCTTAAAACGTAAGGCGTAACAACCAGGCTAACATCGTCAACTTCCAGCGCTGCCAGAAAAAAGACATCCCACTCTCCTGATGACACCAGCACATGGAATAGCCGACCCTGAAATTTCGGGCAGGTTCGGAATGACGGGGTCAGTGATCCTTGCTTTAGACGCCATTTTTTACAAAGCCACGTAGTGATTTTAGGTCGTGGAGGATCACGGTACCCTCTGGATGTTAGCGCGATTCCTTCACGGGCGTCTTCCTTCAGGCGTCTCACTCTATGCGCTTTCAACGACATCAATAAATCCCACAATTTTTCAGAACCCTGAACTGCTGTCAAATCTGCTCAAGACCAAGATCAGATGATCTAGGTTAATCCACATAATCAAGATCTGGTAGAAATCCTGTTGATCTGCACGTAAAATCGGATGGCATTCACGTCGGACGCATACTTTTTCCATATCTTTATTTTCCTTTTTGACGGACGTGTCATTTTCTAAATTTTGCCAGGCTAGAGGCTCAGTCTATTTTTACCATGAACAGTCATTGTTTAGAGAACACATCCTTCAAATAGACATCGCCAATCTTGTCGCTTGAGTTCGGTAGCGGTACTGTAGCCCTGTGTCGGTTTTTCGTTTGTGGTGAATGGAAGGATATTTGTTTATCATATGTTTCCTTAAACGCTGTTTTCTTCTTCCAAACTTGCGTCACTCGGGGGAGGGAAAGAGGAGCAAGTCCCTGGCAAGGCAGACTCCTGAAATCGATTCAAACCCGAGCAGTTCTACCGATTTCGCTGGAAACTGGCAGGTTAGTGAGTCGACGCTATGAAACTCAAACCCACCCTGGCCCCTCTGCATGCAATGTGTTCGCCATTCGCCATTCATGTCCTTACATTTCAGCAATGCAAATGGTCTCCTACGCCAAAGTCGGAACGCTTCCGCCCAGGTGGCTTCTCCTAATCGAACAGTAGTTGCAATGGTACTGAAGACAAAAGCTGTATAAGTATTTGTATTTGCCTTTGTATAATTTTTCGCTTTGAGTTTTGGCTCTTATCCATGATGATCTCTCTCGCTCTGGCGTGTGGTTTACGCCTGGCATGTTAACGTTCCCAGTGTTGGCGTTCCCACCACACCAACGTCACAGAGTTGTTGCCCAGATAGCTTGATCTGTGACTAACAGCAAACACTGGTATTTTATGGATCACGTAGATCCATTACGTGGATCTACGTAATGTCATGCGTAGGTACAACACCCCCTGGGCTGGGAGAGCTCTGTTGATTTGAAACGTGATGTATGACAGTTAATGTTATGATGACACTGACACAAACGTTAAGCCGTAATGATACTATGATGATTATGTAATTTGTAAGGGATGTAATTTGCAAGGTATACTGAGACACCATGAACTGTGGGATGTTGATACTTTGTCTTTAATTTTAATGACATCTTTGCTTTTGTCCTGGATCCTTCACAACTATTAAAGTTATCTCCGTGGCTCACACTAGACCGTTGTAAGAGACGCCTGAAATCTGAGCATGTAACGAAACCTGATCATGCTCATTTATACTTGAACCAGCCGGACTAAACTAAAAACTAACTCACTAGGATACATTTAAGGTTTTTCCTGCAGCTCATTTACATAGGACTGGTCGACTGCACGACTGTCATTATTGCTTGTGGTATGCATATGAACAGTTAGGTCTAGTGCCGGGACGTTTTGCAATAACTTTTATTCGCGTGCTGCAAACACTCACCTTCAACCGAGAATTGTTGCCGATCAAGATGCATCAACTGGTATTGCCTCAGTTTTTTTAAGTGAAGTCGGAGAGTTATCTTCGTTCGAGTTGTTAAGAGGAGCCTCTCAAGGAAGTGCATGCTTCTCGTCGCTCTATCAAAAATGTCGAATGCAGGCAAGTATGGCGACTTTGCGGCATCCCACACCATTCTTATTTTTGTAACGCAGCCCTGTGGCTTCGCCTATAATTAATTTCTGTCAAGAAACGGAGGCATGACAACAATATGGAGCATGTAGCTTACTAGCAAGCTTCAGCCGTGAATATAACATTCTGAATCGAAGTGGTTCTTGCGTCAACATGGAAGATAACTCTTTTCACTTCAGTACCTGGCTCCACCGGCATCTGGAGGGAAGAGATACCCTGAAATGGCTCGTTTCTCACGTGTTCATATACTTAGGAATGATATTGTTGATACTCGGGTACTGTATCCTCGGTGCGCTAACATTCCAATATTTGGAGAACAATGCAATTCATGCGAAACGAGCAAAAGTAGGTACACCAGCATGTTGGAGTGAATTGCAAGTCTATACAAGGGACAACAGGACCAACGGTGCTTCAGAATCTGTACAAGTCACAGGTAAGGAATAAAGCGGTACGCTAGCTTATCTTAGGATTTTCCGTTTACACAAAACTGACCCGTTTGTCACATAACAACGGCACTGTACTTGAAATTTTCAGATAAAAACTAACTTGAAGGGGTCTGGGCAGACAGGAGGGGGCGGGGGGGGGGGTAAGGATTCCTTAAAGATAGAGCGTTCATGGATTGCAACACAAGAGCTCCACATTCACGGAGTACATACCGCCGCAATACGAGTGCTTGTCTTAATTACAAGTTTCGTTGTCAAAGCGACGCGCATGCAGGAACTTTTGGAACCGACAAGTATCACTCTATTGTCACTCTACTATCCCTCGTTCTTATAAAAAGAAAAACAACGATGTAGTACTCTTCCGGTAGTCACGTTGACTGTAACAATTGTGACCCTCCTTGACCTTTACTAAGACGATCGTAGGTTATGTGACAGGTTTGGCCCGACGAGCCGAGCAGACAAGTCATTTTGTCTGTAGAAAGCCCGCACAGAGTATTCCTGGTTTCCGAATAGTTATGCTGGTTGAAGTCAGAGGAAGCACTATTTATCTTACTTCTGAGACATAAAAAGGGTCATTTGAGCTTACACCATGGCCTTATATGCCATGATCTTCGATGGAGGGCATACGCAACAAGCTATGCGTGCATGTACTCCGAATCGAAAGAAACCCATACATACCATTCGGAATACATTTAGAAACTAAAAACACTTGAAAATGGCTTAACATGCACTCGGCTAAAGAGCGCCATCTGACCACCCTATGGTTTTTTTTCTCTAAAAAATAGCTTCAAAGCGATAACGGGGCAATGCAGGAATTTTGACACGCTGTACATAACTGCGCAGCTAATCTTTGACGCGAAAACTTAAACATCCATCTTAAGGTTGTTGACCTGAAGCAGGACGGTCAGACCCTCTTTGTTAGCGAAAGCTGTTGTTATAGGATCTTTCAAGCTCATGCGACACCAAAGTGTTAGATGAACTTATGCTGCGTAACATGCTTCCTTAGACAATAATAAAATTTAGGTTAGAATTACAAGCAACACCTCTTCTCAGAAAGCCTGAAAACTTACCCTACAAGTGAGTTGTTATGCTTGTCTAGAATTCCTTTATGACCAGGGCATGAGCAAGTTTCTTATGCTAACTTCATGAAGGTCCGGGGCGGTTACTGATGCCAGTGCCTCATTCAAACGTTTGCTTTGAGAACTTACCGAGAGTAAACAAAAACACGTAGAGTGGTCCTTGAGGGTGATTTAGAACTCAACGTATTAAGGCCGTCTCGTAGTGTTTGTCGTTTTTAGCATTTAAAGTTCAGATCAGGTCACTGAGCTGATATAAGCCCGAGGGACTCCTTGCTCAGAGCACAACATCTAAGTTGAGGCTGACTGCGCAAGTCGGTGCCACGGCCCTGCACACACTGACCCTGTTTGGCCTTATCTGACCCGAAGAACACTACCTAGAAGCCCAAGAATCAAACAAATCGGTTCGCAAAGAGTGCTAGCTCCCCTGTGAATGTTGTATATCTAACATTGCAACATTTAGAGAATAACAGCGTTTACATTACATTGGGAGACATTGGGAGAATGGCAGTGTTTCAGGTTACGCAAACTTTCAAGAGATACTTTTTCTAAAAAATCTGTGATTTGAAGCAGTGCCAATGCCTCAAAATTTGGAAATAGACTAAGGGTAATGGCCACAAGGCGAACGGCTCTTCTTTACATTTACTCGAATTTATGAAATAAATCGTGTATATGGGCTTACCAGCGGCACCGTCCAGTCGGCGGGCAGCGAGGCCGGCGGGGTCGAGCTCGCCTGCGACACTGTCCTGTC
>NW_023596545.1:5084419-5086919 GCF_011947565.3 Pollicipes pollicipes
AAAGAGCTTTTTCATTCTAACCTTTCAGATAAGCCATGGATGTCAAGGTCAAGGTCAAGGAGGCGTTCGGCATGACGCTCTGTGCGGCCGGTAAGCGAGATGTCTGTACTTCTGGGGTTTCCCGTGGCATCAGACTCCAGTCTGGCTGTAGCGTGGCAACATGTGTTTTGGCATGACATGTCGCACGGGTCGGCAAATACTTTTCTGAGTACCGCATGTGTTCTAAAACCTTTAACGCTTGTTGCGTTGGTCAAATGACCCCATGCCTTGGTGCACGAGACCTGTGCCTGGCCCAGGATGAAGTTGCACTCGATTCAGGAACTGGTGACATAATCATTGAGTTACGACGGAATTAGCTCCTGTTATGTCCTATTGGGTGTATGGTTCGGAGCTGAATCCGTCAAAATATGTCGAGTACGCTCAAGTGGATGTGTGCGCAGCAGGATATACTCGTGGGCCGGCAGGGGGTGTGTCCGCCACGCAACACCGTCGCGTACATCGTATCATTGTAAGTAATATCCCTTTTTAGACCGTTGTGAAGATCATAGAACGGATTATTGTCTGGTCTATCGCCGCTGGCACAGACTACACGAAAATCCATTCCAGTTGGGTCAGGCTTGGGGTGGAGTCGGTGTTATACTCAAGCCGCGCAGGTCTGTTCGGAGGTCGAGGCGGAATCAGTGTCATGCGAGTCAGAGTCGGAATGTGTTCCGTCGAAGCGCAATTAAGGCCAAATCACGCGCTGCGTTACCCATGTGAAGAACCATAGGAGACTTGTTCATCGCCGTATTATCAGCTCGCAGACAGACAGATCTGTGACGGGCACAACCAAGGCTACAGAAGCAATGAGCGCAACCGACCACAAACAACATGTCATTCCGGACTTGTGCACTACTCTGTAAGGGATATCTACGTCCGCATGCTTGTGGCTTCGCAGTCAAGCTTTTTATACCTGCTGTTGAAGTTTAAATGATAAATGGCATCACAATTTATGCATTTAAAATCACTGGAAAGTGAACTGGGGACGTGCTCGCAGCGCATCTGTAGTTTGACACCCATTCAAGTGTGCCAAGTGTGGCTTACGTGGTTGCTTTTGAGGTGTGACAAAACGCCCCCAGTTCTGAGCTGCTGGGAAGCATGCTGTGGCAAAACGTCGCCTAGGTCTTTATCGAATGTTTTCGCTGAGCCTTAGTAATTGTAGGTGTTTTTGCTCATTTGCTTTTCCATGGACCTGTTGCTCTTGAATTGATGTCATTAGGCCCATCCTTTGTTTCTTGGCTTTATAATTGTATATTAGTATGCATTTTCCAGGATCATTTCAAATGGCTGCACGGTACTGTCCGTGTCATTTGTGTCCCGGTGAGACGGAACGGGCCAGTGTCGTCCATGGCTGTCGGACCCTTCTGTAATGACGTCATGTCCGCCGCCAAGTTTCAGGGCATCCTGCTAGTTGGTCTGTTTGAGCCCGGTGTGCGCCTGATGACTTCGCCAATGGTACCGGAGCCAGAAGCCGGCCCGGGGGTCGGCTGCGGCTTTAACCGCTTTCTGACACAGCTAACCCCGGCAGCTCCTTGCTGGCCGTCCAGGCCCCGAGCCAGGCCCCCTTCCCCCCACCCCATTTTCGCGCCGCCCCGGGGCTTGGGGGGTAACAGGGTAAGTGTGACAAGCTTGTATAGCTGAGAGCTGACAGGTGGTGGTTACTTTTGGACAGGTTAGAATATCACGTATCCGCGTGTCCTGGCCCGGATCGGCGGTGTTCCTGATTTCAGCGGCCTGCGCAGTTACGAGCAATCAATGGGGATCTGCCGTTGCTCTCAAAAAGTCTCTGTTTGTTTCACGGGTTAGACTGTACCGCCCAGTCAACACCGTCTCGTCGGCATCTGGAATGGTCCCGGTGCGGCCGACACTAGGCGTGTTCGCTCGATGAAAGCTTCAATTGATTGATGAAATGTGTTTGGCTTAATCTCCCAAAATCGGTGTTCAACCGATCCTACGAGGTTGGCTGTGTGTATAGGTTGAGGGCCATGGAGATCGGGCATGAATTTTGTCGCAGGGACTCAGGGAGATGGAAAGGGGATGAGCTTTCCAACTTTTTTGGAATTCATTGTCACGCCAGCGGTGTTTCAACAGACAGAAATGCCTAAAAATACCCGGTATCCATGCCCACCAAATGCTACCCATGGTATGGCGTACTGCAGTTACATACGGAGACATACAAATCAGCAGGTAGGTTCGTTCCGTACAAAGCCGCTCCTATTTCACAACAAAAGATTCATCAACATATAGTCAGTAAATGTCTTCATAAGTTGATGAATATGGAAAATAATTAATAGAGATAGTGAATTCCGCTGTAAATATTCCGAGAGGGCAGGAAACCCCACGGGTAAACGTTACACGATAAGTGACTGCTGTCCAGCCCTCCTAGCACACATAATGGCGCACGCCGCGCAGCTTGATTCGGGACACGGCTGAGAAGCCTTCGGCGCAAATAACTGCTCGC
>NW_023596545.1:5091919-5095977 GCF_011947565.3 Pollicipes pollicipes
GCCAGCCAATAGCAGGTGACGGTGCGTAGCATATGTGTGACCTATGCGTAACCGGCAAAGGGCAACTTCTTCCACCCTATTGTCCCGAAAGCACGACTGCCATAGTCCAATACGGGGTTTCACGGACTGCAGCTTATTGGCGCTCAGCGAGTTCCAATGGAACTCCCATCGCTTCCGCATAAACAACGACACTGCGGGGTACATGTCTTGAGCTGGCAGTGGTGTTATAGGATTTCTAGTCCCTGTCGTAGCGCGCTTTGCTGCCGCGTCAGCAAGATCATTTCCGCATATCCCCACGTGACTTGGGATCTGGCATAGAACGACCGTTTTTCCTGCTCGATCCAGTGAGCTAAGACGCGATTGAATGTCCTGGACCAGTGGATTCGACGGAAAGAAGCCACCAACAGCCAAGAGGCTGCTCAAGGAGTCGGAAAGAATCAAATGCAAATTGCTATCGTCCACTTCAATAAAACAGAGAGCTTCGCTGATGGCTGTGAACTCGGAGGTGAAGACCGACGCGTGTGAAGGCAGTGTGAATGGCCGTGTTGTGGATCCACACACAAAAGCGCACCCTACACCTGCGTCCGGCTTCGAACCATCCGTATAAGTAATCATGTACCCGTCAAAAGAAGCTGTGTTCTAAGGCTGTCCCTTTAAGTTCCGTCATGAGAACGCGTTGCTTTTGCATGTTCGATAACGAAATATCCACTCTTGGCGATGCTAGCTCCCATGGAGCAGTCTTCATGGGTTCAGGTCTGATGACACGTCGTAGGTTGCGGCCGCTCGCGTCTAAAAGTTATCTCATTCGTAAACAAAATGGAGAGAAATTTGTGGAGACGTTGACGTAGAAAAAGCCTTCGTAAGCTACGCGAAAACACTGCTTTGTAGGGGGATGATCTGGGAACTGCGCCAGTTTACACGTGTAGCGCAGTCCCAGCATCTGCCTTCGCAAAGCTAGTGGGGGGTCGTGAGCCTCCACCAGAAGACTATCTATGGGCGATGTTCGAAAAGCTCCTGTGGCGATACGCAGTGCAGCGTGATGCACCGTGTTCAACGTACATTTGATCAGGTCTGACGAACCGTCATAGATAAAACAACCACAATCAAGTTTTGAACGAATCAGGGAGCGGTATAGGAGTAAGAGTGTGCTCCTAACAGCACCATATGATGTTCGTCCCACGTACCTTAGGATATTAAGAGCCATTAAACATTTGTCGCGGAGATTTCTTATGTGCTCACGGTATGTTAGGCGTCGGTCAAATCGTATACCGAGAAATTTCACGGTACTGTCATTGATGACGCGTTGCCCATACAGCCTGATTTCCATATCAGGACAGTGACGGCGACGACGACACAAATGGACTACAGCTGTCTTCGATGTGGAAAACCGGAAACTGTTGAGCACACTCCACTTCTCCAGACGTGTGACAGCCAGCTGCAGCTGTCGCTCCATCGTGCGAGTGGTCGATGAGCTACACCAAATAGCGAAGTCGTCTACAAACAGAGAACGGCTGATCCCATATGGAAGCGTGTCCCCTATGTCGTTTACCATCACTTCGAAAAGAATGACACTTAATACGCTGCCCTGAGGCAGACCATTGTCCTGTGGATATCTGTCGGAGTGATGAGAATCAATACGCGCCCGAAAGCATCTGTCAGTCAAAAAGTTTGGCGAATCTTTCCCATGTGACGGTGGATGCCACAATCAAGTAATTTCATCAAACTTTCATGTCTCCATGTGGTATCGAAAGCTTTTTCTATGCCAAAAAAGATGGCACCGGTATGACGCTTGCTACTAAATCCGGCTCGCACTGCGGTATCAAGAGTTAAGATGTGATCAATCGTGCTCCTGTTCTTACGGAATTCGCACTGAGCCTTCGAGCATTCGCAAAAAAGTTTTGACGTTCTTAAGTCTACGAGAGCCACACATTCACCATTCTTTCCATCAGCTTACAAAGCGAAAATGTGAGGGCGATCGAGCAGTAGTCAAGGGCTTTCGTTCCACTTTTCCCGGGCTTTAAAATAGGCACTACCATAGCCTCTCGCCAGATTGGCGGGAAGTTACCTGACTCCCATATACAGTGGAAAAGTGCCAGCAATGCTCGTAGCACACGGGGAGGAAAATGCCGTACCATATCACTGTGGAGGAGGTCGGGCCCCTCCGCAACACTACGCAGCGAGCGAGTGGCTGCTTCAAGTTCCATCACAGGGAAAGCTTGTTGACGTCAGGATGTTCCCTGTATAAAAATTAACTTGCAAAGTTTTACATTGCGCCCGGTGTCGCAAAAACCGTGGATCGCGGGTGCCATTTCGGCATTGGTCTGACAAGGCTTCCCCAATGGCTTCCGCGACATCACTTGGGTGAAGGATGTCTTGACTTCCCACTCGCAGTACGGGAAGGGAAACTGGTGGATGCAGTCCAACGATTCTTTTAATGCGGCCCCATGCATGTGACGTCGGCGTGTGGTGATTCAGTGAATTGACGTAGCTGCGCCATGATGCACGTTTCGCCTCTGTATAGTGCGGCGTGAGGCCGCGCGTGCTTGCCTGAAGGCCATGAGGTTTAATGTGCTGGTGTGCCGGTCAAAAGCCTTTAAAGCTCTCCGACGTGCGCGAATAGCGTCGCGACACTCGTCGTTCCACCAAGGTGCAGGGATGCGATGAGGGCATCCGGAGGTGCCCGGAATGTATTCGCTTGCCGCGTCCAGAACACGAGACGTAAATTACTCTCGGGTCGGCGTCGCAGAGTCGGAATCGTCAGAAAATACTTTCTCTAGGCGGGTACCAAATCCGCTCCAGTCCGCCTTCTTGAAGTTCCGACGCTGAGGTCGCGTACCAAGAACACTACCATCACGGTACCGAACCCAGACCGGGAAATGGTCCCTTCCGAGGGGGTCCGCTGAGGCATCCCAGATGAAGTGTGGTACCAACTGCGGACTACAAATGCTCAGGGCTAGCACTGACGATTGTCCTGATGGCAATGCAAAATGCGTTCTTGCTCCTGTATTTAAAACACACAAACCTTCGTCACGCACAAAAGCCTCACATAGCCTTCCGCGAGTGTTCGTGGAAGCATACCCCCACACAGTGTGATGTGCATTAGAATCGCCTAAAACGAGTAGAGGGGGAGGAATGAGAGACTGACTCTCGTAATCCTCCAGATGTAAATGAAACCCCAGGTAGTAAGTAGAGAGATCAGACAGTTATGGTACGGCGGTTGAAATTCACCGATGCTGCGACAGCTTGCAGGTCTGTTCTCAACACCAGGCGCCGTGTAGGTACGCTTTGGTGTAAAGCCAACAGAACGCCACCGTAAGCAACGGTGTCTGTTGACATGTCAGTGCGGAAGGTAGTGTACCCTTTCAGGCTGAAGGCCGCATCAGGAGCCAACTTGGTTTCTTGGAGACACACGACTACCGGGCAGTGCGCGCTTAAAACTGTCTGCAAGTCCTGGGTGCTTGACCTTGCACCTCTACAGTTTCACTGTAAGACCAACTGAATGAGGGTCCTTTAAAAGCACTGCTATGTTTTAAAAGAACTCAGCAGCGCTAGAGCCCAGCCGATGGCTGCTGGTCCTGTCTTCAGAACCCGTTCCTAAAGAGACCGGGCGGGTCCTGAGGCGGATCCGGGGACTACCGCTATCGTTGGCGAAATCGGCCCCGGCGGACCGCGCTTTTCCGGGCGCTCCGTCCTAGAGGGGCCCGGCACTGGCGACGTGCGATTGGTCCTGTGGTGGCCACACCGGTTGGTGGCGGAGGACCCATAGGCGGGTCTCTCCGCGGATCGGAGGGGCCTGCGGGAGCCTCCACACGCTACCGGGGCGACAGGAGGGCTCCCACTTTTGAAGCGGTCACCTGGTCCGCTCCAGAAAGCGGCTCTGCCCTTGGCACGCTCCTGGTCTGCCAGGCGTGCCCGCTTTGCTCACGGGCGCGCCGTCTGCCTCGTGACGCTCAGCGTCTCTGCCGTTCGCGAGCTCGCGCTCGCCAAGGGTTTTAGTTGTCAGGCTGGCAGTCAGGGGGCGCGACAGCGCCTGATTGCCCAGTCACGCCGAAACTACC
>NW_023596545.1:5096926-5156752 GCF_011947565.3 Pollicipes pollicipes
AGTAACACAAAACCACCTGTTATTTGAAGTAAAACTCTTGGTATAGGGGAAGGTGGCAATGAAACCTGTACCCTCCTCCTCTTTGACTACACTTCCTAAGCCACTCCACTCTTCACTTTCATTGCCTCCTCATGGCCTATCTGATTAGGTATCATACATTTCCAGCAACAAAGATTCATGACAACAAAAGGCATAATTGTGAATAATTGTTTAAAAGCTATCAAAACACTGATGAAAAAGTTGTATTTCAAGCAGGGGCATAGATTTTCAAGATAGTTTTGGAAGCAGTGAAAAATTGTGCATTGTAATCCAAAACATGGATGTCTCCCAGATTAGCACAGCACACTTTTTCGCAAACTTAAGGGGAGGGATGGAGCTCTGAACTGAATAAGAGGTAGAAATACCGCGATTTGAAAATTTATGTCACTGGTAACCATTTCCAATCAGGACAAGCAAAAATATGGTATAAATTGGTATTTCTGAACTATTATCACCTTCCGTTATTTTCCTTCATGGGGTGTGCCATTAGACTTCAACATCAAATCCGCCGTTCTTTGAGAGGGAAAAGGGCTGGTTGCTTGTGACGGCTTCAGTGAGCAAACATCCTTTTTGGTGTCTTCAAAAGGCGGCTTGGATAATCACAGGTCCATTTCCACCTTGATTGGATCATCCCGCCGACTCACCCTGAACTGCCAATGCCTCTCGTCGGTGGGGACAGGATGGTGAACCGCGGTACAGCCAACGAAGCAAACGAGGCCAGAAAGTAAGCCTTAGGCAGGTACTGGTGACACTGCAATGCGCATGCCACTTGCAAAATTGCAGCGCATTGAAAGTCACCGCCCACCTCAGATCAGTCGCACCGCAACAATTAAAACATGTCGTCGCGGCCAGATGAATCCCCATATGTAAATATTTTTCAGTGCTTTATACTCTCTGGTTTGGGGCACTGAGAGTCGGCTGTTAAAAACAGTGGATAGGCCGACCGGCCGGGCAATAGGAAACATACTAATTTGTCGTCGACCTGTCACCGAGCCAGCCGACCAACTAAAAATCATATCATGTTGTTGTCGCCGGGTTGGAATGAAACCTAGAAAAGATACCAGGTTGCCTTAGAGTACGGTAGAGAGTCCTTACAGAAACGCTTTCTAGTGTTGTGCGACTAAATGTATTACAATGGAGGCATGATATCTACGTATGGAGACCTTTTCTTATGTTTTGCATAGTGTGTTGTATTTTTTCATTTCGGTCTTCACCAAAATTTGCTGTCCAAAAGCGTGTTTGTCACCAAGCTTTGCGTGAATATATGCGTTTTTGTCATTATCCACCAAGTCGGCAGGTTTACCACCCCTGCGTAACGTATTCGTATTGCTTTCTGCAAGGCGATTCTGTCCTGCAATGCCTTTCCTTACAGTATTTTACCTTGCAACACTATCAGTGACAAGTCGCCTCATGTTGTTATAGTCCAGCGTACTGTTTGAACAATGGATGTAAATATTGCTTCAGAGGCAATTGGATCATTCCAGCGCATTGCTTCAGTGCTCTGATAAAGAGGCCAACTCCTTGACGACAATTTATTTTCCCCAAAACACCAGGCTGTTCAACATAGTTCATCACCTTCATACGACCTGTTGCCGTTGTACCTCGCCACCAATGTGACGGGTCAGGCATGCCATGATCTCCGGGGACAATAAGACGACGAACATCGAATAGATCGGACATGGATACATTTCATGCGATCCGTTCTTAATGCTAAACGCGTTCATAAATACGTAATATGATCTACAGTTATAAAGAACTAATCTTCCTGCTCGGCCATAGGCGCGGTTGGCTCACCGGGCCGCACAAGTGAAACATGAAATTGCATTTCGCTACGAAGGTAAGCAGGAGGTCACGCGTCTTCGCACACGTACAGAGTGCGGCAAGGGGGTAGGTAGGCATTCAGAGGACCTTTCTCACAGGCCTGCCTCTCGGTACACTGCTGACCAGGAGGACACGTCGCCTCTCCACAGACTTCAGACGGCTGTGAGGGCTCGGTGGTCTGCCCACCGGAGACCGGTTTATCAGAAAGATCAATAGAATCTTCAGGGTAGATATTCTGACTACCAGTCTGAGTAATTTCTGCATCAATCTCAGGTTCCGGCTGATCTGTCTGACCAGGCTGCCCCATGTATGCTGTCTGACCAGGTTGTCCAGTGTATGCTGTCTGGCCAGGCTGCCCAGGGTATGCTGTCTGACCAGGCTGTCCAGGGTATGTTGTCTGGCCAGGCTGCCCAGGGTATGCTGTCTGACCAGGCTGTCCCGTGTATCCTGTCTGACCAGGCTGTCCTGTGTATGCTGTCTGACCAGGTTGTCCAGTGTATGCTGTCTGGCCAGGCTGACCAGGGTATGCTGTCTGACCAGGCTGTCCAGTGTATGCTGTCTGACCAGGCTGCTCGGGGTATGCTGTCTGACCAGGCTGTCCAGAGTATCCTGTCTGGCCAGGCTGCCCGGGGTATGCTGTCTGACCAGGTTGTCCAGTGTATGCTGTCTGGCCAGGCTGCCCAGGGTATGCTGTCTGACCAGGCTGTCCCGGGTATGCTGTCTGGCCAGGCTGCCCAGGGTATGCTGTCTGACCAGTCTGTCCCGTGTATCCTGTCCGACCAGGCTGTCCTGTGTATGCTGTCTGACCAGGTTGTCCAGTGTATGCTGTCTGGCCAGGCTGCCCAGGGTATGCTGTCTGACCAGGCTGTCCAGTGTATGCTGTCTGACCAGGCTGCCCGGGGTATGCTGTCTGACCAGGCTGTCCAGTGTATCCTGACTGCCCAGGCTGTCCCGTGTATGCTGTCTGACCAGGCCGTCCAGTGTATCCTGTCTGACCAGGCTGTCCGGTGCATGCTGTCTGACCAGTCTGCCCAGTGTTTCCTGTCTGACCAGTCTGTCCAGTGCTTCCTGTCTGACCAGTCTGTCCAGTGTATCCTGTCTGACCAGTCTGTCCGGGCCGTTCCGCCTGTCCAGGCTGACCAGTCTCTCCCGTCTGCCCAGGCTGACCAGGCCGTCCAGTCTGCCCCGGCTGACCAGTCTGTCCCGTCTGTCCCGGCTGACCCGGCTGTCCAGTCCGTCCTGGCTGTCCCGGCTGACCAGTCTGTCCCGTCTGTCCCGGCTGACCAGGCTGTCCAATCCGTCCCGGCTGTTCCGGCTGACCAGTCTGTCCCGTCTGTCCCGGCTGACCAGGCTGTCCAGTCTGTCCCGGCTGAAGTGGGATCCGGCCACCACCGGTTGGCGGCGTCCCGCACCCGTACAGGGTACGGCACGGCGGTAGGTACCCATCCAACGAGTAGCCGCACTGCCGGAAGGCGGTGCAAGGCTGGTCCGGCGGGCAGCTCAGCTGGCTGCAGGTGGTGCTCGGCCGACAGGTGGCGCTGAGCAGCGGCGGCTGATACTGGCCGGCCTTTTCCGGCTCCGACCGGGCCTCACCCAGTTCACAGTGATGACCCGGCTGGCAGGCGAGATCCTCACATGAGGCCGGTGTCAGGCAGACGGACAGTGTGCGGCAGGGTGGCACGTAGCCGGACAGAGGCTCCTCCGCGCAGACTGTCTTCTGGTGGCAGGTCTGGCCCGGCTCACAGACCGAGTCCCCACAGGCTAGGGAAGGCTGCTCTGGCTCGCCCGCGCCCGTTGTATCGGGTCGGTTTGGGTCAGGCTCCCCAGGCTCAGTTCCAGACCCGCTAGTCTGCGTTCCCTCTTCCACAGGCTGACCAGACTGACCAGGCTGACCAGGCTGACCAGACTGACCAGGCTGACCAGGCTGACCAGGCTGACCGGGCTGACCTGGCTGACCGGGTTGACCAGGCTGACCAGGCTGACCAGGCTGACCGGGCTCACCAGGCTGACCAGGCTGACCTGGCTGACCGGGTTGACCAGGCTGACCAGGCTGACCAGGCTGACCAGGCTGACCGGGCTGACCAGGCTGACCAGGCTGACCGGGCTGATCAGGCTGACCGGGCTGACCAGGTTGACCAGGTTGGCCAGGCTGACCGGGCTGACCAAGCCGACCAGGCTGGCCAGGCTGACCAGGCTGAATAGGCTGTCCGACAACGACGGAAGAGCCTACACATGTGACCAGAATACGACAGCGAGGCCTGTCGGCGTACATGGGACCATCCATACAAACCGCCTTCTCACGGCACTCCTGACCAGTTGGACACGCGGTACTGCTGCAGCCCGCAGGCAGCAGCCCCAACGCTGTATCTCGCCCAGGGGCGGTTGGCCGCTCAGGTAGAACAGAAAGATTTTGGCCGGGCCGAAGTGGCTGACCAGGCTGACCAGGCTGACCGGGCTGCCCAGGCAGACCAGGCACACCAAACTGACCGGGCTGACCAAGCTGACCAAGCTGACCAGGCTGAGCAGGCTGGCCAGGTTGATAAGGCAGACCAGGCGAACCAGACAGACCAGATTGACCTGGCTGACCGGGCTGGCCGGGCTGGTCAGGCTGACCAGGCTGACCAAGCTGACCAAGCTGACCAGGCTGAGAAGGCTGACCAGGCTGACCGGGCTGACCAGACTGACCGGGCTGACCAGGCTGACCAGGCTGACCAGGCTGGCCAGGTTGATAAGGCAGAGCAGGCGGACCAGACTGACCAGATTGACCTGGCTGACCGGGCTGCCCGGGCTGACCGGGCTGACCAGGCTGACCGGGCTGACCAGGCTGACCAGGCTGACCAGGTTGACCAAGCTGGCCAGGCTGACCAGGCTGAATGGGCTGTCCGACAGCGACGGAAGAGCCTACACATGTGACCAGAATACGACAGCGAGGCCTGTCGGCGTACATGGGACCATCCATACAAACCGCCTTCTCACGGCACTCCTGGCCAGTTGGACACGCGGTACTGCTGCAGCCCGCAGGCAGCAGCCCTAACGCTGTATCTCGCCCAGCGGCAGTTGGCCGCTCAGGTAGAATAGAACGATTTTGGCCGGGCAGAAGTGGCTGACCAGGCTGACCAGGCTGACCAGGCTGACCAGGCTGACCGGGCTGACCAGGCTGGCCAGGCTGATCAGGTTGACCAGGCTGACCGGTCTGACCAGGCTGACCAGGCTGGCCAGGCTGACCAGGCTGAATAGGCTGACCAGGCTGATCAAGCCGACCAGGCTGACCAGGCTGACCAGGCTGGCCAGGCTGACCAGGCTGACCAGGCTGACCAGGCTGACCGGGCTGACCAGGCTGGCCAGGCTGATCAGGTTGACCAGGCTGACCGGGCTGACCGGGCTGACCAGGCTGGCCAGGCTGACCAGGCTGAATAGGCTGTCCGACAGCGACGGAAGAGCCTACACATGTGACCAGAATACGACAGAGAGGCCTGTCGGCGTACATGGGACCATCCATACAAACCGCCTTCTCACGGCACTCCTGGCCAGTTGGACACGCGGTACTGCCGCAGCCCGCAGGCAGCAGCCCTAACGCTGTATCTCGCCCAGCGGCGGTTGGCCGCTCAGGTAGAACAGAAAGATTTTGGCCGGGCCGAAGTGGCTGACCAGGCTGACCAGGCTGACCAGGCTGATCGGGCTGACCAGGCTGGCCAGGCTGACCAGGCTGACTGGGCTGATCGGGCTGACCAGGCTGGCCAGGCTGACCAGGCTGACCCGGCTGGCCAGGCTGACCAGGCTGACCAGGCTGACCAGACTGACCAGGCTGACCGGGCTGACCAGGCTGACCAGGCTGACCAGGCTGATCGGGCTGACCACCAGTCTGAGTTGCCTGCTTATCAACCTGATATGCGGGCTTTCCCGGCTGAGATGTTATTCCTTTTGGAAAAATTGTAGCATATCCAGGCTGAAATCGTCCCGCGTCGGCCAGAATACCCGGTCCAGCAGGCCGAGTAGCCAGCCCAGCAGGCCGAGTGGTCGGCCCAGCAGGCCGATTACCCAGTCCAGAGGGCCGAGCAGCCGGCCCAGCAGGCCGAGTACCCGGTCCAGCAGGCCGAGTACCCGGTCCAGCAGGCCGAATACCCGGTCCAGCAGGCCGAATACCCGGTCCAGCAGGCCCAGCACCCGGTCCAGCAGGTCGAGTTGCCGGTCCAGTAGGCCGACTCGCCGATGCAGCAGGCCGAGTAGTCAGTCCATCGCGTCCAACTGGTGGCTCACCAAAGCGCGTTAGTGTTGCGCCCGGCCGAATAAACTGGCGTACTGGGACCTGGGACTGCACTGGTGGCTCATCAAGCTGAGATGCTGCATATCCAGGTTGAATTTCCCCCTCTTCAAGCTTGTTCCCCGATCCAGAAGGCTGAGTGGTTTGGTATCGACCTCCAGTCGTTGACCCCTTGAGCCGGATCGTCGGCTGCAAAGCAGTTTCATCTTCAGGCTGACCTGTTGACCCTGCGGGCTGAGCAATCCGCTGTGGCTCGAATTGCCCAGGTCCTGCAGGCCGAGAAGGCTGATCGTCGGCTGCCGACGAAACCTTGCAGCGGTACAGCGTGCGGCAGGGTGGCAGGTAGGTGAAAAGGGAAGGCCGCTCGCAGACGGTCTCCTGGCGACATTGCTGCCCGGGCGGGCACCCCGTATCACGACAGCCTGCAACAGGATGCACCGCTCATTATTGACTGGACCGGGCGCGTCACGCAGGCGGGAACCAGACGCAGCGTCTCTTATGGACTGGTGTAAGACGCTCCATCCCTGATAGACAGAAACAAGAGAAGTCGTCCATCACGAAATGACACACGAGGCATCAGCCCTCATAAACGGATACGCAACACACCGCCTCTCACAGGCCGCGACAGGACACGCCAGCCCCGCCAGTCCCACGCGGGGCACTCCGCCACTCATACTGAAGCAGGCCGCACCAAGCCTGACTGTCTAGGATAGGCAACTTATTCAACCAATCATATTTTAAGGACACATTCGGCGATCTTAAACAGCTCACATCACACATCACGGCTTGTCTGAGAGAGAAAGCACAGAGTTCCTATACGTATAAAGCGGCAATATCGCTGTCTGCAGCAAGGTGAACCCTCCCCCCCCCCCTCTCTATCCTAGCACGGGACGCGCCAATCATTGAGATAAAACTGGATGCATCATCACTCACACCTTCATAAGGTTGAATCGCTCCAATTTTACAATGTCAAAACTGACCATCGTAAAAATGGAATTGAATACAGCACGATTTACATAATTGCTATACTTTGTGGCTTTAATGGCTTTTCTCGATTGTTCAAAGCATTTGATATAACTAGTTTTTAGCTGCCCAATTTGCATGCCATATTCACGTCGAAGCATCACACTCTGGCCATACTATCAAAAGCGTAAAACTTCTAACTGGTACCTGACGGAGCAGCTCAGCCTCTAAATCCAGCTGCTGTTAGCACAACACATTGCACTAATTTAATTTGCCAGATTTAAGTCTAGATAGTGAAGAATGGTGGACACAATCACCACGCGCCACCAGGCCCGAGCTAGTGCTTCCTTGGCACATCCCCACAGGCAGACCAGGAAAGCACCACATCGGCTACGTTATATTTCATTTTAGAGTGATACAGCTCGCGTTATATATCTATACCTATGTATATTCATATATATATATATATATATATATATATATATATATATATATATATATATATACTGATACACACGACCACAACGATAAAATCAAATACAGACATATTTACTCGATATCGCTAAGTATGGCGATGGCCTGTATCTATGCGACGTATGCCGATGTCTAGTGGTGTATGTTAACTGCATCTTCATTTCATTGTGCCTTTGTATGTTTACATCCTGATAATGGTACACAATTGTATCGAAACGTCGGCGAATTACTGATACACACACACAAACACACACACAAACACACACACACACACACACACACACACACACACACACACACACACACACACACACACACACACACACACACACACACACACACACACACACACACACACACACACACACACACACACACACACACACACACACACACACACACACACACACACACACACACACACACACACACACACACACACACACAACACACACACATACACACACACACACACACACACACACACACACACACACACACACACACACACACACACACACACCGCACACACACACATACATGCATATATATGTATATGCATATATACATCTATCGTCGTTGCATGTGTAAGTTTGGGCCGATGGGCTGCATGCCAAAGCAAAGCACAACTCGGGCCGTACTCGGGCCGTACTCGGGCCGAGTGCAAAATTTCCTGAAACCCTGCCATGTTTGCTGTTTTGGACGTGTCTAAGACGACCTTTCTGTGTTTTGTGTTAGGTATTGGAGGAAGTGAGACAGAGACTGGGAGCCAAACCCGTTTGAAAAGATGCAAAGCTCTACGCACAGCTCCGGGCGACGCGGTTTGACTTGTCCATAGACTTGCGAAGTAGATTAGGATAGTGGTTTATTTAACAACTGTATATTTAGACACAATTATTCAGTCGAGAACATGAAGCTGGCTGTTACCCATGCTTGTTTTACGAGGAAAAGTGCGTTTAAGTCAGGATTACATCATAATCTTGTCCTTACTTGACGGTTTTCATGTTCAACTATGTTGGCACGATTGGAACTAGGTTAACGAGACAGTGTATGGCCGGACCCATGCCAACCGCGGCCTGTTAATAATCGATTCCAGGATGGTACGACAGGTGTGAAAAACATACCCTTTTCACTGGCCAAAAACTATGTGAGCATGCATAAGGTGACCACTATGCACGCACTATGAACTATTCTGACCAAGGAGAAATTGGTCTTCGGTAGTGGTGGTGGCACCAGAGAATGGCCGTCTTTTGCAACAACGCCGTCTCCAAATTACTTGAAAGACTTAGCTTTTCGGACTGACTGTTGTCTTTAAACAGTTCTGCATGCTATGCGATTGTCAGCAAGCTAAAGAACATTGCGTAAAAGAACGCAGTTTAACAATGCCTCCACCACAAAGTATGCCAAAACTGCGAGAGTAAAGCTTGCACCACCGCAGCACACATATCGGCCAAGCTGGACAACTTTGTTCTTTCGTCCCTGAGTGCCCCGGTGGCCCATCTGTCCACCTCTGACTATCCCGGCGGACTGCCCGTCCATTCCTGACAACCCTGGTGTCCTGCTCGTCTGTCCCTGACTATCCCGGCGGACTGCCCATCCATTCCTGACAACCCTGGTGTCCTGCGCGTCTGTCCCTGACTATCCCGGCGGACTGCCCATCCATTCCTGACAACCCTGGTGTCCTGCTCGTCTGTCCCTGACTATCCCGGCGGACTGCCCATCCATTCCTGACAACCCTGGTGTCCTGCGCGTCTGTCCCTGACTATCCCGGCGGACTGCCCATCCATTCCTGACAACCCTGGTGTCCTGCTCGTCTGTCCCTGACTATCCCGGCGGACTGCCCATCCATTCCTGACAACCCTGGTGTCCTGCTCGTCTGTCCCTGACTATCCCGGCGGACTGCCCTTCTATTACTGACGGGCAGTTCACTGACTGCTTTGCTGACGGGCGGCCGGTGGCCTGTCCGCGCGTGCTCACCTATGGGCGTGGACAGAGTCTGTCCATGCAGGCGGGCTGTGACCAGCAGCAGCAGAGACGCTAGCCGAGTCACCATCGCTGCCAGCCGAACGGATACGAGTGGCTCCCCAGGCTCTCGGCGCACGCTTATACCTGGGCCGGAGAAAGCGCCTTCGGTGCGCATTTTTCCTCACGTAGCTAGTCTTCGAAGGTCGCGTGTCGGCACTGACGCGGCCATGTGTCCATTCACTCTCTTGTTTTGTTATTTTAGCGGGATGTAGCCCTTTTCGGGCTCGTAGACCATCAAGTGACACCTTTACAGCTTTTCCCATGCGATACATAATTATGTGAGCGCCTAAGCTTGCGAGGAATGCTCGCGAACATAAAAACATATCACGGGATGCACTTTCTCAAGACCTGCATCTACTCAGCGCTTGCCCTGATGGGGCCTCGCTGATACCACCTCGAAAAGTTTTTTGAGATACCTGTCCGGTATGTTGTACAATTGCGTCCAACTTTTCAGCAGTTTATTTGGCCCTTCATTGCGCGTATTTTGCTACCAAAAACGTGTTTGTTTTTTGCTCTTGCTTTTCTGGTTTCAAAGCAGTGGAAGGTTCTGGGGAACACTGCATACTAGTCAATGGCCTGATCTGGTGGGCGGGTGGTAATCGATCTTGGCGCGGAACGCGCGTGCCTACCGTATTACCTTAATGTAGTCCTACATCCTAAAGATATGGGGAAAACGCGCGAAGATATGGACGAATGTATTCATAATTGAACAAGGACGCCCTTGAGAAAGTTTTGTGTCGCTAGAAGGCATGGACTCGTAGGTATGATGTTGTCAAGCTGAAAAGTGTGATTTTCTGGAAAATTATACTTTTGATCTGCCATAATGGGTCAATATTGATCTTAAAGCATAACAAACTGTTACCAATCGCGAGATCTTGTTGAGACCAATCCACTGGCGTTTTTTTTTTTTACTAAGCTCTATCTGTATTACTTTGGAAACGCCAGGGGCTGCATTACAACCCCCTATCAGTTCGAGTTATGAAAACAGCAAATCAGGGCGAGGGTTGAACCTTGAAGCATTTTTTGCTCATAAGAACAATCTTGATAAAACTCTTCAAGAAAACTCCGGTCAATTATCCGCGCTTCTTTAAAACGCTGTCATATATGTGACTATAAAGAAACGAGCCCATCTTGGCAGTTGCAAATCAACCTCTATCTCTTTTTACCCATGCACAGCTTCAGTACAGACAAGAACGTTGGGCATCCATATTTCCCGATATGGCAGATTTTTACCGGTTGTGACCTCTTGGGCTGGAGATAACGCTAGAAAAATGTGTTCTAATGTTTGCCTTTGTGCCGCTAGCTGTACTTTCATGTCATTTCACAAAGCGTACTTGTGAAATTTGTGCGTGGATTCACGCAGTTGGCAAAAACTGACTTTTTTTCCAAACGACCTGCAAGGAACAAGACACTTTGACAACAGCAAAAAGAGTACGGGTACAGGCCGGAGGGCGGATGGTGTGCGCAACTAACAGATTGATTTGTACAGTATCTTCAAGTCGTAATCTACAATTAACTGCAACGTTTGATACGCACATGATGCGAAAGATACATTTTAATTAGTATAGCCATTTTCGAACCGGTCTCAGGTTCGTTGTTCATCGTGTTCGCCGTTGATCATGTTCGTTGGATGGGTTTGCAGTTGATCGTGTCCTGTGTTTTACGCGGTCAATATTTACCAGCTAATGACGAGCCTGAGACGGGCTAAAAGCTGGCAGTGCAAATCAACAATCAGATTTCGCCCCTTGCATGCATCGAACGGTACCATTCCTTGATATCTAATATTATGAGCCATCCGAGCGACGATCTGTGATTCATTTTTTGGTGGCCACCAGTGGTAATCTTTAGGAGGCGCAACTAGTCACCTCATGGCATTTGTATTGGCGTGCCATGGATGCTCAAGCCATGGGCTGTGCAGTTCCGTCCAACCTATTTTTGTTCTCCAATGAGCTTAGGATACAGGTTTGCTTTTCTGTTAATATTTACATGTTTGCTTTGTTTTCCCAGAAAGATTTTGAATGCTTGAGTCGTAAAGTTGCTTCATGGAATTCCTCGGTGCAGTGGCTTCCACGAATTTCCATAGATGTGGCGCTGTTCATTGGTGCCAATCAAGCCATACTAATGCACTGATGTGGCACGAATTGCCGTGTATGTACTTCGGTGGTGAGACATATATCATGGCGTGATGATGTGTCGAGTGTCACTGACAGGCTTATAACACGCTTTCATTCTCATTGCGAAACAGCAGAATATTGTAAATGTTTTAGAGCGTTGCAATCTAGAAGAAATCAATTGAAATCGAACTGCGCAGGCTCTAGTTATACGAGCCGCATTTCTGGAATGAAATAGCATTGTTTCAAATGAATTATCAGGCAGGTGATTAAACATATCTTGTGGTAACCAGACATGCGCCTAACTGGTCCAAAAAAACGCATCTCCGTGCTGGATCAGTGGATTTATTTGCGTTCTGTTTAGTGGTGTTCTTCAAAGTTTACCAAATTATCGGGCAGTCAATGCTCTAGCACGTTTAACACGCACCGAGTGGTCGGCAGAAAGTGACATGCTCGGGTGCGGGGCAATTTGACCCCACTGAGACCGAAAGAAAACAAAGCAAGATAGAAACACCAAATTCACAGAACTGGCAGGCATGTATGTGAAATGCCGTGTGTCGAGCTTTCAGTTCCCTAGCTCAAACTCTAGGTCGGTGTCCGAAGTGCCTCTAGACGTCCTCCTGCAGTCACCTTAAACCCAGATGCCTCTTCTAAGCAAAGCTTTCCCTGGTGTTCAACTCAGGTCAGTGCCCATTTTAGGTATTTAGCTTGTCGCGATGACCAAAAACCACGAGATAGTTTTCACTTCTTATTTCAAATAAGCGCTAATGATTACGCTTGGATGTATGTTCCTAACTAGAAATGGTTGACCGGGGTCATTTAAGGCCTGTTTGGTGCTATTTAGTAATCGGTACAGCGCTAAATAAAACAAGGTTGATGCATGGTTTTGCTCTCCTTGGTTTTTGGATTGAAGTAAACTTGTATGCAATGAACTAGCGAGATATCACTTATAATGCGACATTTGAATGGTCTTCTTATTCACAGTGGATCAGTGATCATAACGTGTGAATTTTATATTACGCCTATAAGTCATGAAGCACATTGAGATTACTTCGAGATGAACCATAATCTTCCGGTTTGCTGGGAAGAAACCAAAACCAGAATTCCGCGGCCAACTATACACCTCATCGTAAAATGCACGGTGTCAGCACAGAGGAGGGTGAAAAACTGTCTTTGATTTGCTGATGCATTCAGAACCGACGGAAATGCAAAATGTATGGAAATCTAGCTGAAGGAGCATTCTCCTGAGCATTTGCTGGGACCCATTGTCCCACAATGTCAAGAGTGCACAAGAATGTGATATAGATATATTGCTCAATTTTAAAGTAGTCTCAGGGACACATGCCACCACAACTTGATTTCGGAAGAAATGGTCGGAAAATCGGCTATATGTCGCGAACACAAAGCGCATGAACAAGCCTTTATGCTTAATTTCTGAGCGTTTTGTATAGTTGGCCATTTTAAGAGCACGATAACACGATGTTCTGGATGCTGCGTTATTAAATCGGGGTTAGTAATGACAGATAAAGATACCCTGTTCTAAAAAAAAAAACAGAGGGCTAGCTAGCCTGTATGTCACAGTTGGTAGACATACAGGGGAGGGGTGAATCAATACAGCCTTGTTTGCAAGCTAATAAGACATCATAAAGTGGAGCAAATCTTGGCCAGATTCATAGGAATGGTATACAGATTTGAATATGAATGGTGAGATGTGCTGCTCCCCCATATGTGAGATGCATGGTAACCGACTTCGAAAATTGACCCCTGGGGTTTGTTTTATCGTATCTTTGTGAGATGCACCTAGAAGCTTGTTATAAACGTATCCGTGTTTCGTACGGTCTTGCTATTTTCCCCTGCTGCTGTCGTTCTCCCGGCTGGCTAGACTCCTCCCCTCACCCGCTCCGCCTTTTTGCTCCGTATTTCAAAGGGTTTGAGGCCAGCCGTCTTTTTTACTTTTGATAAGTTATTTTGTACGCATTGTGGCCAAGTTTCAGATATGTAGCGCTCGCATGGCTGGTTCCAGGATCTGGGTTTTGGTAGAGAACTCCTGTGCAAATTCAGCAATAAAGCTACGATGGCGACCATCAGAGGCTTACATCCGCCGCTTTGCGTTTACAGGCGTCAAGTAGCCGTAATTGTAGCTGTAGTCCAGTAGCTGCTGTTTCCGGCGAAAAAAGCTACATCATGAGTAGCATCGCATTCCACCAGAAGTAACATGGCAGAGATAATCCCAAGGACGAATAAGTGGGAGCTTCCAAACGGTGTAGGAAATGTTACGGGTCACGATGCAGGTATATAGGGGACACTTGTCGGTATCTAGATGCAAAACCTTGTGTTGCCTACCAGAAGTTACCCAAATAAGTTATAACAAGGTGGTTAGAGTCATTCTCATTGTACCTATTGTACTTTTTGACTTATTTCATCCCCAATCCACCTTTGCTACCACAGCGCGGCCTTCCAGTGCTTGTCTTGCAGAACATTCAGCTCCTCGCGTAAATTTTCGCGCCTTCTCCTTTCACTAGTTCTGCTAATATGTCTCAGCTTGTCGATGCCCGTCCAAAAAATACAACCGCTGCTTGCAATTACCCAAAGACGGCTGCAACATCGTAACTTGAAATTTCCCACCCAGGCAACGGGACGCAACAACGTTTGCTCCGTGAGCATGCGCCGGTTTTCAAAACTTCCCTTCCGGGACTACGTGACCTCCTGCAAAGTCGGTCATTGTTGGAAAACCTCAGCGATGGTCAAACTCAGCAGCGCGCCCAGGCTCGACAGCAGTAGCCTTCACGGCCATCGCCGGCGCACGTGCTGCTGGATGTCCGATGCGTGCCTTATCACAGCTCAGGGTCACGTCAATTGGCATGGAAAGTAGCTGCTTCGGCCGAGCGTGAATGTCGCAGTCATTACCACCCCGCGGTCGTGTGGCTGTTTTTCGCGGCCGACTTGGGACAGTCATCAGCTGGCAAAAATGGCAGGCAGTCATGGTCGAAGGTTCCATAAGCCAAATGTAAACACCCTGCTGCAGCCCACTTATGGGTAATGCTCTCATCTCACCGTGTCCATTTTGAAGTTTTGGCCAGCGTGCACATGCGAGCAATGTTCGAAAGTGCCTTTAGTGGCTACGTAATCATCGATGTAGCATATTCATGGCAGACGTGCGACTGCACACCGCGGTGTTCTGACATCCAAACGACGAACAGTGGAGTAATCAAGCTACCTTAATCCTGTGCTGTAGAGAAACAAAATATGCCAAGACGAATTAGGATTAGGTGACATGGAGCAAATAACTTGGAACATAACCGGCGTTCCACCGCAGATATCAGAGCAATGCAAGTTTGGAGTGGTACGCTACGATATAATGATGGATAAACTCGGACCTAGACATTTAATATCAAACCATGCTTCATGTAACATGTCGTTTCATTTTGCTGACTCAGGTAAAGCAATGATGTTTCCTTATGCTGGGATGATTGAATGCATTGCATTCATCAGGCCGCTGCAAAACGACAGAAAGCGCTCACTTAACACGCGCACGAGCGACAGGCTGGATACCCTTCGCTCGATTGGGGCCAATTTGACCCCCTGAAATATCAGAAACGAATAGAGCTGGATGCACTAAATTCACAGAGTATGTTAAACTGTATATGATCTCAGTTAGGTGAAAGTCTAAGGTTCCTAGGCAATGACTTGTGGGGTCAAATAAGGTCAAACAATGTCAAACTCCGGGCTGGTCTCCAAAGTGCCCCTAGGACCTTGTGCCCCTACACCTGTTCTAAGCAAAAGGTCACATCCTTCTTCAGGGTCAGTGACCTTGTTTGACCTTTCGGAGATCATAGTGATCCAAACCATACAAAGCTGTCCTTAAGTTTTGGATTTAGATAAGCGGCAAAGATTACGCCCAACAGCATGTTCCTGAAAACAAGGTGTTGATCTGGGTCATTTTAGATCAGCGACCTATTCTGACTTTTAAAAAGGTCATGAAAGATGCATAACGTTGTTCCTGTTATCAATAAATTCGAAATAACCATTAGAAGCTACTCGTTACAGCAAACTCAGGGAAGTGATGCCGGCTGGTTTTGACCTTGGTCTGACCTTTGTACATGTCTCCAGGTCAATTAAATTTGTGCATTTAAACGTTTTGCTGCCTAAGAAGGTATCTCAGAGATATATGGCGTCGGCTAACACTTCGCTGTTGCATCATATTGCATGATTCCCTAGAAAGCGACTTCGCTGAATCCGTGGTCTCACTTTGACCTGCTGTATCTTAGCGACGTTACATGTCACATCTAATTTTTTAACGAAACGATCCGCTATTTGCATGCCTACAGCTTTGCTAACCTTGGCGCGGCTACGCCGCACCGTTCGGAAATCATTCTGGAAAGGCTTCGGGGTCAAATTGATCCCCCACCCGAGTGCGTGTTAATATGGCAAACGAGGGATAATGAGCTCCTCGGAACGTTTCCACGCACCCAAACAGTAAGCATCCATGCGAACATATAGGCACATGGGGTCATAGGAACTTTTCGGATGAAATCCAATTCCCCTCAACTGTGAAAAGTATTTAACCTGCTAACCAGGCGCGTGTTAATACGCGTAGTGGGGGAGAGGGGCGTAATCCGCCGCCCACTCATGTTTTGAGATCTCAGGGGAGCGGGCAAGCTGGCCCCCGGAGTAAAAGATATTTAACTTGCCAACCAGGCGCGTGTTAACGCGCGCAGTGGGGGAGAAGGGCGTAATCCGCCGCCCCCTCGTGTTTTTCGTGAATATCTTCGCGGTGAATGGGAAGATCTGTATGTTACTGGTCTACCTGCAAAGGAATTCCTAGAGCGTAGTTTAAAGCTCAGAAGAAAATCAACCAGAAAAACGTCAAGTTACAGTCTAACAAAATCGACAACGTGGCCAGCGTCCGAGCGTGGGAATAGGCGCTGATGGTCTCCCGGTATATATGCAGCAATAAAATGTTCCTGACAACATTGGCGAGTCTTTTATGCATACTGCTATATGTTTTAATAAGAAGGTCATGTTGGGTCACCGAGGTCAATTCAGGTCGAGGTAATAATAGCTCAATGGGACCAATATAAGTTAGCTTCATGGATGAGACAAGCGCAAATACTGATATGCGAATCACCCCAGTTTGCTTAGCTGTTTCCAAATGTAGAACGACACCTTGAGTGTTTTGCTTTTATGAGTTATGGGTTTACATATTTCCTTCATTTCTGTTGGCGCACTTTACATGGTTTTTTATGTGTTTTTAAAGTTGATTGCACCCGCGCAGCCGCCCGCCCAATCGGTCAGTCAATCTGCAGGGTTGAGGTCAAATGCTAAAGAGATATTGTATGGTATATCACAGCAACATAGCTTAGTTCCGCTTCAAAACATCTGAGCAAAATCGCAGCGATTCACGAGGATGACAGGCGAAGTCACGCAAAAACGTTCAAAATTAGATATGTTTGACCAAATAAAAGACAATGTGGTATACGCACATCAAGAGAACAAATAGGACTACACGGAGCTGTAATGAATTCTGATGATGACTTTCCTTGCCTGCCTCAATGATCGATTTACAAGTAGTGGCAAACCTCTAGTGAAGTGAAAAGTCTCCTGGGATAGGGAAACACAGCGAAAAACAGTTTACTGAAATGCCAAAGAGCGTGGTGCAGAATGAATTAGCAGTTGCAGATTACCTTGAATGCTCTCATGAGGTATGACAGAACAGATTTTGTTAGCCCTCCCTCATCAGGATGTTTTAGAGACGGCATGGCGGACTATGAACCGTACATGATGCTGCTTTAGTGTCCTTATTCAGTACAACGTCAGCTTCCCCTCCCACAACCGCCGGCTATCTCTTCACAGTGCCAGGATTGGGCATGCCGCCCAGCGTAATTCGCCGTTCTGCTAACAGAGGTGACGCGGTGGCCGTCACTGTTCATCTCGCCCGCCGAGGCTGTGGCTGCGGTGGAAATAATTGCATTTCGTATAAGTTGCACTGGGTAGATTCGTGCCACTTTAAGTGCTACAGTGGTTAATGATGCTGCGAGAGCTCTTTCCATATCTGAATCTGCACACATTTTGCATTTGAAAATAGAGAGGCAGTCAGTACGATTTGAACTGAATGAATCGTTTGTGCTGGGCTGCTTTCAGCTACAGCACAGCATTGTCAGTGCGCACGAAAGTTAACATGAAATGAATAAATGCCGAATTTTTCTCTTCTGACGCACCTAACATCTACAATGGAGTAGGAATCCAGTGCAGACCTACATAACATGCAATATGACCAGATACATAAAGGATTTGGAAAGGACGGTAGCGCTCAGCGCTCGAGGCAAGGCAGCGCAGCGCAGAGCAGAGCGGAACGCGGCACGACAGGACAGAGTGGGAAGGAACGTGACCACTGGTATCGTGGCGCAGAGCAGAGCGGAACACGGCGCGACAGGACAGAGTGGGACAGAACATGACCACTGGTATCGATGTTATTTTGTCCTATCTATAACTTTGCTGTCCTGTCTTCGGAAATCTATCCTGTGTCCCCTGCCTTCCGTCCTCTGATATCTGCCCTCAGCCGAAAGTCCCTATTCCACCTTGTCGTCTAGCTCGTCGTACCCTCCGTCTTGCACTGGGCTTTATCCTGTCCTGACCTATTTGTACTACCTTGTTCCCTGGCCTGCACGGTATCCTGTTCATCTGTCTACTCTGTTTGACCCTGGGCTTTTGCAGCCTGCAACATGCTCTTCACGACCTTGGCCTTCCATGTCCTCTACTTTGGTCCGCCTTGCTCTAGTCCACCTGTCCACACTGCCCTTCCCTTCACTCTGTCTCCCTTTTTCGCCTACCCTTTCACTTTGTCTGCCGCTCTTCCTTTTGTATTTCCTCTCTCGTCTTGTTTTGTTCTCTTCCCTTTCCTGTCATGCTTACCTTTTTCCTTCGTGTTTCTCGTCCTCTTTTCCGTCCTCTGTCATGGCTTTTATGTTGTCCTCCACGTAGTCCGCTCGCCTGTCCTCCGCTCTGTACTTTCGGTGGTACTCTGTGCCTCACTCTCTTTTGGCGTCTGTACTGCACTCTGTCCCGTATTTTGGTCTTTCTTTTGTCTACTTGTTAGCCTAGCCTGTTCTCAGTGTCCGGTATGCACGTTAGATTGGCCTATGTTTTTAGCGCGCTGCTTTAAGACGTAGCTATAAATGTGAGGGGCTATCATAACTGGCCAGCACTAGATCCTTTAGCATTTCAATGAAATAATCGCAATCGTAGACACATTTGTGTCACAGCCAGAGACGTCGCATCAGGCTACGTTTCCAACTGAATTATAAACACATTGTCATCTCTTCAATGCAGTACCCATGAGCACCGTTAAAAAATATGGCAGCAGTTTAGATGGAGGCAATCTGCGGGCTTTATCATGCCCTTACGATAGACCAATCTCCTTCGTCGTATGTTAGGAGTGTACCACTGTGGGCTGAAGCGCCAGCCCCTCAGCAGGTGCGGGTCACGCGGGCACACCACCCGCACGTGACGTAAGTTTCCTAGACGTAAGGTCACGTTTCCCCTGTTTCCCTCTGTCTCTCTCCCTTTTCAGCGACCATTTGCGGTGGATGATGTTGGGCCGATGCATCCTTGGGACTATGTAATGCTAGAAAATGTAATGTTCATTTGCACAGAATTACTGACCCCGTTTTCATGTTATTTGTGTAACGCCTTTTTTTTCCTATTCCGCCGTCTTCTGTGCTTAACGGGTCTTATCAACCACACTCATTTGACTTTGATTATAAAGCAAAGAAACAATCTGGCACACGTCAATGATTGTATTGTTTGAAAAAAGAAGCACGCCAAAAACGAATAATGGTTTAGCCTCCGACCGTTATTAAATACGTGCTCTTTTGTGGTGATTTGATGATGCCGTGATGTTGCTTGCTTGCTTGTTCGTTGCATGGTTCATTTAAGCAAAACTATTTAGCATTCATGTAGCAAATAATTTGTTACCAAATATAAGCTGTTACAAAATTTGCTACCAAATGATGCCGGTAATGCCATGACCACACCAGTTTTTTTTAAAATTTGCCTGCTTTTGCTTTATCCCATCTGCATCGCCTGCCCTGGGTAAAAAGAGACGATGAACTTTTTTCAGGGGCCAGGCCCAGACCCCTGGGTTGGAATGCTGCGGAGTGCGGGAAAGAGCTTTTTCATTCTACACCTTTCAGATAAGCCATGGATGTCAAGGTCAAGGTCAAGGAGGCGTTCGGCATGACGCTCTGTGCGGCCGGTAAGCGAGGCATGTCTGTACTTCTGGGGTTTCCCGTGGCATCAGACTCCAGTCTGGGCTGTAGCGTGGCAACATGTGTTTTGGCATGACATGTCGCACGGGTCGGCAAATACTTTTCTGAGTACCGCATGTGTTCTAAAACCTTTAACGCTTGTTGCGTTGGTCAAATGACCCCATGCCTTGGTGCACGAGACCTGTGCCTGGCCCAGGATGAAGTTGCACTCGATTCAGGAACTGGTGACATAATCATTGAGTTACGACGGAATTAGCTCCTGTTATGTCCTATTGGGTGTATGGTTCGGAGCTGAATCCGTCAAAATATGTCGAGTACGCTCAAGTGGATGTGTGCGCAGCAGGATATACTCGTGGGCCGGCAGGGGGTGTGTCCGCCAGACGCAACACCGTCGCGTACATCGTATCATTGTAAGTAATATCCCTTTTTAGACCGTTGTGAAGATCATAGAACGGATTATTGTCTGGTCTATCGCCGCTGGCACAGACTACACGAAAATCCATTCCAGTTGGGTCAGGCTTGGGGTGGAGTCGGTGTTATACTCAAGCCGCGCAGGTCTGTTCGGAGGTCGAGGCGGAATCAGTGTCATGCGAGTCAGAGTCGGAATGTGTTCCGTCGAAGCGCAATTAAGGCCAAATCACGCGCTGCGTTACCCATGTGAAGAACCATAGGAGACTTGTTCATCGCTGTATTATCAGCTCGCAGACAGACAGATCTGTGACGGGCACAACCAAGGCTACAGAAGCAATGAGCGCAATCGACCACAAACAACATGTCATTCCGGACTTGTGCACTACTCTGTAAGGGATATCTACGTCCGCATGCTTGTGGCTTCGCAGTCAAGCTTTTTATACCTGCTGTTGAAGTTTAAATGATAAATGGCATCACAATTTATGCATTTAAAATCACTGGAAAGTGAACTGGGGACGTGCTCGCAGCGCATCTGTAGTTTGACACCCATTCAAGTGTGCCAAGTGTGGCTTATGTGGTTGCTTTTGAGGTGTGACAAAACGCCCCCAGTTCTGAGCTGCTGGGAAGCATGCTGTGGCAAAACGTCGCCTAGGTCTTTATCGAATGTTTTCGCTGAGCCTTAGTAATTGTAGGTGTTTTTGCTCATTTGCTTTTCCATGGACCTGTTGCTCTTGAATTGATGTCATTAGGCCCATCCTTTGTTTCTTGGCTTTATAATTGTATATTAGTATGCATTTTCCAGGATCATTTCAAATGGCTGCCGTACTGTCCGTGTCATTGTGTCCCGGTGAGACGAACGGGCCAGTGTCGTCCTGTCGGACCCTTCTGCTAATGACGTCATGTCCGCGCCAAGTTTCAGGGCTCCTGCTAGTTGGTCTGTTTGAGCCCGGTGTGCGCCTGAGACTTCGCCAAGGTACCGGAGCCAGAGCCGGCCCGGGGGTCGGCTGCGGCTTTAACCGCTTCTGACACAGCTAACCCCGGCAGCTCCTTGCGGCCGTCCAGGCCCGAGCCAGGCCCCCTCCCCCACCCCATTTTCGCGCCGCCCCGGGGCTTGGGGTAACAGGGCAAGTGTGACAAGGCTTGTATAGCTGAGAGCTGACAGGTGGTGGTTACTTTTGGACAGGTTAGAATATCACGTATCCGCGTGTCCTGGCCCGGATCGGCGGTGTTCCTGATTCAGCGGCTGCGCAGTTACGAGCAATCAATGGGGATCTGCCGTTGCTTCAAAAAGTCTGTTTGTTTCACGGGTTAGACTGTACCGCCCAGTCAACACCGTCTCGTCGGCATCTGGATGGTCCAGGGTGCGGCCGACACTAGGCGTGTTCGCTCGATGAGCTTCAATTGATTGATGAAATGTGTTTGGCTTAATCTCCCAAAATCGTGGTTCAACCGATCCTTCGAGGTTGGCTGATGTGTATAGGTTGAGGGCCATGGAGATCGGGCATGAATTTTGTCGCAGGGATCAGGGGAGATGGAAGGGGATGAGCTTTCCAACTTTTTTGGAATTCATTGTCACGCCAGCGGTGTTTCACAGACAGAAATGCCTAAAAATACCCGGTATCCATGCCCACCAAATGCTACCCATGGTATGGCGTATGCAGTTACATACGGAGACATACAAATCAGCAGTAGGTTCGTTCCGTACAAGCCGCTCCTATTTCACAACAAAAGATTCATCAACATATAGTCAGTAAATGTCTCATAAGTTGATGAATATGGAAAATAATTAATAGAGATAGTGAATTCCGCTGTAAATATTCCGAGAGGGCAGGAAACCCCACGGGTAAACGTTACACGATAAGTGACTGCTGTCCAGCCTCCTAGCACACATAATGGCGCACGCCGCGCAGCTTGATTCGGGACACGGCTGAGAAGCCCTTCGGCGCAAATAACTGCTCGCGTCTGCAGGTGCGCCAAAGTAATGGAAGACAACCCTGCGTCCGTTGCCGTTGTAAAATATGAGGCATTCAGTTCTGCCATGTGCTGAACATTTTGGAAATATTCCTTCCCGAGGTTCTCCTTCAACTCGAGCGTCAGCCAACTGTGCTGTGCTGCGATCAGTTAGCGGTTTCGAGCCGTGTTTCATCACGTGCCCGCGGTAGCGCGGAGTGTCAGCCAAGTGTGCTGTGCTGCGATCAGTCTGTGCTGTGTGCCGTGTTCCACCACACGCCTGCCGTAGCACGACCAGTCTGCGTTGTGTGCGTGTTCCACGGCGCGCCCGCGTTAGCACGATCAGTCTGCGTTCTGTTCATACCCCTGACGCTCATGACGAGTGTGCATTCATGCCTCGAGATGTTCGCTTCACTGAGAAGGATATACACTGAGATGTGTATTATCTCGTACCAAGATGTTCGCTCTCGGTGATTCTCACTGATCGCTGGGAGGGTGCAAAGCGCGTACCCCGGCTTACCAGCCAACGCGGCGGCGGCTGGCCGCGGGACCCACCGGTCGGTCCGCGGGACCCGCCGGTCGGTCCGCAGGACCCGCCAGCCGGTCCCCGGGACCAGCCGGCCATAGGCGCCGCTGCCAACGCGGTGCTGACGGCGATGCTCGTTTCAGCGCTGTTCGGCCCCGGCCTGGCCGCCTCGCCCCCCACGCCTCGGGCTTACACCAACGGTCACGACATTCTGCTGCAGATCTCCCATAACGACTCGTTCAAGGTGTTGCTCAGGTGAGCGGCTGACACCGAGCGACCATCAGGGCGCTGTCCGTAGAGCTCACCGGAAGGGGGTCGACGGGGATGCCGGGAGACTGACGATACCCCGAAATGGAGCGGGGGAGAAGAGGAGCGGGAACCATCTATAACGGCTTTGTTCTTGCGCTGGAAGAGAAAACCGAGAAACCGTAAACGTTTGCACAGTTAAGGCACGAGGAAAACGCTACTCCACTGAATATATATTTTTGCAAGAGGTACGGTTTATCATGTATCACTTCCGTTAATTGTTGGGTTCCTTGGTTTCACAAAGTGTTGTCGGCGGCGGGAGGGCGTGAAGTGGGTGCAGCTGTCCCTGCCCAGAATCCACAACCGCCAGCATGTTTCCGGCAGTGCACCGATTCCGGAGAGCGTGACGCTGACGTTCCAGCGGAGCGACGCTGACGTTCTGGAGCCGATCCCGCCGCTGCTGCTGCCGGGGAACTCCGCAGACACCGCCACCGTGCCGTTGGTGCCGAAGAGCCGCGGCCACTGCACTGTCACGGCCAACGCCAGTCTGCCGGACGATCAGTTCAGGTCAGACAGAGTCCAGGCCAACGCCAGTCTGCCGGACGACCAGTTCAGGTCAGACAGCGTCATGGCTAACGCTTTCTGTCGGACGGCCAGTCCAGGTCAAACAGGGTCACGGCTACAGGGTTACTTACAGGGTTACTTACACGGCTACAGGGCTACTTACTCAAACAGGGTTACTTACATTCACATGCTCAGTCATGACACTATTCTAAGTCATTTGAATCCCAGTCATACTTGCATCCCAGTCATACTTGCATACTTGTCATTACTTGCACCAATTCCCAAATTCCTGCGTGATAAAGCACACAACGTTATTCATGTTCCTAAGGTGCCCTGACCGCATTCCTTTGGTTGAGAGCCAACGAAAGTCCGTGCACGCCAGGGGCCGTGCTGACGAACGCCAGGCACAAATGACTTAATGATAGTGTTTGTATTGGCCCTGAACACTATATCATCAGCGAGGTGGCAGCATTTGTGTGACGTTTCTAACTCGTCATGCATGTGCGGCGACCTTGAAGTAGTCATGGCTAATGCTTTCGGTCGGACGGCCAGTCCAGGTCAAACAGGGTCACGGCTAACGCCAGAATGTCGTGCGACCAGTTCAGGTCATACAAGATTATGAACATGCACTCATCTGGTCATGCACTATATTGGTGTGTACGTATGTTGCCTCCCATACGATTAACGCTCGTTCATTTTGTGTGTTCGATTTGTCTTACGTCTCTCTCTCTCTCTCTCTCTCTCTCTCTCTCTCTCCTCTCTCTCTCTCTCTCTTCCTCTTCTTCTCTCTCCTCTCTCTCCTCTCTCTCTCTCTCTTCTCTCTCCTCTCTCTCTCTCTCTCTCTCTCTCTCTCTCTCTCTCTCTCTCTCTCTCTCTCTCTCTCTCCTCTCTCTCTCTCTCTCTCTCTCTCTCTCTCTCTCTCTCTCTCTCTCTCTCTCTCTCTCTCTCTCTCTCTCTCTCTCTCTCTCTCTCTCTCTCTCTCTCTCTCCTCTCTCTCTCTCTCTCTCTCTCTCTCTCCTCTCTCTCTCTCTCTCTCTCTCTCTCTCTTCTCTCTCTCTCTCTCTCTCTCTCTCTCTCTCCTTCTTCTCTCTCTCCTCTCTGCTCCTCTCTCTCTCTCCTCTCTCTCCTCTCTCTCTCTCTCTCCCTCTCTCTCTCTCTCTCTCTCTCTCTTCTCTCTCCTCTCTCTCTCTCTCTCTCTCTCTCTCTCTCTCTCTCTCTCTCTCTCTCCTCTCTCTCCTCTCCTCTCTCTCTCTCTCTCTCTCTCTCTCTCTCTCTCTCTCTCTCTCTCTCTCTCTCTCTCTCCACACTTACGCTACGACATCGACATGCACGGTTTCCCGCTCTGATCGTCGTGGGTCACTGTGCGTCGCATGCCGGGTAGTATACTGGTTAGGCCGAGTGTGTGGGAAGCCACACACTCGGCAGGGTTCGATCTTCCGCGGTACTTGCCGTTTTTTGCTTTGGTGAGAGATACGCGACGCCATGTAGGCTCAGCGGTTGAGTACGTCGTCAAGCCCTTATGGTGACGACGACAGCATGTTACGTTACATTCACATCTCCCCTTTCTTCGGGTGGTTTAGTATTTCAGGCATCTACCTTGCTTTTCCTGCCCTGTTATTCTTCTGCAGCAGTGTGATGCGCGCCTGCCTGTCCCGCTTTTCACCTTGTGGCCCCGCCCTATACTATAGCACTACCTTGCAGTGCGTCCGGTGTGTTCGTGCGCGTGAACGTGCTGGAGACGTTCGGACTGGACACGTTCAGCTCGGTCGTTGGCTGGTGCTACTTCGTCGCCTGGACCATCTCGTTTTACCCGCAGATGTACATCAACTGGAAACGGAAAAGGTGCTGGCAGTGTGTTCCGATGCGAATGGTGTTCAGTCCTTTGCAGATGTTTTACTAACAATGTTTGTTTTTGTTGATGTTTTAGCTCTGCTTGCCAATAGCACGCATCATTTTAAACCGTGAGTGAAACAGCTGATTTGCCTGACGCATCGTATGCTTGTTTTTTCCCCTTTTAGTAAACGCGGTGCACGTCGTCACGCACCTTTTATGGAGCAACAGCGACTGCATTGGTCACATCAGCGATCAGAGATCATGGTTCAACGGGGATTCGAATCCAGACCCAGCGCGTAGGAATCAAAGGCGCTAACCAGTCGGCCATTGTGTGGCATCGATGGATAAAGGTGTGCATGGTGCGTGAACCCTGGCCTGCTCTTTCCACAAGTTGTGACTTGTCGGCAGTCGCGTGATGTGCACAAGTTTCTATCAATTGCCTCGAGGACATGACATCGGCCAGCAGCCAGTTAACCTTTAGCTGACGTAAATTAGAAAGATTTTAACACGCGACTGGGTGGCCGGCTAAATACCCTTCGCTCGGGTGAGGTGTAGGTCAATTTGGCCCTCCTGAGATTACGGGAACTTTGAGAGCTAGTACACCAAATTCACACGGTGTGTTGACTTATACGTAAACTCACTTAGGTGAAAGTTTAAAGCACCTAGGTCATGACCTTTGAGTCAAATAAGGTCAAACAAGGTCAAATTCCGGGTTGGTCCACAAAGTGCCTCCAGAACCTAGACGACTGGTTCTAAACAAAATGTCGCATGCTCATGTAAGGTCGGTGACATTGTTTGATACAAGATCATAAATCACACAAGGCTGCCCTGAGTTTTGTATTTGAATAGGCGACAAAGATTACACTAGGCAGTATGTTTCTAAAAACAAAGTGTTGAGCTGGGTCATTTTGGGTCAGTTACCCATTCTGACGTGCAAAAAGTCCATGGAAGATGAAAAATGCGGTTCCTGCCATCAATAGGCTTGAAATGAGCAACAAGAGCTATCCCATACGGCAAGCCCTAGAGAAATAGAACAGGTTGGTTTTGACCTTGGTCTGACCTTTATACCTGACCTTAGGTCAACGTAATTTTATCATTCAATATTGGTGTTGCCTAAGAAAGTATCTCAGAGATGATGATGATGATGATGATTTGGGGTTTTAGGGCGCATCGACTGCTGTAGGCCATGCAGCGCCCATAACTATCAGTTTATGCAGAGCCGTCAATCAGGTGCATCAATGCATCAATCAGGTCACCGTATAAAGCCTTGGTGATCAGCCCTAGCAGCATGATGAAAAGACTACTGGGAGATCTATAGCGCGAAGAAACTGGAGCACTTTACCAAACTCGGCGTTCGAAGAATCCCCTAAAAAGTCACATAGCGTGCGCCTCTGGACGTGGTGTCCGAAAAACTGCGCTCTCGTTGCAGTAAGGTGGCGGCGAGCGACCAGTGCGTGATGCACGGTCAGCGGGTCAGAGCATCAACTGCAGCATGCTCTGTCGCCAGCCAATAGCAGGTGACGGTGCGTAGCATATGTGTGACCTATGCGTAACCGGCAAAGGGCAACTTCTTCCACCCTACTGTCCCGAAAGCACGACTGCCATAGTCCAATACGGGGTTTCACGGACTGCAGCTTATTGGCGCTCAGCGAGTTCCAATGGAACTCCCATCGCTTCCGCATAAACAACGACACTGCGGGGTACATGTCTTGAGCTGGCAGTGGTGTTCTAGTCCCTGTCGTAGCGCGCTTTACTGCCGCGTCCGCAAGATCATTTCCGCATATCCCCACGTGACTTGGGATCTGGCATAGAACGACCGTTTTTCCTGCTCGATCCAGTGAGCTAAGACGCGATTGAATGTCCTGGACCAGTGGATTCGACGGAAAGAAGCCGCCAACAGCCAAGAGGCTGCTCAAGGAGTCGGAAAGAATCAAATGCAAATTGCTATCGTCCACTTCAATAAAACAGAGAGCTTCGCCGATGGCTGTGAACTCGGAGGTGAAGACCGACGCGTGTGAAGACAGTGTGAATGGCCGTGTTGTGGATCCACACACAAAAGCGCACCCTACACCTGCGTCCGGCTTCGAACCATCCG
The DNA here is from genome assembly GCF_011947565.3 of Pollicipes pollicipes. Taxonomy (NCBI): domain Eukaryota; kingdom Metazoa; phylum Arthropoda; class Thecostraca; order Pollicipedomorpha; family Pollicipedidae; genus Pollicipes; species Pollicipes pollicipes. The sequence goes on from NW_023596545.1 coordinate 5,124,513, forward strand.
TATAAGTAATCATGTACCCGTCAAAAGAAGCTGTGTTCTAAGGCTGTCCCTTTAAGTTCCGTCATGAGAACGCGTTGCTTTTGCATGTTCGATAACGAAATATCCACTCTTGGCGATGCTAGCTCCCATGGAGCAGTCTTCATGGGTTCAGGTCTGATGACACGTCGTAGGTTGCGGCCGCTCGCGTCTAAAAGTTATCTCATTCGTAAACAAAATGGAGAAGTTTGTGGAGACCGTTGACGTAGAAAAAGCCTTCGTAAGCTACGCGAAAACACTGCTTTGTAGGTGGGATGATCTGGGAACTGCGCCAGTTTACACGTGTAGCGCAGTCCCAGCATCTGCCTTCGCAAAGCTAGTGGGGGGTCGTGAGCCTCCACCAGAAGACTATCTATGGGCGATGTTCGAAAAGCTCCTGCGGCGATACGCAGTGCAGCGTGATGCACCGTGTTCAACGTACATTTGATCAGGTCTGACGAACCGTCATAGATAAAACAACCACAATTAAGTTTTGAACGAATCAGGGAGCGGTATAGGAGTAAGAGTGTGCTCCTATCAGCACCATATGATGTTCGTCCCACGTACCTTAGGATATTAAGAGCCATTAAACATTTGTCGCGGAGATTTCTTATGTGCTCACGGTATGTTAGGCGTCGGTCAAATCGTATACCGAGAAATTTCACGGTACTGTCATTGATGACGCGTTGCCCATACAGCCTGATTTCCATATCAGGACAGTGACGGCGACGACGACACAAATGGACTACAGCTGTCTTCGATGTGGAAAACCGGAAACTGTTGAGCACACTCCACTTCTCCAGACGTGTGACAGCCAGCTGCAGCTGTCGCTCCATCGTGCGAGTGGTCGATGAGCTACACCAAATAGCGAAGTCGTCTACAAACAGAGAACGGCTGATCCCATATGGAAGCGTGTCCCCTATGTCGTTTACCATCACTTCGAAAAGAATGACACTTAATACGCTGCCCTGAGGCAGACCATTGTCCTGCGGATATCTGTCGGAGTGATGAGAATCAATACGCGCCCGAAAGCATCTGTCAGTCAAAAAGTTTGGCGAATCTTTCCCATGTGACGGTGGATGCCACAATCAAGTAATTTCATCAAACTTTCATGTCTCCATGTGGTATCGAAAGCTTTTTCTATGTCAAAAAAGATGGCACCGGTATGACGCTTGCTACTAAATCCGGCTCGCACTGCGGTATCAAGAGTTAAGATGTGATCAATCGTGCTCCTGTTCTTACGGAATCCGCACTGAGCCTTCGAGCATTCGCAAAAAAGTTTTGACGTTCTTAAGTCTAGGAGAGCCACACATTCACCATTCTTTCCATCAGCTTACAAAGCGAAAATGTGAGGGCGATCGAGCAGTAGTCAAGGGCGTTCGTTCCACTTTTCCCGGGCTTTAAAATAGGCACTACCATAGCCTCTCGCCAGATTGGCGGGAAGTTACCTGACTCCCATATACAGTGGAAAAGTGCCAGCAATGCTCGTAGCACACGGGGAGGAAAATGCCGTACCATATCACTGTGGGGGAGGCCGGGCCCCTCCGCAACACTACGCAGCGAGCGAATGGCTGCTTCAAGTTCCATCACAGGGAAAGCTTGTTGACGTCAGGATGTTCCCTGTATAAAAATTAACTTGCAAAGTTTTACATTGCGCCCGGTGCCGCAAAAACCGTGGATCGCAGGTGCCATTTCGGCATTGGTCTGACAAGGCTTCCCCAATGGCTTCCGCGACATCACTTGGGTGAAGGATGTCTTGACTTCCCACTCGCAGTACGGGAAGGGAAACTGGTGGATGCAGTCCGACGATTCTTTTAATGCGGCCCCATGCATGTGACGTCGGCGTGTGGTGATTCAGTGAATTGACGTAGCTGCGCCATGATGCACGTTTCGCCTCTGTATAGTGCGGCGTGAGGCCGCGCGTGCTTGCCTGAAGGCCATGAGGTTTAATGTGCTGGTGTGCCGGTCAAAAGCCTTTAAAGCTCTCCGACGTGCGCGAATAGCGTCGCGACACTCGTCGTTCCACCAAGGTGCAGGGATGCGATGAGGGCATCCGGAGGTGCCCGGAATGTATTCGCTTGCCGCGTCCAGAACACGAGACGTAAATTACTCCTCGGTCGGCGTCGCAGAGTCGGAATCGTCAGAAAATACTTTCTCTAGGCGGGTACCAAATCCGCTCCAGTCCGCCTTCTTGAAGTTCCGACGCTGAGGTCGCGTACCAAGAACACTACCATCACGGTACCGAACCCAGACCGGGAAATGGTCCCTTCCGAGGGGGTCCGCTGAGGCATCCCAGATGAAGTGTGGTACCAACTGCGGACTACAAATGCTCAGGGCTAGCACTGACGATTGTCCTGATGGCAATGCAAAATGCGTTCTTGCTCCTGTATTTAAAACACACAAACCTTCGTCACGCACAAAAGCCTCACATAGCCTTCCGCGAGTGTTCGTGGAAGCATACCCCCACACAGTGTGATGTGCATTAGAATCGCCTAAAACGAGTAGAGGGGGAGGAAGTTGAGAGACTGACTCTCGTAATCCTCCAGATGTAAATGAAACCCCAGGTAGTAAGTAGAGAGATCAGACAGTTATGGTACGGCGGTTGAAATTCACCGATGCTGCGACAGCTTGCAGGTCTGTTCTCAACACCAGGCGCCGTGTAGGTACGCTTTGGTGTAAAGCCAACAGAACGCCACCGTAAGCAACGGTGTCTGTTGACATGTCAGTGCGGAAGGTAGTGTACCCTTTCAGGCTGAAGGCCGCATCAGGAGCCAACTTGGTTTCTTGGAGACACACGACTACCGGGCAGTGCGCGCTTAAAACTGTCTGCAAGTCCTGGGTGCTTGACCTTGCACCTCTACAGTTTCACTGTAAGACCAACTGAATGAGGGTCTTTTAAAAGCACTGCTATGTTTTAAAAGAACTCAGCAGCGCTAGAGCCCAGCCGATGGCTGCTGGTCCTGTCTTCAGAACCCGTTCCTAAAGAGATCGGGCGGGTCCTGAGGCGGATCCGGGGACTACCGCTATCCGTTGGCGAAATCGGCCCCGGCGGACCGCGCTTTTCCGGGCGCTCCGTCCTAGACGGGGCCGGCACTGGCGACGTCGTGGTCCTTGGTGGCGGTGGTGGCGGAGGACCCATAGGCGGGTCTCTCCGCGGATCGGAGGGGCCTGCGGGAGCCTCCACACGCTTTCGGGGCGACAGGAGGGCCTCCCCTTTTGAAGCGGTCACCTGGTCCGCTCCAGACAGCCGGCTGGCTGCCTTGGCACGCTCCTGGTCTGCCAGGCGTGCCCGCTTTGCCTCACGGGCGCGCCTGTCTGCCTCGTGACGCTCAAGCGTCTCTGCCGTTCGCGAGCTCGCGCTCGCCAAGGCTGTTTTAGTTGTCAGGCTGGCAGTCAGGGGGGCGCCGACAGCGCCTGATTGCCCCAGTCACGCCGAACTACCGTCCAACCACCGTCCCCTGCCACCGACGGCGAAACCCCCGCGGGGGGCGAAGAGGTTGGCAGGACGGTCTCCTTCGACCGCTCCAGCGAGGAAGAGGGAGTCGGGGCTGCCAGATTGGTGTCCAGCGCCTGGTTTGTCGATACAACCGGGAGACCAAAGGACTTCAAGAGCGCTACAAACTGAGCAGCGGTCATCTGATCAGTAGAGGTCGAACGTGCGGTGGAGATCTTAGCTTTTTTCGGCGTATGATGTTCGAGGGTGGCTCTCCTCGTACAATGTTCTGGCCTCGCGAAAAGAAATGTTGCGAGTGGTCTTAATGGATATAATTTCTTTTTCCTTTACGTACAATGGGCACGTGCGGTCGTAAGTCGTGTGCGGAGCCTGGTCTTTGTCACAGTTCACACAACACACTCTCTCTGAATCGCAAAATTCCGTTGCGTGCTCGGAGGAAGCGCTTTTCCCACAGGCAGGCTTGTTGCGGCAGTGCTGTTTGGTAAGACCAAATCGCTGGCAGTTGAAGCATGGCATGGGGTTCGGGATGAAAAGGCGCACCTTGACACGTGCGTATCCAACGCGTATTTCAGAAGGCAGATCCGGCCGATTGAAAGTCAAGATAATGTTATTTGTCGGCAGTTGCTCACTTCCTTTTCTAGTTGAGATCCTCCGTGCAGCAGTGACGCCGAACACAGGCAACTCGTCAACGATCTCCTCTTCACTAACGTCACGCAGGTCGAAGCAGTTAATTATTCCTCTGGATGCATTTGTCAGAATGTTAGGTGTGGTCTCACTCGGATGGGCACAGAAACGTCTCGTTTGCCATCCCTGTCCCGAACGCAGTACGTGAATTCAGCTGCAGCCATCGCACGATCAGCTTCTGCCCGTTAACAAACTCTAACTCTAGCCCTCCATCACGCAATTTTTCGCACCACACCACATTACCATATCGATCACACCCGCTCTTTCGCTGAAACGGCGAGAGATTGTCTTATCACTTTGGAAAACCAAAATTCGGGGCGATGGCGAAGATTCCCCGCTGCTTTCCGTTCTGAACGTGGTCCTTCCTCCTTTCGGGGGTCGGGTGTTTTTCTATTATAGGATGTCATGCAAGTTTCAATGAAGTTTCGGCAACGGGGCTCCCCGTCCACCTCGGAGCCCAACTGGGGGACGGCCCAATACTCCCTCGGGAGGTGTCAACCGCCAGGGCTACCCCGGTGCTATACGGGGCGAACGACGCCTCCCACACGGCTTGGTGTAACCGGAGAGACCCCTCCCCGTCCCACCGGCAGGGTCGCTACGCCCTGAGAGGAACAGCTTGCGCTGTCCACCCGTTTCCGCATTTGGGATCCGAGGGGGCGCTAGTCCCCTACATAGACTGAGGTCGGTGCCCCTGCGGGGTATCTCAGAGATGTATGGCTTCGTCTAACACTCCGTTGTCGCAGCAAATTGAGCTATTCCCTAGAAATTGGCTTCGCTGAAACCATGGCCTGAGTGTGACCTGTGATAGGTCAGTGACCTTGCGAGATGCACTTACAGTTTTGATGCCAAGCGACCCGCTATTCAATTTTCTTCAGCTATGCAAAATTTGGCGCGGCTGCGCCGTGTCGTTCGGAAACCTATTCTGGGAAAACCTTCGGGAGGTCAATTTTACTCCACCCGAGAGCGTGTTAAACTACGGGTTTATTGAGATCGTACCTTATTTCACGGATCAAGTCGGATTTGCTGTTTTTGGCCGTTTTTCCCCTTCCGGGTCATATGTCGGCACCCATTACAGGTAAAGGCGTGGAATTTTTTTCGGAGCATTTCCCAATGTATCGGCTACATTTTGTTTACTAAACACAACTGTGTGGTGCACCGCTGCGCAGCAAATTAACGGACAAGTTGTGAATAACGGGATTCCGAAAAGATGCGCCAAATACAACACTTTGCCGCCAAAACCGCCAAGAAATTGGCATCAGAAAGCATACCAGCGTGTGTCCTGATTCGTTTCTTCCAATTAACAGCACATTTATTCATCGTGTTTGCTTTACCCTCACAAAAAATTAGGTAATGGGCTGCAGCGCGGCCTTTTACCCGCTGTCATGGGAAAAACAGCAGATATCTCTGCTGCCGTCCGGCGAGCTTTCAGGGCCAAACGACTATCTGCGCGTTTGACTGGTTGCACTATTCGACTGCCGTCGACTGATTACGCTATCCGTCGCCAATACATGTACAAGGACGGATCAGAGTACCAAGAACATTGTGTGTTTCAATAGGGAATGAAGCGGGCTATTACGCTGCACGAAGCCTGTGGTGATACTTGTCACGTGTCAAGCGCACGTGAGCTGGCAATGTGTTTTTCTGTTTCCAAACTGTTTTTTCTTTCACTGCTCACGAGCCACGATGACGAATGATCACGTGATCCCGCGCCGATATCTAGGACAGTGACGGGTCGGAGCGATTCAGGAGAGGCACGCTTCGACAGATAATCGAATGGGCAATCGTGCAGTGCCAAGTGTGCGGTCGAGCGTACCACGTGTCACGCGTACACGAGGTAGCAAATGGATTTTGCCATTGCATTATTTGTGCTTCATCCTCTTCCATTCCACCACCCTTGTAAGTTGTTTTTCATTCCAGCGTGGTTGGATTCAATTTCGACTTCCTGGCGCTAAATCTCGTCGGATTCACCTTCTACTCTGTCTTTAACTGTGGCCTGTACTTCTCCAGCGCGATACAGGTAAGTCCTCTCCTTGACCTCCTAGTTGACCCTGACCTCAGTTCGGAATAGTCAGTCACGGTCTAGTCGCGGTGATAGGTGACGTGTTGGTGGTCGCGATTCACCAGGTCCGGCAAGTAGCAGATAGTGCAAATCGCCTTCTTCACCGCTTCATGCTATCGCCCAGCTACATTCTGCCATCAGCTTTATCTAGACGGATTTTCATTCTGCTCAGCCTGACGCTCTCGCCACCCTCTCCCACCATCCACGGTGTATCACAGAATCTCGCAGCTCTTTATCCTAACTATGATGTCTCATAAACTTGCATCATTCTCCATTATTAGTACGGGCCACATACCTTCCCCGAACGTTCGGTCTATTTCAGCCCCCGCCCTACCCCCCAGCCCTACAAACTCATCATGTCTGCATCGTTGTGTCTGCGTTCCTCTTTGAGCAGTCCCTCTTACCGTATATTTAACGGGTTGTGTGTTAAATTAGGATTTTGATTTAGCAGCGACGCCTAGCCGGTCAGCTGTGGGCCAGATATCCAGATTATTATCATGAGGTGCACCATAAGTGTAATAGTATTGCAGACACCTGATGGCACATCACAACTGCCAAGTTAGTTGTGCAAACTGAACTGAAAGCGATGCCACTAAAGCGGCCGCGCCTCTCCAGGACATGTACCGGGCAGACCATGCGTTCGGCTTTGTTCCGGTGGCCGCCAATGATGTCGTGTTTGCGCTGCACGCCCTGTGCGCGTGCGTGGCCATCGTGCTGCAGTGTCTCATGTACGAGGTGAGTCGTTGCGCGTGCTGCGTGCAGCTAGTCGGGCCGGCCGACCGGACCGGTGGTGACCGGTAATGATCGTCGATGGCTGGTGGTGACCTTTAATGACCGGTGATGACCGTCGATGGCTGGTGGTGACCGGTGATGACCGGTGATAACCGTCGGTGGCTGGTGGGGACCAGCGATGACCGGCGATGACCGATGGTGATCAGTGATGACCGGTAATGACCGGCGATGACTGTTGATGACCGGGGTGACCGCTGATGACAGGTGGTGACCGTTGATGACCGGTGGTGACCGGTGATGACCATTGATGACCGGTGACGGCCGCTCATGGCTGGTGGTGACCGGTGGTGACCGGTAGTGACCGGTAACGCCACCAGACACGACCAGCTTCCGTCCACGCTGGGAGGCGTACTTGACAGTCCTACCGACCTCCGCTTTGTCACACTGTATCATGTGAAGCACTGAGCTGCGTTATCTCTGCGATGTAGAGATGTTATGTGGGCCTGCGTTGATAGCACTTAACAGGGTCTCAACTAGACTGGCCTTTGTCTGCACGGTTTGATAGTTGGCTGCGGCCTAGGCGCAGACATTGTCGCATTGTGGGGGTACTAAGCTCATGGGAACGCATGGAAAGAAAGGAAATGTATGGAGCCTCGAATCCTGGACGCGTTCCCGCTTGTTTCGTCTGAGGTCGAGAAAATGTGATAATGGGGTTGCTTAAATATACAAACACGTTACAAACACTCGACACCTTGCCACAGAGAGCGATGCTCCCCTTGATGATCACAATCAATGCGCGCTGTAGGTATCCCATATGTTGATGTCTTCCTCCGTACTGGTTCAGACTCACAACTCTTGAATTTCTCTCACTGGGACTCAAGGATCATCTCACAGATCAAACTTCAGATCAGGTCATATGCTGACCTTTCCGTTAACCTACAGCGAGGGGACCAGCGGGTCTCCACGGCAGCCAGAGGTCTTCTGGTGATCTTCGCCGTCGTGATAATCATCACCGCCATCATCACGGGCTGCGGAGTCGTCAACTGGCTCTGGTTCCTTTACGTGTTCTCATACTTGAAGCTGGCCATCACCATAGTCAAATACGTGCCACAGGTAGGCTGGATAACTAACTAAAGGCTTGGACGCTGACAATTTGTACCACGGTCCCGGGGTATTACTTGTCATGCTCCTGGGGGGAGGGGGGGGGGGTATTTCCTCGTCCCACAATTCCATATTTCACGTTGATCCTTGGCCATGTCTTCAAGCAATGGACCCAAAAAGGGAAGTTAGAGAAAGGGCACCAGATCATTTATGGGAGGTGCTGTCTTTGCCATGGTCCCGCCAGGTTATGCGCACCAGGTAGGTTTGAGCCGCTCTCCATTGTCATTGGGACGGCAGAACTTTTTCGGATGTCATGATATGTGGTGTATTTCCACTGGAATTCAGCTTGGAGCTCCCATATCGTTTCAAATGCGTTCGTGGATAAACGCGTTCGTGGATCAGACAATATACGTTTGTTGCAAGTACATTGCTCGTTTTGCTTCTTAAATGTTTTAGCCTCCAGAGGTCAAAGAACAAAGTCAAGAGGCAGCAATGCAACATAATAACTTAATGTAGACATAAGGCGCCATGTGAAATATAGCGATGCATTCAGCCACGGGCGTAAGTAACGCATGCCAAGGCTAACGTTTAGGTAAAGTTCAAAATAAAAAAAAACTGAGCATTATGACAAGGCCAATGCATGGGACCAATCTGTTCAGATCACATAATACTTGAAGCCTCTCATTAGCTCAGCCTTGCCTTCCAAATGCTCTACACTTAACATGAAATTCCTTCCGTAAAAACACAGCATTCCAAGGTGAAAACAGGGATAAAGTAGTAGTCGTTAAGCGGGACTAGCCTGTACTTATCAGGTGATATTTGAAAGCTGTATATCTATGGAGGCCTTGTCCACTAGAGTACCACCATTCGCGATGAACTATTCTGGTCGAAAGAAAAACGCAAGGATCCCACGTACGATTGTTTACGACGCTTTACTTTTCGAATCCAGCGGCGAGTTCCGATTCCGCTAACAACGCATCTATAAATTAAAGACAGCCTGTTGGTTAAAAAAAACACCGTCCGTTTTGGTCAATCTCGAATGATTTGACCTCCAGAGGTCAGAGAACAAAGTCAAGCAGCAACAATGCCTCATGAAGGCTTCCGGAAAAGGGAAGACCCATTATGAAAGCCTCGCATGCAGTCCAGCACCTCCCAAGGTTGACTTTAAGGTCATGATCAAGATCATAGATCCGGGTAGCGCTCTGCAACCATTGGTTGGGACATAAGTTCACAAATATGTCGTCATCGGCGATGTCAGCTTCGAGGTCCCTCCAAGACCTCAAAAACTAAGCAAGCTGAAGCCAAGCGAAAACTTCAATGGAGAACTCCCGTCAAACTGCATCATACAAACGTGGCCGAACAGTGCTAAATGTGACACGTCATAGGTCAAATCAGGCTATAGTTGTCAACTTCAAGGATGCTATGATGATCAAGATAGGGATGCAGACCAAACCAGGATTACAGAGGCTAATGAAAAAATTTCACAGATGATCTGGATATCACGGAATAATTTAATCGCTTCTTCACTGGGACTGGATAAAAGTTAAAGGACAAGATTCCCAAATCATTATTCAACCCCTTCCAACTCGCTGCAAATGTAGAACCTGAAATGGATGTACGCCCCACTAATGAAGAGGGATAAATTCTCGTCATCAGTGGATTAACACGCGCCCGGGTGGCCGGCTAGATACCCTCGGGTGTGTGTCTAGCTCGGGTGGGGAGGGAAGGGGCAATTTGACCTCCCTGAGATCTCGGGAACTAAGAAAGACAGAAACACCAAATGTACAAGGTGTGTTGATCTGTACGTGAGCTCACTTGGGTCAGCGTTTCAGGTTCCTAGGTCGTGACCTTTGGGTCAAATAAGGTCAAACAATTTCGAATTCTGGGTTGGTCCCCAAAGTGCCCCCAGAACCTAGATGACTGCTTTTAAGCAAAAAGTCGTATGCTCATGTAAGGTCAGTGACATTGTTTGACCTTTTGAAGGTCATGGTGACCAAAATCATACCAGACTGCTCTGAGTGTTGCATCTGAATAAGCGACAAAGATTACGCTAGGCAGTATGTTTCTAAAACAAAATATGGACCTGGGTCATTTTAGGTCAATGACCTATTATGACCTCTAAGAAGTCCATGGAAGATGCATAATGTGGCTCCTGCTCTCAATAAACTTGAAATGAGCACCATAAACTATGCCATACAGCAAGCCATAGAGTAACAAAACAGGTTGGTTTTGACCTTGATGTGACCTTCATACCTGACCCTAGGTAAATGCAATTTGCTCATTCAACTGTTGTGTTGCCTAAGAAAGCATTTCAGAGATGTATGGCTTCGTCTAACACTCCGTTGTTGGATCCGATTGAAGGATTTCCTAGAAATTGCCTTCGCTGAAACCATGGCCTGAGTTTGACCTACCATAAATCAGCGACCTTACAAAGTGCATCTAAATTTTTCGACGCCAAACGATCCGCTCTTTAATTGTCTACAGCTATGAAAAATTTGGCGCGGCTACGCCGCGCCGTTCGGAAACCATTTCGGAAAACGCTTAAGGAACCATCAATTTGAACCCCACCCGAGCGCGGAAATAAACAGGTAATTGCCCTTTCGACCTGTGTGACTTAACAACCCTTACTAACACTGTGAATGAGTGCTTGTAGCTTATTGGCTGGTTATAGCGGGCTGTCATTAGCTGACTTTGGCTAAGGGCTACTTTAAGCTTTTTCATGTATGATTTGTCGTTGCCTACTGCATAACACAATTCCTTCGGGTCTGCACCACCTCTTCGTCTGCATCTTTATATTTGTTTCCTCTTGTTAGCTGGGAATGCCACGACTTGATTTTATGTTTTCTGGTGTTAACTAACGGTTTAATGCGTCGCTGTGCTAGGTGGAGGGGCACTCCTGGTAATCTGTTTTTGGGTAACGGTACAGAAAAAAGTTGGCAATTTTAAACCCTACTGTTATCTCAAGAGGAAAACGCTGCGTGACATTGTGCACGACCGTGTTGAGCTGCTATTAAAAATATTGTCAAACTGACGCCAGCAGGTATCCGGTAATACGACCCGTAACATATCATGTCCGGTCAAAATGCTAAAAGCCATGGGTGTGCTGGGCCATCCGGTCATATGAAAACGAAAAATAAGCTACATGGAAGGTGGGGAAAACAGCGTCATATAGACCTTCCAAGGGCTGTAAAGAGGGGGCTATCAAAGTTCAAGTCGTGCAGCACTATAAGGGCCGAAATCCTGACGCAAATGTCAAGTTTTGACCTGGCAAGATATTTGATGACCCAACCTTGTAAAAGCGATACATACAATTACAATTCACTCTAAAGGTAGATATAGATAATAAAAAAATGCGGTCCAGGGAACCTCTTGCACGTTCACTACATTTAATGCGAATCACGATGTCCTCCACTTTTGAACAAAATGCCACCGGTATGATCTCGAGAAAGAGGTCATAAATGATGAATCGTCCAGGTCAGAAAATGGTATGCCTCATAGCACGTATAAATGTGATGCAATCTCAGCAACACAAAATTGTAGGCCATGGCCACAATATCCAGGGGTTATTCCGGAAAAAAATCGTAAGGAAGACTACTGAGGCTCACCTCCTTTTGTAGGGCAATTATAACCGGACCTGTCACGGCGTCTTTTCGTCAATACGCACCTTAGCGTGCAGAATGAGGCCAGTTCAGCACAACGCCACTGTCCAACAACACCACTGTACTGCGTGCCAGTGTCTGGGCGCGCTCTGACCGCCGACAGGAGCCCGTGACATCCCGCACAGCGGTGACGCGGGACCTGCCCACAGGCGTATCTCAACTACCGGCGGAGGAGCACTGAAGGCTGGGCGATCGGGCACGTGCTGCTAGACTTCACGGGCGGATTGCTCAGCGTTCTGCAAATGTTTGTGGACGCCTATAATTACGGTATTTGCTGGCCGCGAGGAGGCAGCGATCAGGCGAAACCGGCTGAGGCGGGTATATCTTTTCTCTGAGATCTGAGTGGGGTGGCTCAGGACCCGCTTGTCATGACTGGATGCATCTCACTGGCCCATTCCGTTCCTGGTTTGGTAGAATATCATTGGTGGGGTGGGGTATGCTCTGCATGCTTGCATTGGAAGTCAGGCTACGGACTCTGAGGATCCACAGCCCGATCAGGACTGTCTGGACCTCGCTGGCACGATCCGGTCAGAACTAGATGGATCTCATTGGCCCGGTCCGGTCGGGACTGTTGGTATCTCGTTTGTCCAGTCCGGTCAGAACCAGACGGGTCTCGGTCCAGTCCGGTCAGGACTGGGTGGATCTTGTGGGTAGCATCGGGTCCCTACCGGGCGGACGTAGGTCGGGTGTTGTCAAAGTGGGTGGACCTCGCCGGGCCGGGCCCCGAGGCACAAGATCGGGGTCCCGCCCACGGACCGAGCCAGGCTGACCGTCTAGAGTGGGTGGACCTCGCCGAGCCGGGCCCCGAGGCACAAGATCGGGATCCCGCCAACGGACCGAGCCAGGCTGACCGACACCGTGCTGACGTCACGTAGTTCAGTGGCTGACACCCTATGGCTGTTACGCGTCCTTTCAGTGATCGCTCTGAGACCGAGCGGTTATTGTTGAACTCGTCCTATGTTTCAGACGACTGGACTGCCATATTTGGAAACCCGACCAAGTTCGGATTGGGGCTGGTGGCAATTTTTTTCGATGCCCTGTTTACGTGCCAACACTACTGTTTATATACGTGAGTACCGCAGGTATGCTGACGATTCGCCGGCCTGCTTTGATCTTAGCCTATCTCTGCACTCCGGCCGTTCTCGGGTGCTCCCCGTGCTCAGCACTCCATGTGCACATTCCCAGCGACGGGAACCGCGCAACTCGTTAAGGGACCCATCGGTTAACGCAACCGATTCGTCGCCATCGTAGCTTGTGCGATTCGTCAGTCAGGAAAAAAACTCAACCCTGCTGCCCACATGCCTGTCCTACGCCTGCAATGATCTCGTGCAACATAACACAACATTGTGTTGTAATGTATTAGTGCTGGGCATCATAAGTGTGATGTTGTGTTCATGTGCTCATCTTATCATGCTGTGTTCCGGGTCAGATAAACATTGATTTGCTCGTGTCTGGAATAATTGAGCACAAACTGTTACATGAATGGACAACGGTTGGCCTTCAACCAGCTTCAGGCGTTGAATATAAATTTCAAACGCCAATGGGGTTTTGTGAAGCACATCACAAGTATTGTGACAGGAAATGGGGCTGAGAATTGAATGACGTAAGAATAGCCCCGTACCGACGGATGCAATACGAGAAAAATATGTCATCGCAGACAAATGCACACGGACACCACGAAAACGGGTCGAAACTAGCGCATATAACGATATTTAGTTTAGTCCACACGCATAGATAAACAAGCCATATCTTGCCCAGTTGAAGTACTGCAAGTGAGTCAGTCCGCACACCACAGTAGGCAATTCTGACACAGCCAGTCTGGCAGCGAACCTGAAACTATGAACATGTGCTCAATCGATGACGTATGAGGAGCATACTTATTAAGTAGTGAAATTATGTTGAAATTATGTATTAGGAACAGTCTTTTTGCATAGCCAGCAGTAAAAAAGATTGATTTATCATATTTGATGCATCCTGCGTTATCTTAGAATCTGGAACATTTCCTTAATATAATCTGCACAGGGAGCTAACAGCTCCTGCTGTGTCATGCATGCACGTTGTAAGTACCGGGCCAGTGTCGTACCCTGGACTCCGGGAGCTTTGCCTCCCAGCTGGAGAGGTGCGCTGGCGCCGCGTGGTTGCCAGGGCTGTACCGTGCGGCGTGTTCCAGGTCCCGCCGGTCGGAGCTGTTGGACTCAGGAGCGCACCGGTGACTCGTCTGCCGGTGGCGGGACGGACTTCAAGCTCGAGTCAGACTGACGATTCTAGGGCCGGCCGCCGCGCCGGCTCCACTCCACTCCACTCCATAAGTTAACAGTGTTCACCATTGGATGTGGCTGATGCAAAAGGCCGATATGCCGAGAATGCCGGACGGGTGTAGCCAAAATAAACGGTGATGTCAGCTGAGCGCAGTCAAGCCTGTGATGATATCCGTTGTAAAGAAATACGATGTTAGACTGAGCAAAGCGTGCCTTGAAAGATGCTGTTTTCGAGAAAGTGAGAAGATGCTCATAATACAGTGGAGGACACCGAGACTGGCTACTCGAACCCAACCACATGAGAAAGTTTTTCGAACCGGGCGAGATGGGAAACGGCAGCACCGCTCCAAAGAACGCTACCGCGCTCCACCAATGATCTCACATGAGCGTTGAATGCACAGAACAAAGCATTGTGATTGAACCGCCCCTGACGGGGGCAAAACGGCACATGCACGCTTTGCATAGGACTCAGCAACCTGTTTGCTTTTGAGACGGCTGAATCTATGTGATTGGCAACGGTGAGTTTGGTGCCCAGAAAGACGCAAAAATTGCGAATCTGCTGGCAGCTATCCAAGTGATGACCGTCTAGTGCGTATGAGTAATGAACAGGTGACATGCGGAGGGTGAATGAAATGGTAATGCACTAAGCTAGGTTCAATTTGAGTGCCCAGTTTTTGGACAATTCACAGAGGTGATCTAAATCCGCCTGAAGTGTAAGACAACCTGTCTATGCTGTCAATTCGGTGAAAAAATTTTAACATCATCAGCGTACATAAGGCATTCACTCTCGATTTGGTCAGGAACGTCAGCCAGAAATCAGGCGAACAGCAACAGTCCCGTGATGCTGCCTTCCGGGACACCAGATTGTACTGGAATCCAGTCAGACTGCTTGCCATTCAGCGCAACGCGCTGTCACCGATTGCTCAGGCACAACTTCAGCCAGCTGTACGCACGGCCCAAAAAGAATCCCAAATCCAAAAAATTCAAAAAGAATAGTGAAGCTTGTGTAGCAGAAGGTGATTCACGCTGGTGAATGCTGAAAAGTAATCGGTGTAAATCACATCTGTTTGTTTACCTTTTGAGATAGATGTCCAGCAGTGTTCACGAACACATGAAAGGTTTGTGATGCAAGAGTGCTTTGGAAGGAATCCACGCTGAGATGGGAGAAGGGCGGGCAGACAAACCTGTAATAGGCTTCCGCTCACAATTTTCTCCAATATCTTTGAGCAGATAGGAAACAAAGACACAGACCTGTAATTTTCAGGCAGCTTTTTGGACCCCTTCTTGTGCACCGGCATCACTTTCGCTTGCTTCCACATGGCGGGAAAGACGCAAAAGTTTAGAGAAAGCTTGCATGTAATTTCTAACGGGACAGCTAGCTCATCGGCACATTCCATGATAATCCGGGCACTGAGTCCGTCTGGACCGCAAGCCTCGTTTGCACTGAGATCGTGTAGCAGGTGTGCTATACGGCCATGTGGTACGGTAAAGCTGTCTAGTCCAGGCGCATCGAGCAAAGGTGGGTCAGGCGATATACGAACGTCAGGGTCGCAGAACTTACGAACAAAACACATATTCAGACAGTTGGCAGGCTCCTCATCACCCTTACACACATTGCCATCGCATTTTCGCACGAGTAAAACACACATTCAGACAGTTGGCAGGCTTCTCATCACCCCTGTGCACATTACCATCACACGCAAGAACGGGAGATATGTGCGCGGATGACTTCAAGGACTTAACAAAGGACCAATAACATTTCGGGTTGTCCCTAAAGTCTCGCACTAGACCCAACAAATACTTGCGATATTTAGCATCAGCTGCTGTTTTGAAGTCGGCTCTAGCAGTACGGTGCCTAGCAATATTTTCAGCGGTCGGAAACGCTTTCTTACGTCTGTGAGCCATCTCCTTGTCACGCAGCAAGTCTCGAACGGACCGGTCAAACCATGGAGGAAATTTACTTCGGAGTTCAACAAAAGGCATGAAGTCTGCAGCACTAGCAAGTACAAGATCATAGAACGGGTGGACAGTGTCATCAACACTTACATCATTTAGAATACGCAAGGAATAAGCCCGAGAGCAGTGCGCAGGCCGTTGAAGCCCGCCTGTTTGCAGCTGAAAACCTTAGATTGGGAAGGGCGGGGGCCGGCCCACGTTTTACAGAAAAATGAGTCGTCACCATACAGTGGTCTAAGTGAAAAATACCGCTGACGACCTTAGATGCAACAGCTCCGCCATAGGAGATGGCCAGGCTCAGGGTATTCTCACCGTGCGATGGTGACGTTGCAGACTGTACCGCTTCACAGCCAGCCACAGCGTCTAGGAATTTGACGGCTCTGAGAGTGTGTCTAAGTAGCGTATGTTCGTCGCCATTACCCTGCCACCACATCTCACGCAACATAAAGTCGCCCACGATGAGAAACGGTAGATTGGCGGAGAAAATGCTCTGGAAAAAGGCAACGCTCGAATCGACATCCCGGTCAGCAGCACAGCCATGATGACAGGGTAGATGGTCCGCAACTGGATCGCCAGCACCTTCGCAGTCGGGCTCCAGGTCTGGTCGATAAACAGGTGACAGGCTTGTCTCCACTGCGCAAGCAACGCCTCCTCCTCTGCCGTTCCTGTCCTTCTGGAACCAGACATGGTCCGAGAGGCCCAGCTGTAGCTCAGAGTCCAGCACATGTGATCCGAGCCATGCCTCGGTCAGGCCGACAACATCAAAGTCAGCTAGCTGGCCACAATGAGAGCGCAGAGCGCATAACTTGTTCTTCAAGCTGCAGACGTTCTCGCAAAACACTCGCAGCGTTCTCAGCCTGTGCGCAGGCCCTGGGTTCACTTCCACATCTCCAGAGAGAAGGAAACTCGCCAGAAGTCAGCAGCACCAGATAGGTTTGATGGGCTCACGTCAACGCTGCAGAACAGACGGGAACAGACCACTAGGTCCAAACCCTGGTACAGAGAAAGCGGTGCCGACAGCATCTAACTCTTGTCTCTTGTCATCGCGGAGGCCATCACATGCCAGGAATACAACAAACAGCAGGGCTAAAACCCCAGCCCCCGATCGGACTTGAACCCGCGACAGCTCAGTAACTCCACACCAGCGGAGCATGGCGCACAGAGGCAGGCCCACTATCCCGCGGCCAACGATCCAAAGCATTTGCGATGCTCCAGGCTTGTCCGGGCTTTGCGTCCTCTCAATGTCTTCAAGCTGGCCCCGGCGACCATGACAGTGCCTGGCGCGTCTTTCAAAACACTCACCGACGTTAAGGTCTATCGTCGGAAGAGTACAGTATCTACTTTGAACAACAACTTCAAAAGTAAGCTTAATGTCTACAAATCAAGTTGTTTACTCAGCTGAAAACTTCAACTACACGACGTACTCAGATCACCGATATCCAGGGAGCGCCACAAAACACAACCTCTCCACGCGCCAGCTGGCCACCAATTGGCTTATGCGGGTCTCTACTATGCTATACTTCACAAGCGCAAAAGCAAAAACCGTGAAGGAGAGAAAGGTGTGGAATGCCATCAAGACGAAAAGCTACTTCTTTTCACGCCGACACAAATTTTTGGTGTGCTCAACTCCTTCCAAGGAATGTTCCATCCATCTGACATGCGGAAGTAAGCACAATTTTCCGTTTTCAGATCTTTCGTATATAAGGGTAGAAAGTCTAGGGAATTCTCGAACCACGTCCATTACTACACAGCAGAGACTACTGCGGGTGTAGACCGCTACCGTACGGTATCGGAATGGTGAAGTCTGTCACGGGCAATGTGTCGATGACCAAATCAGCGCTACAAAAAGAGCTGTTGTTTCCTGGAGTTACTGACAATTGAAGGCAGGTGGGGAGAACAATTATGAGAATTGCAAGGACATAATTACATTATATATTTCATCACTGCATCATGCGCAAAGCTGCAGACAGCATTAGTCTTAGTTGATCTTCAGAAAAAAAACTTTTAACTTGAGAAGCTCTCCTCGGTCTACCCCTCCCCATCCAGTCATGCTTGGTAACGGGCAATTTCTAAAGTTAAGGGCAAAAAAAGTGTTCATTTCGTTTTCTGAAGTTAATGACTTTGCGACCGCTTATCACATGTTGTGTCACTTTCCGCAGCAAGAAACTAATTTCTTTGGAAGTTGTGCTATGCATGAAGTGCTTGGCATCGAAATGATATTTGATGCCGGCGATTTTCTTTGGAGCGTTGCAATATCACGTTTTTTATATGCCATTGGTTTACTTATAGGCAACGCCTACGCTTTGGGTGACGGACATTTTCGTCAGAATTTTGCAGCCTGGTAGATAAACACATGAAACTAGCTACCCTTTGTAGGCTGATGTACCAGCTGCAAATCACTAAAACGTCTCAAAGCCGTCGAACGTTAGTGCCATCTTTTCTTACCCAATCTAGAATGCAATAAGCTGCCGGCACAAACCAATAGAGATTATTAGACTAAGAAAGCCACAGCTGGTTACAGCCCTGCTCAGCGCGGCCAGTGTCAGCGCGATCCGTTGTGTGTTGTTCGTCAATGAGTTTCACATTTTCCAAATAAGTGAACTAAATGTAACATCAATCGATGCTGTCTGCTAAAACTGCCGGGCTTGACTCAACTCTCAGTCAACAGACCTTCAAGCAACTCCATCCGTAAATTGGCGCGTTCAAAAAAAAACAACTAAATGATACTGCAGGAACAGACATCTACCAGTTCAACTTTAATGAAGGGAGTACTTGGCAATGTATTGATCACGCCTTTGCGGTCATCATTTGAACCCATTGTTGTGGGCTGCTAGGGCAGTTGAGCTCCATTTTGGGAAGCATATTTTCATTCATCCGGCATTCTGCAATTATATGCAGGGCCGCAGGCTTGCAGTTTTATTTCTTGGGGAACTCGGACACCGACTGACCGAATGCTTTGAACAGCCGGAGTGAGAGTGAAACACTGCACCAAAACCCGTCAGTAATCTGATAAGATGTGAACTTGACCGCACGGCGTAGGCGACCGTATTGGGTGGAGTTCGCAGACACGTAGAAACCAATGGCGTTGGGTCCGTAGGCGGCAGCGTTTTAGGTTAGATGTAACGGTGATATTTGGAAATTTCGGGCGCGCGGACCACATACCCGATCTTTATTGGTCATGTTGCGCAGCTTGGAGTGATCAACGTTAGGGTACTGTGCATTGCGCTGCAATTACGATCGTTTGTCTTCTGTTTACTCATATTCCAAATGCGTCCATATCGCAGTCACCTGAATTGCCTTGCCGTTGCCACGCCCAGTAACTTCTCAAGTGACTATTTACTCGAATTTGATCTTTTATGACTCAATTTTCTTGTTCTCCCTGTCCGGCATGTCGTGCCATTGCGCCCAAATTTCCAATAGATTAGGTGGCTTTCATCGCACGTGCCCTGACACCAAAGAGTGCTCCAGGCTTTCCTTGTTTTCGGAGCAGCAGCGGTTTTTTAGGAGCAACGCACGGCGATTTGCGGCTTGGTGGGGCCGGCGGGCGGCCACCGACGATGCCGCGGAACGTGCGCGGTGGGCCGGCATTAATGATAATGATTGGGGTTTTAGGGCGCGTCGACTTCTAGGGTCATTTTGCGCCCATAACAGCTAAGTGTTTACCGCGGTGTGTAAATGGCTGTGAATCCTACGTTTCTCAAAAAATGAAAACAGCTGTCCGGTGCCAAGCGTGCGAGAGTCGTCACCAATAAGGTCTGAAAAGGTAAGACCTGACGCATCTCGTCCGAAGTAAAGCGCCCGCTCTTCTCTGAACTGTGGGCAAGAGTGAATAACGTGCCGACCCGTAAGTGGCGCATCACAGCGAGGACATTTGGGACGTTTTTCACCGCACAAAAGGTAGCTATGTGTTGCGTGCGTGTGGCCAATTCGTAATCTGCTGAGGGTTACTTCTTCGCGTCTCAACTTACGTGAGCTTGAAGACCATGGACCCAGTTGTGGCTTGATCATCTTTAACTTATTGTTTACAATGGCGTCCCAGCAGCGTTGCCACTTCCCCTTCACAAAGGTCGCGATTCCAGGATAAAAGTCCCTTGCCGGCAAGGGCAAAGAACGGGTGCAAGGTGCACGCGCTGCCCGTTTTGCGGCCGCGCCAGCACGCTCGTTACCTGCGACACCCACATGACTCGGTATCCAACAAAAGACGACAGTTTTACCAGCAAGATCTAGCGCTCTCAGGCGAACTAAAATATCCTGTATAATGGGACAAGGTGGGTTAAGGGTTGTCAGAGCCAACAGGCTGCTCAAAGAATTGGATAAGATCACGTGTGGGTTGCTCTCACCAACTTCGATGGAGCATAGGGCTTTACTGATTGCAACGAGCTCGGACGTGTAAAATGAGGCGTGTTTCGGTGAAGAAAAGGACCGGGTGGCCTGGTCATTCACAAATGCAGCACCAACGCCTACCTCCGTCTTGGACCCATCAGTATATGTGGCTTGAAAACCTATGTACGACCCGATGTGCTCCAGAGCCTTCGATCTCAGGTCGCATAGGATCGCTCTCTGTTTGCTAGTGCATGAAAGGGATACATCCACTTTTGGTGAGATTAGCTCCCATGGAGGCACTAATACGGGACGCGACCTTAGCACACCACGCAAATTTATGTCGCTTTCCCGGAACAGCTTCTTCATATGGACACCAAATGGAATAGCGGACAGCCTTCCGCTACTTTGGAACTTACTTTCCACATCACGTGAAAAGATTGCTCGGTGAGTCGGATGATTGGGAAATTGAGCCAGCTTGCAAAAGTACCGCATGCCAAGCATTTCCCTTCCCAGAGCCGAACGCCGGTTCATCAACTTCCACGGTAAGGCTAGCAACTGGCGACGTCCTGAATGCCCCCCTCACAATGCGTAATGCGGTATGGTGCACGGTGTCTAATAAACGTTTGGAGGAACTCGGCGCGCGGTCATAAATAAAACAGCCATAGTCAAGTTTCGAACGTATAAATAAGCGGTGTAGCAGTAACAGTGTTCTTCTGTCCGCTCCATAAAATGTTCGGGACACATACTTCAATATGTTCAATGCTTTAAAACAGCTGTCACGTAAGGTTTTCAAATGTGACCCATACGATAAACGGTTATCAAACTACAGACCCAAGAAGCGGGTACTGGATTCGTTCGCGATGGTCTGGCCGTGTAGCCTTAAAGCCATAGCGGGGCATTGACGACGTCGTCTGCAAAAGTGCATAGCGACTGTTTTCGAGGTTGAGAAACGTAGTCCGTTTATAACGCTCCATCTTTCCAGGCTGATCACAGCCAACTGCAAGCGACGCTCCAAAAAGGCAAAGTTCGACGAGGGCATACCAGATGGCGACGTCATCCACGAAGAGAGAGCGGCTGACCGACTTTGGAAGGGAGTCACCAATATCGTTAAGCATCACCGCGAACAAAGCGACGCTCAAAACGCTGCCCCGGGGCACGCCATTATCTTATTGGCACCTATCCGAGAAGTGTGAGCCAACACGAACTCTGAAAGAACGATCGGTCATTAAGTTCGCTAAGAACGTGCCCATGGCTCCTCGAATGCCATAATGAAAGAGCTTTTTCAGGATACCGTAACGCCACGTCGAATCATAGGCTTTTTCAACATAAAAAACACAGCGCCAACATGTCGTTTTTCCCTAAAACTGGTGCGGATGTTTGTGTCGAGAGCTATAAGATGGTCAATGGTGCTGCGATTTTTCCTGAATCCACATTGGGCAGCCGTAAAAACGTTGTACCGCTCCAAAAACCACGACAAACGCACATTTACCATACGTTCCATCAACTTACAAATGCATGATGTCAGTGAGATAGGGCGATAGTCAGCAGGGTCAGCCCCGCTCTTACCAGGCTTGACCATAGGGACAATATGTGACTCACGCCACGACTCCGGAAAACCTCCATTCTCCCAGAGATTGTTGTACGTTGCTAAGAGGGCCTCAACTATTGAAGTGGGGAGTTGCCTAAGCATGGCGTTGTGAACTAGATCCGGACCCTTTGCCACATTGCGCAGCGATCCGATCGCGGAAATTAGTTCGGCCATTGTAAAAGGTCGGTTATACGACATCTGCTCCGTCGTGCTGAAGTCGACAGGGGATGCCTCCCAGCGGATCCGGTGACGCGTAAACTGCGGGACGGCATTGCCGTTGCCGGCATTAATACAACGACGGCGCCATGTATCATAAATATATCAACACACATAGCAATGTACGACATTGTATTTCGACTGAGGGAGGCACACGCCTGTTCAGATTCCGTGTCACCACGAGGCATGGTCTCGTGTGCATGATGTTGTCAAGCCGAAAAGGTGCGATATTCTGGAAAATTTGACCTTAGACCCGGCATAATGGGGTTCATTATTGACCAAACATGACGATTAGTACATACGACGGCATCAACATCCTTGTTACTCATAAGAAATCAGGAGAATAGAGATATAGATGGGTTGATATTTCGACATGCCTTCATCGAAGCGAAAGCAGTTTTGTTTTGATAAACGCATGCTACTGTTATCTGCCATCGTTTCGATAAAGGCATGTTGCCAAAATATCAACCCATCTAATCTCCATTCCCCTTGCTTTTCTCCGAGGAATAAGGCTATAACTGCCGTCTGATGTATGTGAATAATGCTCCTTGTAAGTGCACTGAACAGCTTACGAAATTTTATAAATTAGTACATGCGAGATCTTGTTGCGTCCAATCCACCTGCTTTCAGCTAAGCTCATTTCCATTTCTTTGGAAACACCAGAGGGGTCGCATCGCCCCCCCCCCACCGACCCCTTCTACCCCCCCCCCCCCCCCGCCTATCAGTCCGCGTAATGAAAAGCTGCGAATCAGGGCGAAGGGCGACGGGCGAGGGTTAGCACTGCGCTCTTGTTTTTTTTTTCTTGCGGTACCATCTTATATTAATACTGTTGTACCGTCAAATTCGTGGTAACAGCCGTTGGACCGTAGCCTAGTCTTATTCGCAGGCCAGTTATCACAGACCGGCAGGCTCAGACTTCTCTAGTTTGATATCAATATGCTGTCTTTCAACTGAAACATATCCGGAACAAAGACAATGATACAACCCCCGAACATCACAATAGGCCGTACCGTATCTGACCAAAACAGTTCCACATTGAAGGCATTTGCTTCCGCCTTCTCGCTCAGGCTGAGGCCGATACTTCGGTTTACAGTGCGCGCCCAGCTGTGTCTGACCCCGGCCGACCAGCGGGCAACACGAATAAAACTAACAGAGCGGAAGTCGAGCCCGCGGGATACCGTGTTGAAAACGCCGTTGCGGGTCACGTACGTCAGCTTGGCTCTCTCCATGGACCCTGCCCGGTGCTGAGCAGGCGGCCGCCGCAGTGCATTGTTGGCTGTGTTTTCATGTACGATGTTGCATCCCGCATTAGTCATGAGCTTTAGCAGAAACTGCGACCACAGGCGTGGCTGCACTTTTGAGATTTGTCCGCGGCGGTGGGCGCCGCAGCATACGTTTGGCGCAAGACCGTACACCGGTTTGCGTCGAAGATGATGTGCAGGCTTTGTACATGGCCCCTTGTCTCGTTGCTACATGTCATTCGATATAATTGCGCAGAATCTTGGGAAAACGGTACGGAATGGTGAGAATATACTTGGCACGAAGAGCAATGCTTTCATAATGTCGGACAGACGACTGACAAGACGGAAAATTACTGAGGGCTTGTACGTGCAGTTAAATTTTAGACCTGGAAGATAGTCACTTTCGCACGGTGATGCCAAGCCACCGTTCCCAACTGCCTGTCTTCCATCTGTAGCAGGTTGATCCGGTGCCAAGGAATCATTACTCGTCATGCGTCGCAGCCGTGTTTACTCCAGCAGTTTGTGATACTTTACTTGCGGGCTTCCACACGTTCAGTGCGATGATAATTATACATCGTCATGCCGGCACCAACGGCGAATTCCTATTACTGACTTCAAAGTAACTGCCATAGTACCATGAGTACCATATATATACGCTCGACCACCAATGTCAAATCACTCACGTACCAACAAAGTTTTAGGCCTTCTTTTAACACTGGCGTCACCAGGAGTCGTCGACCAGGTGACTCGGGATTCGGCCAGATTTTCAGGCAGCTCATTCTCAACTGGCCCACTACCTTCTCGCCCATGCATGGTCCGCCCGTAAATAACCGCAACTGCTGGAAACCAACGTGCTTCTCTTAGCATTTTCCCATACACTCGTCCAAATCGCGGCATGGTAGCCTCCATTGACGCCTCTTGTCACCACGTACGCGGTGGGAGCGAGTGCCGACCAGCCGACGGGTCGTGAAGTGTGGCCAGGTCGTGACACCTTTGCCGCCCGGCGGCGGGCAATCCAGTGGCAAAGGCGCCACCTGAGCGGGCCGATCCCATCAGGTGTGAAGCAAACGTCACCTATGGCGACTGACCCGTG
Organism: Pollicipes pollicipes; assembly: GCF_011947565.3. Taxonomy (NCBI): domain Eukaryota; kingdom Metazoa; phylum Arthropoda; class Thecostraca; order Pollicipedomorpha; family Pollicipedidae; genus Pollicipes; species Pollicipes pollicipes. The sequence continues at coordinate 5,148,892 of NW_023596545.1, forward strand.
ACACCAGCGCTGCCTCACGCATGTTGATCCTTGTACATCAGCACTTCACATCGGCTGCTCCCAACGACACCACTACACACAACGACTGACCATGTGGCACCAGGGCTACCTCCCGGGAACACAAACCCTGGCAGTAAAGCCACACTGCAGCAACTCGTCCGCCGACACCAGCGGTACCCCGCAGACTGGTTCCCTAACGCCAGTGGCACCCCAAGGAGGCTGGTTCCCTGACACCAGCGGTGCCCTACAGCGCCTGATCCCGCCAGAGCCGCAGTCGCAGCGGCCGCCTGCCGTGCTGCACGCAGCAGTCTCTCACCATCCATCTCGGACGCCAGCAGCCTGCAAGCGAGGGGAGCGAGAAGCAAACAACAGCGAGGCAGCAGTGTGTGTATGCACGCATCACGCACATGGCACGGAAACTTGGTCACCAATCGTGGCGCGCATAATGACGCATATTATTTAAAATCCTGCGATGACCACATTTGGACACCTGTAGATGTTCGCGAGAACGGTGACTAAGTTAAATGGCACCGATTAACTGGTACTGGCGAATACTAACTTGCATCCACAGCTTGTGTGAAAGACCGATATGAACATTGAATCAATGACTGTTAGGATGCATGGCAATAAAATGAAGAATAAATGCATAGACGGTATATCACGCTGACATTTGCAGCTATTGGAAGCATGATTTAAAGCTACGTTAGAAACCGCATGTGTTTGATGCTGTTAGAAAACGCAGCTGTCCAAAGCAGACTCACGCACGTTTTCTGTAGCGAGCATTTCAAGTCTCCTGTGATTATACATGTATAACAAACGTTTGTCGCCACTTTTCTGTTGATATTGAGCGCCGGAAAGTTTTGTAAACGTCATCAAAACACAGTTCCGGTCGTGCGTTTCCTGACACTTGTACGTAAGCCGGCAGCAGTTCATCACATCACCGTGACGGCATTTCGGCAACTTCCGGATACTTAAAAACATTGTTCGAAAGCTATCAAATCTGTAAACACTGGCGGATAGCTGTCACCCACTCCGAAATAGAGTGACACACTAGCACACAATGTCTTACCGGCAACAACACAGCAAATACAAAGCTGGCCACCCATACGCCACTCAGCAGGTGCTGTACCCGAACGTTCATTGTAACATCACAGTGACAATGTGTTCTGTAATAGTGAGACGATTACGAGTCAACACATTAACGCCAGTCACCATCTGCCGAAATTCAAATCTTATCAGCCACGGCACAGAGCAGCGATGTTTGTGATGCTCCCACGAAGGTCGCTCATGTGTCTCTGCTGGAGCCTATGTTAACTTCACCGTGCCATTTAAATACAGCAACGCCAAGCCGTCCGAACCTCTAATCACACTAACTTCGTTTGCTTCTGTTCCTAAGACAATTGATCCATTATGTGGAAACTGGAAGAGCATGGGATGTGTACACCGCGTGAGTTAGTCGACCCGGTACACAGTCTTGATGCAACTGTACATATTTCAGCAACTGCGGACTAGAAACGCCTGATTATGGAAGGCGGCCTCGATGATCTTGGGGTGAAACTCAACCCGCCTCCCTCGCTGACACAACGGGTCCCCACGTGCGGCGCTCCGCCGCGTGCCGGTCCACCCTTCTCTCGGCCGGCGAAGACTGCACGAGGCTCACCCCGAGCGGGGCCCGTCAGTGGAGCCGGCGCGGCGGCCGGCCCTAGAATCGTCGATCTGACTCGAGCTTGAAGTCCGTCCCGCCACCGGCAGACGAGTCACCGGTGCGCTCCGAGTCCAACAGCTCCGACCGGCGGGACCTGGAACACGCCGCACGGTACAGCCCTGGCAACCACGCAGCGCCAGCACACCTCTCCAGCCGGGAGGCAAAGCTCCCGGAGTCCAGGGTACGACACTGACTCGGTCCTCACGATGTACATGCCTGATCAACAGAAGCTGTTAGCTTTCTGTGCGGATTGCATAAACACAGCACACGCTACTTGTGATATTCGGTGACATAGGAAGTAACATAACGTAGTGCGGTGCTGCACGGCGGCACTGCAGGTGTGTGATACCCAGCCACGCATAGAAACAGCCGAGCCGCACGATCTTTGTTTCGCTAATACCAAACTCTTCAGCCAGCGCAGACTGCGGCGCTTGGCAGACAGACGCGCGCAGTTCATGCCTCACCTATAGCCGCATCAGATCGGCGGAGCCAACTAGCGGGCCCTCCAGCACGTGGTACGCACTCCTACCACTGGAACGGGGCACGTAAGACGCTGAGCAGGGAGCGCGCCGGGAACAGCCGGAGCACCGAGCACAATCAAGCACACCCCAGCGCGACAGCGAGCCAAGCCTTAAACGGCGGTCTCGTGCGGTCCGTGCCTGGATCGAATCGCCGGCGCAAGACAGGATGGGACAAGGTGAGATTAAGTATAAACAGGGCTGGTTCACGTGGGAGACGTGGCTTATTCAGAGACGACATGGCCGGCTCAGATGGAGAACTAATTGCGGATCACTTGCGGCAAGGTGAGTCAAGTTGTTAGATATGGCTCATTCCCATGGGACAAGGCAAGGACACGTGTGGGACAGAGGGAGAGCTGGTTTACGTGTGTGACAGGCGGAAAAGTCCGTTCACATGTGTGGCAGGTGGGAGAGAGCTGGTCGATAAGTGTGGCAGGTGGAAGAGATCCGGTCCGGATGTGCGATAGGTGGAAGAGATCCGGTTCGGATGTGTGATAGGTGGCAGAGATCCGGTTCGGATGTATGATAGGTGGGAGAGCTGGTTCACAGGAGCGAAAGGTGGGAGAGAGCCGGTTCACAGATGTGAAAGGTGAGAGAACTGGTTTGCATGTGTGACAGGTTGGAAAAACCGGTTCGGATGTGAGACAGATGGGAGCAAGACGGTTTACGTGTGTGACAGGTTGAAAAACCGGTTCGGATGTGAGACAGATGGGAGCAAGACGGTTTACGTGTGTGAAAGGTTGGAGAGATCCAGTTCAGATGTGGAACAGAGCAGGTCCCAATTGGAAGAGCCAGCAGCCGAGGGCATCGTCAATAGAGGACGTGGACGAACAGGAGGCGGCGGCTGACATGGGTTCGGAGAAGGAGCAGTTAACGGAGAAGTCTCTGCCGGCAAAGTCAACGTTTCCAGGTGTCCGAGACGGATACCCCGGTCAGCTGCGGGGCCACAAAGCGGCTGACGTCTGAAGCAGCCCGAGTCCAAGTCCAAGTGCAAGTCCAAGCCTGAGTCTTGATCAGGGACTACAACACTGCACACCAATCACAGACAATACAAAATGGAACAACACACGCACAACACTATAACTCCATCAACGAGGACACGGACCCGACAAAGAATACAGAGCCCATGCGCAGCACGTGCGTGACCGCGTCTTAGCAAGCCAGCTGGGCAGTGTCCGCATGGTACTCACGAGTATAAACAGTAGTGCTGACACATGAACAGGACGTCGAACAGAACCGAGAACAGCCCCAATCCGAACTTGGTCGGGTTCCCAAATATCGAAGTCCAGTCGTCTGGAACATAGGCCGAGTCCCACAATAGCCTCGCGGTCTCAGAGCGGCCACCGACAGGACGCGTCACAGCCACAGGGCGTCAGCCAGCGAACTCAGCAAGGGACCGGGATGGTGACACCCGGCCCCATCCCCGTAGGCCGGATCCGGGTCCCCGTGCCTCTGGGCCCGGTCAGCGTGTGCCGCCCGCGGGCACAGGGCCCAGTCCAGTCGACCCGTCGCCTCACCGGGTCGGGCCTCACCAGCGGCATCTGGCTAATAAATAGTGGATAATTGTTTTGTTCGAAAGTCTAGCAAACTTAGCCGAGAAAACTTCTGCGCGTAACCTTGAGCTACTTAGATAATAAAAATATAACCTATTGAAGTGCTACCAAGCATTTCATTACAACATTGATCGTGCCCGTGTCAGAGAACCCCCGCGTAATGAAACTCCACCCCACTCATAGTCTAACAAGAAGGCGCGTACCATAATTATAGGCGTCCACAAACATCTGCAGGATGCTGAGCGAGCCGCCCGTGAAGTCCAGCAGCACGTTGCCGATCGCCCAGCCTTCGGTGCTCCTCCGCCGGTAGTTGAGATACGCCTGAGGGCAGGTCCCACGTCACGGGTGTTCGGCACATCACGGTCCCCTGTCCCATGTAGTTGAGATACGCCTGAGGGCAGGTCCCACGTCACGGGTGTTCGGCACATCACGGTCCCCTGTCCCATGTAGTTGAGATACGCCTGAGGGCAGGTCCCACGTCACGGGTGTTCGGCACATCACGGTCCCCTGTCCCATGTAGTTGAGATACGCCTGAGGGCAGGTCCCACGTCACGGGTGTTCGGCACATCACGGTCCCCTGTCCCATGTAGTTGAGATACGCCTGAGGGCAGGTCCCACGTCACGGGTGTTCGGCACATCACGGTCCCCTGTCCCATGTAGTTGAGATACGCCTGAGGGCAGGTCCCACGTCACGGGTGTTCGGCACATCACGGTCCCCTGTCGGAAGTCGGAGCACGCCCACGCAGTGCGGCGGCAGCTCAGCCGGCCGCATGTCGCTCACTGTGGTACGTGCTGGCGGAACAGCGCACGACGCTGTTCCGACGGTCTCCGTACGTCCTAGTTACAGTGGAGAGCGGTCCAAACTCCGGTGGTCTGCCTATTTCAGCGGAGTAGCGGAGCACAGCCCAACGTCTGAGCATTCAGACCATTATCCAGCCTACCTGTGGCACGTATTTGACGATGGTGATGGCCAGCTTCACATAGGAGAACACGTAGAGGAACCAGAGCCAGTTGACGACTCCGCAACCCGTGATGATGGCGGTGATGATGATCACGACGGCGAAGATCACCAGAAGACCTCTGGCTGCCGTGGAGACCCGCTGGTCCCCTCGCTGTCGACACATGGGAGATCATGGCCTGACCTGACCTGAGGCACGTCAGCGGCCGCAAAGGACCCCTGTTACCCCACACTGTCAACATAGAAGCTGCCGCCGTAGTCTGACCCGACTTCTGGAGTGAAATGATTTCCATGCCCGTATGGACCCAGCTCCAGGCCGACTGCTCACGGAGGATAACAGCGCACACGAGACCAATACGTCGACCTCATATGACCACAGTACCAGTGTCTTAGTTCAAAAGGGCCAGTGTTCGAACAAGTGTTTGTGGTTTCGGGATGGTCACGATGGGCAAACCAAAATGCCCAGAGGAAGCCTTCAAATCATACAGAACAAAGGTCGGTCTGGGTGTGACCCTGTCAAGTGCAATCAACGCAACTGACGCACGCTATCTCGCAGAGCCACCATTGCCGAATCTGGCGCCGGTACGCGACTCCGCGATCGCAGCTGCAGCATCCGACCCCCAGCATACACGCGAGCCCGGTCGCCCCTCAGTGGCGGCAGTGGCGGGGCCGAGCAGCGCCGCGCCGCCAGCACGGCCGCTCACCTCGTAGATGAGGCACTGCAGCACGGTGATGATGCACGCGCAGAGAGCGTGCAGGGCGAACACGACATCGTTGACCGCCACCGGCACAAGACCGTACGGGTGGTCTTTGTAGTACATGTCCTGGGCAGATGCGCCCGGTCAGGGACACCGCAGAGACGGAGGGGTGGGTGCTCTGTGCGCGCGCGCGCGCGGCCAGGGAGAGGCGAGAGCGCACTGGAGCTGGACACCGTGACAAGCGTGATGCGGCACAGGCTGGGTGTGAACGTCGCGGGAGTACGTAGCAGAGTATAGTGGAAAGAACAGTGTGGGGTATGTGACGACGACCGCTGGGAGACGGGGTTGAAGAGGCGAGCACATTCAAGGTACTGACCGACAGCTTACGCAGCTCTTTGCCAGTCGCCCGGCTTATCGCGATCTGCCATCCTCCCCTGATGCGGCGACCATACTATGACCCGGTGACTTGTCCGGCCTCAGGTCACGGTCAAGTGGAACGTAAGGAGCGGCACTGACCTGTATCCCGCTGGAGAAGTACAGGCCACAGTTGAATACGGAGTAGAATGTGAATCCGACGAGATTCAAAGCCAGGAAGTCGAAATTGAGCCCAACCACGCTGAAATGAGAGGACCAGGCTTACGACGATGCAATAGCAGCATCTACTGCAAGTTGTTTAGGGACGCATTTGTGTTTTATATCTTCATAATCTGTACACGCTTCCAATGGCCGTTGGCAAACAGTCGCAGAAGGAAGTCAATGTAATTGAGGTTTGGTTTGATGAATTAACTAACGTTAGCCTTAACTTAGCTTTCGCATGACCAAACATATCGAAATTAGCATTCAAAAGTGCAATGAGCATGAACTAGACTGTGACGAGTATCGAACTAGAGGTTGGTTCCTTGTATATCTCACAAGTTTTCATATCTAATCACACCTAAAATAAGCAATACCATTGCCAGAAGCTGGCGACCCATTATCGAAAAAGTCAGGGTCACCCAAATGTGAATCCACACCTTAGCTCCTCCATCAAGCTTAGGCTTATAAAGCTCAGTCACAAGCGATTGGTTGGCGCATTATACGCACCGCTAAATCAGTCACGGCCTAACACAAAATGCGTTCTTGACAAGCACAGCCGGCCAACCATTCAGACTTTGACAAAGACTGGAAAAGGCTGCGAGCGGAAGACAACGACCTTACCTTTTCCGTTTCCAATTGATGTACATCTGCGGGTAAAACGAGATGGTCCAGGCGACGAAGTAGCACCAGCCAACGACCGAGCTGAACGTGTCCAGTCCGAACGTCTCCAGCACGTTCACGCGCACGAACACACCGGACGCACTGCAAGGTAGTGCTATAGTATAGGGCGGGGCCACAAGGTGAAAAGCGGGACAGGCAGGCGCGCATCACACTGCTGCAGAAGAATAACAGGGCAGGAAAAGCAAGGTAGATGCCTGAAATACTAAACCACCCGAAGAAAGGGGAGATGTGAATGTAACGTAACATGCTGTCGTCGTCACCATAAGGGCTTGACGACGTACTCAACCGCTGAGCCTACATGGCGTCGCGTATCTCTCACCAAAGCAAAAAACGGCAAGTACCGCGGAAGATCGAACCCTGCCGAGTGTGTGGCTTCCCACACACTCGGCCTAACCAGTATACTACCCGGCATGCGACACACAGTGACCCACGACGATCAGAGCGGGAAACCGTGCATGTCGATGTCGTAGCGTAAGTGTGGAGAGAGAGGAGAGAGAGAGAGAGAGAGAGAGAGAGAGAGAGAGAGAGAGAGAGAGAGAGAGAGAGAGAGAGAGAGAGAGAGAGAGAGAGAGAGAGAGAGAGAGAGAGAGAGAGAGAGAGAGAGAGAGAGAGAGAGAGAGAGAGAGAGAGAGAGAGAGAGAGAGAGAGAGAGAGAGAGAGAGAGAGAGAGAGAGAGAGAGAGAGAGAGAGAGAGAGAGAGAGAGAGAGAGAGAGAGAGAGAGAGAGAGAGAGAGAGAGAGAGAGAGAGAGAGAGAGAGAGAGAGAGAGAGAGAGAGAGAGAGAGAGAGAGAGAGAGAGAGAGAGAGAGAGAGAGAGAGAGAGAGAGAGAGAGAGAGAGAGAGAGAGAGAGAGAGAGAGAGAGAGAGAGAGAGAGAGAGAGAGAGAGAGAGAGAGAGAGAGAGAGAGAGAGAGAGAGAGAGAGAGAGAGAGAGAGAGAGAGAGAGAGAGAGAGAGAGAGAGAGAGAGAGAGAGAGAGAGAGAGAGAGAGAGAGAGAGAGAGAGAGAGAGAGAGAGAGAGAGAGAGAGAGAGAGAGAGAGAGAGAGAGAGAGAGAGAGAGAGAGAGAGAGAGAGAGAGAGAGAGAGAGAGAGAGAGAGAGAGAGAGAGAGAGAGAGAGAGAGAGAGAGAGAGAGAGAGAGAAGAAGAGAGAGAGAGAGAGAGAGAGAGAGAGAG
>NW_023596545.1:5157752-5200441 GCF_011947565.3 Pollicipes pollicipes
TAAACCACACCCATCTAATGCGGCGTGACTTGAGGCTTCCGATGCCCTGTTTGCCGTGGCCATATCCTGCTAGTTCCCAACATCTTTCGGGAGGCTCTGAGTCCCCCATTGTTGGCGAAGGTGAAAAATTCGCATAAGGACGAGCTTGTCATGGCTGGGTCTGTCCTTTCCTGTCCTGTCCCGTCTTGAACAGAAGATATAAGCGTGCGCTGGCCAGGACAGGGCGGGTTTTGTGTTATCTGTTTTCTGTTTTTTATTCAGGCCGTCTTGTCTGGTGTTCTCCGCTTTCTGTCCTCTGTACTCAATCCTGGGATCTTTACCCCCCGCCCAAGTCCTCTGTCGCCTGTCCTGCCCTGCCATCTGTCGTGCACTACCATTGGTTCTCCTGTTTTATTTGTACCACCCTGTCCCGTTGCTTCCGGTATCTAGCTTTGGCGCCAGGAGAGCGTCGTTGCTATATCTCTGACGTCAGAGCGTACCTCACCGTGGCTTTGGCGCCAGGAGAGCGTCGTTGCTATATCTCTGACGTCAGAGCGTACCTCACGGTGGCTTTAACCTACAATCGATTTTTCAGCGCTGTTGCTAGCATGATGAGTGAAAGGAGCGTTTCACTAAGTTTTGCTTGATGTCAAGAAAGGTTTCCAAAAAAGTCGCATGGGCTGAAACGCACACTGGGAAAAAGTGCATTCATACCAAATGGTTCGTTCGAAAGTTATCTTCGAAATACGGAGCCCCTAACCTTCCAGTGACAAGAGTCCGTTGTGTCTATGATCCCTGAGGATCTAATAGTCTAATAAAGAATTCAAACGGTGGTTATCCCAGACAACTTAACCCAGGCACTGATGCGACATGTGTCACATGCTTGACAATGTTACAGGCTCCTCCTTTTATGGGTTCCGTCGTGGTCGGCTATGTCGTCGTGCCTACAGATCCGGCGCGGTTTCGCAAGTAACAGCACCATGTCAACAGTCCGACACAATTTCACCGTCTTCGACGCATCATCGTCACCTTCGTGGTATCACCGTTAAGAACTGCGTAAATTCTTCCAAATCACTACTCGACAAATCTTGTAATTCATATTGCCTGTAAATTCCAAAGTCTGGTTCGGGCAGCTCACATACGTAGTGGGACGAGATATAGCAGTAGCCGCCCCTTTCAGAAAACTACCTGGCCTTAAAGTGAGACACTCTGCTTGGTAACCAGCGTTGATGGTCTGCAGCCAGATCATTGTGACGGCACTGGCTCCGTTGCTGTGCATCAAAATCGTCGCAGAGCATCAGCTGTGCTATGGACCGCCCATTTGTTTCAGGTGCGATGCTGGGAGGTTTGGCATAGTATAGCGATCTCCTCCGCCAGGTCAAGTTTTTTGGCAGGGTTCCTGTTCAGAGAAATGTGGTGGACTGTGCACAGTCAGCTCAGAAATGCAGTCCGTGTGTGGTCGTTTAAGTGTACATTATTGTCGGCGCGGGCTATGTGACATTACATGTGAGACATTGAATTACTAATAAATGCCGTGGCGCATGGTGCTTTGTGCTTTGATGTACATCTACGTTATGTCTGAAAAGATAGCATCGAAGCCTACACCATGGAAACAGATGTCGAGTTTTGGGGAAATTTTAGAGAGCACAACGAAGTTTGGGGCTGGTGGAGCTATAAAGAAAAAAGAATGTTTTGAAGAAAAGTCGAGAAGAAAAAGAGAAGCATTGGAGAGTAACATGGCTGAGAGGAGAGTCTTGGTAAGTTCAAAAGGAAGGGCACAGCACAAAAAGGCTCCTGATGGAAGCCCTTAAAAGTTTACCGGACTTTACCTAATTTTCTTCACCTTATAATCCAGTTGTCAGCGTCCGCGCTTTTAGAGAACGTCAATGGGTTTTAAAACTTAAAGAGACCTTCGGATATGCGGGGCGGGGGAGGATGTGGGTAGTACTTTAGGATGCTAGATATACTGGTGCATAGCACACTACTACGCTAGTAGGTAGCAGCACGCCAGGGGGGGGGGGGGCAATACTTTTCCCAGTTAGTGGCTAAAAAAACCTTTCCATCTCAGCCCAAGGTATTCACCAGTTGCCATCTCGCGACATGGAGAATGGGCCCCTTGGTCCGTTCAGAGGAGCTTAGGGAATATATAGTAAATCGGTCTCCCTCTCCGACGCAGGCTGTCTTCTGACCGGAGCAGCTGCGGCTGGATCGACGCAGTGGCCGCACTGACGCCAAAAGATCACTGACGGGCAACAAGGGTCCAATACCTTTACAGGGGACCCAGCTCCACTTAACGAGCAACGGATGAAGAGGGGTGGAGGGATCCCGTTTGTTGCTGAGGCCTCCTGTGATAGTCAAAGCCTTTCTACTGTCTCAATGACCCGTGTGCCCCTCTACTGCTATCAATGTTCTGTCATTCTCAGAGGGTCCGAACCAACGGAGAAGGCCTGTGGTGGGCCGTGATGGGTACCGAATGAGCCTCTGGCTGACTCGAACAGTACATAATTTTCAATTATGCATACACATTTATCAGAGAACATCTTGACCGACAAGGGAACCCCGACCAATGCGACTTGCGAGGTCTGCGGAGCGTCATTCTCGGGCCCAGACATTGTTCATGCTTGGAAAATGGGCCTCGGTACGACAAAGGGCCGATTGTTGGTGATTTCGACCGAAGTGAGGGTTTTTCTCGAGGGCCCATTTCATCGCCAGAAGGTCTCTGATTGAGGTCAGAGGGCCCCGGTCCTTCGGACTGGAGACCCCCGACCAGCCCTTCCGTCCCTCGATCCCCGTAATCGGGCCGTTGATTGCCGATCCCGAGGGACCCTCTGGATCCAGAGTTACCGAAGGGCCCACGTGTCCCTTGTGCCTGCTCCCCCTTCCTCCTCCCTTGCCTGCGCCCGTACGTGAGATGGCATCGCATCAACAATGGTGGCAAATGAAGTACCACTCAAAGTACCTATAAGATTCATTATGTTCAAAACAAACTAGCTTTATTACGCTGCGGGGTCCTAGCTTCAAGCAACTAGATCGCAGCGCATGTCTGGCGTTTGTAATTATCTAGGATCGGTCACCCGTCTCCAAGATGATGTTTTCAACATGAAACGCCGCTCTCGTTACACTGGGCCGAGCACATTTTCAACCAGTAATGGGCATATCGGAGCACCGGTTGCAAGCCTCCAGGCTTTGTTATGTACGTATAATACGAAAAAAGGTTTCCATAGCACTACACAAAAGCCAGTTTTTAACTGTGGTTCTGTCCAAATTTAAGTTATTTCAAAGTTTAAAAAGCTTAGGCTCCTTTTGACGCATCGCATTATCTACGTTTTACCACGAGAAGATCCGTTGACCAGCTTTCCTCCCTCGCTAACTTAAAGTAGGGTTCGACGCTGAGTTTAAACAGTAGCCTATATACGCATGTGAGGAGAAAAGCATTATATCGGTGTGTTGATTTCGGTCCCCACAACTTTGTGTTCATTTTGGATCGAACCAGAACCATGACCACAGCCTAACCAGAAGTGACAGGAAGGGGCACTTGGAATTGAGGATGAATCTACTGCATCGACTTTCCGAGCGAGAATAAATTCACTGCCGACAGGGATAAAATCACCACCTTTGTGTTAGTTCTCAAAATCAGACACCTGCAAAACACAGCATTGGCGTACAATGGCTTTCTGTTGCAGTCATTCTAAAATAATCATTTCACGATCCCGGTCGCTCATGGACGTCCAAGTGTGAAATGATGTGCCTTTCCTTGCGCAATTTCCCCGCGAAAAATGAGCTGGAAATTGGCCTTTCTGGCTCATTGAGCAAGCAACAATCTTTACCCCCAATGCTGCATGAAAATAGAAAGAGGCGATCAGATCCCATATTTCTGGAATTTGACTCAGTATGTTACGGATATGGCGTCGCATGGCATGACGTAAAAGCACGACAGTGCACTCACATGCTCTGTTGTGGTGGATTTCACATTCTGACATTAGTGAAAACTTTTGGAGGCATTTTCAACGTGTGTTATATGTTGTTTGAACGATAAGAAGCGAGTCATCTAACATTTCTATTCATGTTTCTTACAAAAGATAACGCTTTGTATTGTCTTCTGATTGAAGCCTTTTGCGTTATTCCATCGTATCAGGAAGTCGAGTTATGAAGCTTAATCATACCTTATCATTTGATGTCAAAATAGACCATGCAACTCTAAAAATGTGTTGATTTACACCTGCCGTCAAATATTTGCCACAAATTTGACGGGCTGCAAGAAGCCGGCGGTGAAAAGTAATTGGCACGTCAACGGAAGAAGCTAGGTGGGGTCGAACTAGCAGGGTGCCACAAACAGGCCGATTTTTGACATTCTAGTGGGAAAACGAAAAGCAGTGAAACTTATGTAACTAACTTTTTATACTGATTGTTAGCGCTGTTGTGCAGGTAAGGTACATTCAGCAATACTTGTCTGCTGGTTGATTTTGACACTGATTTCCTGCAGCGAATTGCTTTCTGATATGTGATACAGTCCATCGAAACATTCCAGCCTAGCCGTCGATTTCTCATGCAAGCCTTATCATAGTGCAGTTTGTCTTACATTAGGATATAGAAGCTTGCATGCTCGATTATTTTAATACTTTTTCTCGTCAGGATCTGCACAGATTTGCAATAGTTACTATCATTCACAGGCCTTTTGCGTTGCGCGTTATGCGTTAACTTATTCACAGGTATCCACGTGTACCACCTGGAACTGTTGATTTGTCATAATATTTTGGAAATATTTCCATAGAATCTTGGCGCAGCCACGGGTTTCCCGGTATACTGACGTACCTGTGCTTTTGGCATAGATTTCATAATTGTGAGAAAAAATCGTGCGTGCGTGCGTGCGTGTGTGTGCGCGTGTGTGTGTGTGTGTGTGTTACGGTACTGTTTGAAACATTAACGGTTAGCACACGTGTAAGCGTTGCCTTTTTCTTTCAACGGGTGATAGATTTTTGGGTTTGCTTTTATGCGATGAACAGAGGCAGTGTCACCGAATTCCCTTGTAGGGCGAGCATATCTAAAAAAACGAAATTGTCTTCAGATTTCGCCCATTTTACAGAATAACTTCCTAGATACATGGAACTAAGCACAGCCACCTCTCAGCCCGGCGGGATCTCATGACTTGTTAATCAGTGCCTCCTATTGGACTGGTGGGACTTTAAGTAGCAGAAACGCCGCCATAGCTCAATGAGTTAGTGCGTGCTGCCCAGCCCACATGTGACGGTTTGTGGGTAGGTTTGAGTCCCCTGTTATTCGCTCTCAGCGCTCCACACTCGCTATTTGCCCCATTTCCTTTTAGGGTTTCATCTGGGGGAGTATATGGTTCTTCCGAAGTCTCCCTGAGCGTGAGCAATCCGAGTGTGGGTATTCCACGCATAGATCTTCCGGGCATTGAGCCTTCTGAACATAGTTTTTCTGACCCTCATCCTTCCCAGCTCGGGGGACAAGCTCACCGTTGCTGCTTCGTCAACGGCGAAATTGTTTCGTTGATTTATGAGTTACTGGCTGGGGGAGTGAATGGACAACCGTAGAGGACAGCGGCCATGTTTAGACAAATTGGACGTGTTTTATGCGTTTGCCCCCCCCCCCCCCCCCCCATTCAGGTCTACTAGTTCACGACTTGATCGGTTGTTATGTTTACGCATTGAAACTAGACTTTAACACAGTTCACCATTTACGCACTCAACCATTCTGGATTTTTCTTGTCGACATTGATTACATGAATATTAATGCTCGGTCAGGTTCAATGAGGACTCACATTTCACATGCCTTGGTGCCCGCTTCAAAAGGACCAGGACTGGAAGCGCCCCGCCCCCACCCCCCCTCTGAGAGGAGACCCCATGTTGTTCAGGAAGTCCTCTGGAAAAGCCTTTCCTCAACTTATATCTCCTGGCGGCCGCCCCTGACAGACCCAATAAATTGATGTGGGGATCCACATCAATGAAAAGTCTCCACCAATCCGTTGATGTACCAGCTAATTGCTCTAAATGGTATCATGTGCAGTATCTTGACCACAAATGGCTATTCATTGAACCATATCCTTTGATTTGAAATGTAGGCTGCTTTGAAATATGTAACACCTTTGACCTAGATCCCAGTGATAAATGCTCGGAAACAGGCTATGAACCCGGCAGGAAGCATAAATTATTGACACCCATACTTTCCCATTTCTTACAAGGTTTACTCCCTTGGACGCTGTATGCTAAATGTGGTAAAAACGTGACAGCGATCGCTTAAAACAAACAGCAATTGCAACAAGAGGTTCTAGTTGCATAAAGCTATGGCCAAATAGCGAACACGCCCCGGTCAGACACAGAACAAGTTCCACGCCGGCTAAGGGCAACGCTGCGACGCTTTCACAGCAGCGCCGCGCGTGTCCAACGCCCCACTTCACGGTGCTCGTCTCTTACTCAACGATCCCTTGCAAGTCGAGCGCGGCCTCGCCGACCAACAGCATCCGACACCATCTCTGCGCCGGCGTAGGAAAGGAATCGGTTGTTATGCGACCCCCCGACCGCATGCTCGTAGCGTTCGCACTGGCGTCGACGGTATGCGCGCGGCCGACGCTGAGCTGAGCAACGCTGCCTACCAATAAGGGCGATTATTCACACCCTGGCGGCCGCTCCAAGAGCTATTTTGGAAGTTCTGGTTCTTGGACATTGTGTACCTTGGACAATACGTACGTTGGACATTCTGTACTTTGGACATTCTGTTCCTTGGACAGTCTGCACATTGGGCATTGTGAAACGGGCCCCTTCCACTCTGCGCCATTTTGGAAGTTATTTCTCATCTTGGACATTGTGTACCTTAGACATTATGAACTTTGGACGTTCTGTACCTTAGACATTCTGTACTTTGGACATTCTGTACCTTGGACAATATGAACGCCCCCCGGTCTGGCGACAAGGAATCAATATCCATAGGATGCTGCTAAGTGTGTACCAGCTGGTATGACGTAATAGATGCGTCATATACTTACACTTATCAAACTAGGGACCGGTCCCAAAATCGTAGTGTGTATCTGAATTGCCTAAAAGGATGGTGTGAGAAGGAAAGGATCTTGAGTGTTGGCGTTTGTTTGGTCAGGCCGGCTGTAACCACCTGGCGAATCAATGGAACTTGGTTGCTGAGGTACGCTTTGCGTGCACATTCCCTGTTTTTGAGAAAAGAAGCCGTGATACTTATGTTTACGCATAACAATAGCTCCACGCAATTCCTCAACTTGCAACAGCACATTTTATGACACTTGTAAAATGAAAATACGGGGAGGGTGAAGGCGCGCTTCTTGAAATTTTAGACCGGGGGCGCACTTCCTTGCTTTCACGTACAAATCGAGATAACTTGCTAGTAAATCGTATCAAAATATCCTAATAGGACTATTAGGATAATATTTCTTGAGGAGAGGCTGAGGAAGAGAAGAGGGGCCGAAGGGAGCATGGAGGGCCCACCGGGACCAACGATCGACGGGTCGATTTGGGGGTCTTAGGACACGGAGGGCTGGTCGGAGTCTTATTCAGGGCCCCGGGCATCAGGGGCCACGGATTTAAGGATCAAAAACTGATTGGAAAGCTCGGGACCTCTGGGAATGACACGTGAGAAAATTAGCGATGCATGCATTGCGATTGACAGCACGTGGCCGTCTGTGCGGGCTACCCATGCGCTGTCGAGGCTGTTGTAGAACACCAGTGGGTGCCGACGTGCCCTTGTTGCTCAACCATATTGTTCTCGTTCCGTATTGCTATGGCCCGGGATGCCGAACCGCCCCTGAAATACTCGCCGGACATGGACGATATGTAAAAAGGCCAAGCAAAGAAGGTCATTTGGGGGTATAAGACCATTTGCCTTCAGCAACCGACATTAGTGCTGCGGCATTTGCTTACTGTTGTAGCAGAATTATTTTCGCCGCGTTTAGTTACGACCGCGGCATGTCCATTGTTGCACCTGAATACCTTCTGCGCAGAAGACCGCCGGCGGGCACTCATGCTTCACGGCTACTCTGTAGCTGCAGATGCGCCGGTAAATGAGCGCGGCAATTTGCGCCGACGATAACGACGGCATGTGAAGTGTCAAACGTTTTGGGGAATTGCGATTAAACCGTTGCGAAATGCGGAAATATTTTGGGTGGATATAAGTTACGGTGAACCCGGCTTTGTGCCAAGGCCATTATCACGATCCCGTCTTGCTTCATTTAGGCTGCCACCAACAAAGTCGTGTCGTCCAGTTCAGCGGATAATTTGGACTCTGCCCTTCTATACAGATAAATGTGGAGAGTTTTATGTGTCTCGCAAAGCTGCGGCACGGCCGTTGTTGTTGTTGTTCATTGGAGTTTTCGGGCGCGTCGACTGCAGTGGTCATTTTGCGCCCATAACTATGCTGTTACTTAATTAGTACGGTGTGAAAATGACTTGAAAATCAATATCTTTTAAAAACGAAAAGAGCTGTTGGGACTAAGAAAGGAGGAACTGTCACCAAGCACATCGTTTATCGTCAGGGTCGAAGCCTGTGAACCAAAGTGACGTCGTCGTTCTTCGAAGAGGCATGGACATGATATAATTACATGATGGACAGTCAGGACGGCACCACACCGCTGGCATAGGGGTCTGTCGGCTCCATGTAACACATGGCCATGGGTGGCATAAGTATGCCCAACGCGCAGCCTGCATAAAACCACCTCTTCCCACCGCACACTGCGAGAGCATGACGACCACAAGCCCAACTCTGTCTTTATTGCCCTGAGCTTATTGCCCCCCACCTGGTCCCAACAGCGCTGCAATCTGCTTCTCAGGAAGGTCTTGACTGCCGGGTAAAAATCTCTGGCAGGGATAGGCAAAAACCGGGTATATGGTGCTACCGCTGCTCGCTTAGCAGCGGCATCAGCCAGTTCGTTGCCCACGATACCGACGTGACTAGGGATCCAGCATAGTGCAACTCTCTTTCCAACCCGATTCAATTGTGTCAGGCGTGATAAAATGTCCTGTAAAAGGGGACATGATGGATAAAAAGACTT
Organism: Pollicipes pollicipes; assembly: GCF_011947565.3. Taxonomy (NCBI): domain Eukaryota; kingdom Metazoa; phylum Arthropoda; class Thecostraca; order Pollicipedomorpha; family Pollicipedidae; genus Pollicipes; species Pollicipes pollicipes. The sequence goes on from NW_023596545.1 coordinate 5,166,763, forward strand.
CAGTGCAGAGAGACTGCTCAGTGAATCTGTAAAAATGGCGTGTGAAGATTCTTCACCCACTTCTATGAAACATATCGCCTTGGTGATTGCAACTAATTCCGCCGTAAAAACTGACGAGTGGGCCGGTAACGAGAACGATCGAGTGACGGACCCGCTAACGAAAGCACAACCCCACGCCATCCGAGGTTTTGGATCCGTCTGTGTATGTCAGGGTATATCCTTCATAACACGCCAAAAGCTCAACTGCCCTGGATCTCAATAGGTGTGGTGTGACGTCTTTTTTCCTAATCTCCGTAAGCGAGGTGTCAATGAAGGGTGTGGTCATTTGCCAAGGAGGAGAAGCCAGGCGGCTTACTTGCCTTACACCCCGAACAGGAATTCCGCTCTCAAGCAATAACGCTCTCATTCGGGAACCAAAAGTTAAAGCGTGCTGCTGCGGCCCATGACGAAGAGAACTTACTGCAAACCGCGAAAATATTGCAGAATATGTCGGGTGAAGTGGGAACTGCCGCAGCTTCAAGGCATAACGCATGCCAAGCATTTTCCTCCTCGTCGAAAGTGGTGGTTCGTGTGCCTCCGTTAAAAGGCTGACGGAAGGTGATGTGCGAAACGCCCCAGTAGCAATGCGAATGGCAGTATGGTGGACGGCATCAAGAACACGCTTGCTGGATTGAGGCGCGCCATCATAAACAAAGCATGCATAATCCAGTTTGAAGCGGACGAGGGAACGATATAAAAGCATAAGCGTGCTTCTGTCTGCCCCATACGATGTGCGAGAGACACACTTTAGTATGTTGAGAGATTTAAAGCATCGATCGCGTAACATTTTAAGATGTGCGTTATATGTAAGGCGGCGGTCAAAGTGTATCCCAAGATACCTGGCCACGGCCTTATTTGGAATAGAGCGACCATATAGACGGATGCTCAGATCATCACATCGCTGGCGACGACAAAAATGCATCGCAACGGTCTTGTCGCCTGAAAAACGAAACCCGTTCATGACACCCCATCTTTCAACGCGGTCCACAGCCAGCTGGAGACGCCGCTCCATCGCTGGTGCTCTCGCTGCACTGGTCCAAATAGTAAAATCGTCAACAAAAAGGGCACGTCCGACCGACTGTGGGAGCACATCACAAATATCATTTATCATAACTGCGAACAGTGCAACACTTAACACGCCGCCCTGGGGCACGCCGTTTATTTGTTCGTACCTGTCGGAGAGGACGTTGCCGACCCGAAGACGGAAGTATCGTTTGGCTAAAAACCTTTGGAGAAAAGCACCCATATGGCCACGTATACCATATTTAAAGAGCTTTTGAACAATACCATGGCGCCATGTGGTGTCATAGGCGGCTTCAATGTCGAAGAATACTGTCCCCATATGCGCTTTTTCTTGAAAAGACTTGCGAACCGTGGTGTCCAGTGTTAAGAGATGGTCCACCGTACTACGGTTTTTCCTAAATCCGCACTGCGAGTTACTAAAAATATCGTTGTTCTCTAAAAACCAAGTGAGTCGCACGTTTACCATCTTTTCCATGAGCTTGGACAGTGATGACGTCAGTGAAATGGGTCGGTAATGAAGAGGGTCCAGCCCACTCTTTCCCTGTTTTAGGATAGGCACCACAACAGCTTCCCGCCAGGCCGGAGGGAACTCACCTCTTGACCACACCCTATTGAAGGCCGCCAATAGTGCACGACGTGCACACGGAGGCAGATGTCGGAGCATCTCATTGTGGATGTCATCAGGACCTTCCGATACACTACGAAGTCTTCCGATTGCCGACTCCAACTCCACCAAAGTGAAGGGCTCATTGTACGCCTGTGGTTGCCTTGTAGAAAAGTTCACTACGGTTTTTTCGGATTGTGCTCTTTGCCGTAAAAACTGTGGGCTCATGTTTGCACCTTCGCTACGGTGGAAGAGTGCTCGGGCGATCCCGTTAGCCACATCCAACGGATGAGTCACCACCTGGCCGTTAACATGTAACACAGGAAGTGGCACGGATGAAAACTGCCCGGAGATACGTTTGATCCGAGCCCACACCTGCGAAGTTGGTGTGAATCGGTTGAGCGTGCTTATGTACATACGCCAGGATTCACGTTTCGCTTGTTTTATCGTGCGACGGGCGAAAGCCCTGGCTTTCTTAAAGGCTACTAAATTCTCCAAGCTACTTCTGGCGTCAAAAGCTCGGAAAGCACGTTTGCGTGCGCGAATTGCGTCACGACACTTCTCCGTCCACCACGGCACAGGAGTGCGACGAGGAAATCCAGAAGTGCGCGGGATGTAATCGCTAGCGCAATCTAGAAGTCTGTGAGTAAAATCCTCAATAGAGGGTGCCACCCTCACACCTCCGGTCTGACATAATGTCTCCAGTCGAGCCTCAAACTCTCTCCAGTCAGCCTTTTTTAAATTCCAACGTCGTGGTCTTACACCCAACGTTCCTCTTATTTGGAATCGAAGCCACACTGGGAAGTGATCGCTGCCCATTGGATCATCTGCCACAGACCACTCGAGGCTCTCCACCAGCTCGGGACTAGAAAGACTCAGGTCAAGCGCGGAGGTCTGACCAGACGGCAGTGTAAAATGAGCACGAGTCCCTGTGTTTAAAATACACAGTGACGAGTCACGGATAAAATGTTCGCACATCCTTCCGCGGGTGTTCGTGCTATCACAGCCCCACGCGGTGTGATGAGCGTTGAAGTCGCCTAAAAGAAGACATGGTGAAGGCAACTCATGCACTAAACGTCTCATGTCTTCCAATGGAAAACCGACGCCAGGTGGAAGATATAAAGAACACACCGTGATGTGACGGTGATTAAAATGTAGGCGTGCGGCTACAGCCTGTAGCGTAGACCGCAGGTTAAACCTCCTAGCTGGCACGCTGTGGTGGACTGCAAGAAGGACACCGCCATGTGCGATACCGTCGGTTAACACATCATTGCGAAACAGGGCGTATCCCTTCAGCGTGCAGTGGTGACTAGAAGCAAGCTTGGTCTCCTGCAGCGCTACGGCTGCAGGACAGTGCTTGCTGACGACAGCCTGGAGGTCGAGGGCATTCGCCCTTATTCCTCTACAGTTCCACTGTAAAAAGGCCTGTAAAGGGGGCGTGTTAAAAAGCCGGTTGGAGGTCACATACTAAAACCGGGCACGTCCTAAAAGAACTGGGCTGCGCCAGTTGCAGAAGCAGACTTTTCTGACTGAGAGCCACGGTTGGAATCTGCAGGGAGGTGCCCCACTCTGGGACGAGTTCTGGGGCTCCCGCCGTCAGATGGAGACGGGGGACCGGCCGGGGCACGCTTGACGCCAGCGTACCCGGTCCGGGGTGGCGGCGGGGGAGGGCCCATCGGCGGGCTTCTATCGGGCGTCTGGGGGTCAGCGGGGGCCTCCACTGGCCTTCTCGGCGATGGTGTGCCACTGCGAGGGGTGGGCTCCTTGCTTGCAACGGACAAGCGATTGGCCGTCTTAGCCCTCTCCAACTCCGCTAGGCGGGCCCGCTTGGCGTCGCGGGCGCGCCTGTCCGCCTCATGCCGTTCCATCGTTTCCGCTGCTCGTCCACACACACTCGCCAGCGTCGCCGGAGGCGACGAGGGCAGCGAAGCGACAGACGGCGAGGAAGGCCGAGCCCGCGGACCATGGCCGCGCTTGACCACCGTCCATCCCTCCTCCTCCCCCGCCTGCGACCCCGACGACACATGAAGGTCCGGCGGCACAGCGTTGGTAGAGCAGGACGCAACTGAAGGACCAGGAGGATCCGACTGGGCGGGGGTCGCCCGCCCCGCCGGCACCACAGACAAACCGAAGGATCGCAGGAGCGTGATGAGTTGGACCGCTGACATGTGACTGATGCTGGTGGACTGTGGTACAGAGGTTTTGGATTTTTTCGGCATAAGATACCTTGGGGTGATTAGCCTCATACTGTTCACGCGCCTCGCGGAAAGAAATGTTCTTTGAAGTTTTGAGTGATATAATTTCCTTCTCCTTCATGAAGGCTGGACAACTTCGATCGAAAGCTGTGTGCGGTACCTGCCCCGTGCCACAGTTCACGCACCAGGGCTGCACAGAGGTACACTGGTCTCCCGAATGCTCGGAAGATGCACACTTCCCACAGACAGCTCGATTGCGGCAGTGTGGTTTCGTATGACCAAAGCGCTGGCATTGAAAACATCGCATCGGATTCGGAACGAAGATCCTGACTTTGACAACTGCGTAGCCAATGCGGATATCAGACGGTAAATCAGGCCGGTTGAACGTCAGTATAATGTTGTTCGTAGGGATTTGGTCATCACCCCTCCTGGTCGTGATCCTACGTGCTGCCGTGACCCCGAAAATTCCCAACTCTTCGACGATTTCCTCCTCGCTGACGTCACGAAGGTCATAGCAGTTTATGATACCCTTTGAGAAATTTTTGGTGTGGTGCGGTGTGACCGTGACCGGCACGCTTACGTCTCGCTTTGCACCCTCGGTTCTCGCGGCATATACAAATTCAGTTACAGTCAAAGCTCGAGTCGCATCGGTGCCGTTTGCGAACTCCACTTCGATCGCGCCGTCCCTCAGCTTGTCACAGCGGGTGACTTTTCCCAACCTGTCGCATCCGTTTCGGCGCTGAAACGGTGAAAGCGATGCCAGGTTCTTCACATCACTCCGGAAGACAAGAACGCGTGGGGCAGGTGGAACCGACTCCTCGCTGCACCCTAAATTCATCGCAGTCCGTCCCCCTCTCGGGGGGCGGGAGTTTTTTGGGTTTGTAGATGCCATGCAAGGTTGTTCTTTATTTCGGCACTGGGGCACCCCACCCACGTCGGAGCCCAACTTGGGGACGGCCCACTCGCCCTGGGGGTGGTGGTGCCGCAAGGGCTACCTGGTGCTATATGGGGCGCACGACGCCTCCCGCACGGCCAGGTGTAACCGGGGAGCCCCTCCCCGTACTGAGCGTGGTTGCGCGCCGCCGCCCCTTGACCCCTTAAGCCGCTGCGCGCAGTCAGGCGCCCCAAGCGGAACCCGCAAGGAGCACCCAACCGCGACGCGAGCGACAAGCCGCTAGACCCGTGTGGGGCCCCACGGGCCCCCGCGCCCCCGGATATCCTGGCCAAAGTGGAGTGTTGGGACGCGCCGTGACTGACCCGCACGACGCGCCCCTCAGCCACCAGGATCCGATCAACCCGAGGACGAGGGCGAGGGGGCACGGCGACCCCGATAAAACGAGGATCAGGAGTGATGAGTGGGCCGGATGCGGGAAAATGGGTAATGAATGGGGAGGAAGCGAGCGGGACAAGGAGAAGGGGCTCACGTACCGGCAGGGTCGCTACGCCCTGAGAGGAACAGCTTGCGCTGTTCACCCGTTACCGGAGCTGGGACCCGAGGGGGCGCTAGTCCCCTACACCGACCGAAGCCGGTGCCCCTGCGGGGGCGGCACGGCCGTCCCGGGCTTAGACTGACCATTATTGGCCAGTTGTTATCGGAACTTTCCATTCCATTTCGGTCAAAAAATGCACCCGCCTTGGCTTTGGCACCCAGTGTCGCCGAGTTACGAGTCTAACATCTCTGAATGGGAGAGGGGCTCGGCTGAAATATCAGGTGGCCGGTGCCAGATGTGGTGGTTAATGCCAACCAAAGTTCTGTGTCTCTCCATTGCCCAATACTTTAAAAAAAACTGTACATGCATTTTTGGCCCAAGGCTTTACGGAGACGTCCATTACCAGCTGCCGCATGCACAACTTGAGAGCTCTGCCTCACACCGTCTTTCACCAATGGTACCACATGTGATGAGATTAGCCGGTCCATGCATTGCGTTCGACAGCACGGGCCAACTGAACGTGCTCACCATGCGCTGTTGAGACTGCTGCAGAATAGCGTGTGTACACATGTACCCTTATGTTAAAGTCGCATTGCTGTTTTGTCCCGCATCGCCATGCTCCAGGCTGCCGAATGGCCACTCGCATGTCAAAATGATCGCCGCGCTCGAGTGTGACATAGGTGATATGCGCATTAGCCAATCCAACTACCCTTTTAAATATATTACGGCAGCTGCACACAAGAACAGATGTAAGCCTGGTGAAAATGTTCGCTGTTTCCCAGCCAGACTGTTTTTGCCCTGTTCAGCTCGTCTCGTGTCTGCCGAATGTCGGTGGATGCGCCTTAACATCTTCTGAGCGGAGGATTGCCAGCAGAAACTCGTGACCTACAGGTCAATGCGTTGCCGTTAAGATGACGATAACCTAGCACGGCAAGTTACATAGACGCCAAAGGGGACCTGTGCAGTGACGGACATTTTGAGCACTGCGACCAAACCACCGTAAAATATGAAACAGCTTTTGGCGGATGCTGGTGACCGTGAGTCAGGATTTGCGCCAGTGACATTTTCGCGGACCCAGCTCGCCGGGTTTGGCGCTAACGTGATGTATTCGAGATGGTTTTAAAAGAACGCGGCATGGGCCACTTCCCGGTCGATGGCCAACGTCGCCATGGGCCTGACGGTGTTGGTTTACTGGGTGAGTGGTTGGCGGTTCACGTGGCTCCTTCATGCCATAACAGAAAGTGCGCACCCTAAATGTGAAAAAACAGCCACACTCCATTTGTCTACCAGTTGCAAAAGCCAACGAGACCGAACAAATGTCATCGCTCATCACCCTAATACTTAATACATACCATATCACCTCCATCTTTTCCCATCAGCTCGCAAAAATGCAGGTCAACGCGACGACACAATGACCGGTCCCTAGTTTGATCAGTGTAAAGCATATTTGGTGTTGCTGCGACTGTTAATACGTCCAGAACGCCACCTCAAGATTACAGAAAAAGCAGCGTCAGGTCCAGTCTTGAATGGTGTGAATTGATGCAAAAATAACTTTTGGAGGTATCATTTCACGACGGGGCTGAGGTCCCCTGGTCGATCCGGAGGCCCTTAGAGGTTTACATTATATCGCACAGGCCCCACTCTCTGACGTGGAGGTCTTCTGACTCGCGTAATCAGCCCTGGAGCGATGCCATAACCCTCAATATCGCAACAAGATCCTTGATCCCCTCAGCTGGTCTAAAAATTGGTACAAAGACTCGAGGTCAGCTTAACGGACCCATGGTTAGAACTGGGCTGGAGGGCCCGTCGTTAGTGACGGGACGGTGACTGACACAAGACAATTAACGACATAGGTTTCCACACAGGTTTACACAGGTTTCCCTGACCGCCCCAGGCTCTCTTGTCGACACAGGACACCCTGCTAGGCACTGCGGATCTCGGACCGATACAGGGGGGGGGGGGGGGGGGCATTATTGTAGGGGTCTGACCAATGAGTCTCAGGCCCGGCCTTCCCCCTACAGCAACACCCGATTATGATTTGCACTCATCGAACCAGGGACCGGTCCTTGCGCCGTCGCATTTACCTGCATTTTTGGCGAGCTGATATGAAAATATTGAGGTTGATACGGAGGATGAGCGATGATATTGGTTCGGTGTCGTTGGTTTTAGCAATAGGCGGCAAATGGAGCCTGGTTGGTTATGCACGTATGTGGTGCACATTATCTGTTTTCGCGTGAAGGAGCCACGTGTACCGTCAATCGATCACCCAGTCAGTCCAACACTGTCAGACCCATGGCGACGCAACCACTCGACCGGGAAGCGGCCCATGCCGCGTTTTTCGAAATTAATCTCGAATGAAAGGCGCTGGTGCCTAAACCCAGTGACCTGGAGCCGCGAAAATGCCACTGGCGCAAACCCCGGTTACAGGTGACCTCTATTCACCCAAAACATTTCCGCATTGTACCACAGTTTGGTCGCAATCACTCTTAATATCCCCCCCACACACAATCAGCCATCGTCACCGGCGCAAACTCGCCTCGTTCATTTGCCGGCATCAGCCGGCATACCGTGGAGTACGTACTAGCCTGGAAGTCACGAGCTCCTGCCGGCGGTCCTCCGCGCAGAAGATATTCAGCCACATCAATGGGCATTTGGCAGGCGCGGGACCAGTCGACCAGCGCAAAAACGATTGTGCGGAGACAAGAGCAAACACTTCCACCAGGGCTTACATCTCTTTCCGTGCGCACAGTTGAATTGCCTAATGCACATGCCACACTCCAACACGGAAAACATTTAGACATGCATGTAGCCATTCGGCAGCCTGGACCATGACGATGCCGGACAAAACAGCGATGCGACAAAGGCACAAGAGGATGTGTGCACACAATGTTATTCTGCAGCAGTCTGGGCAGCATATAGTCAGCACGCTCAGTTGCCCCGTGTTGTCGAGCGCAACGCATGAACCGGCTAATTTCATCACATATGGTTTCATTGGTGAAAGACGATGTGAAGCAGGGCTCTCGTTTGGGCATGCGGTAGCTGGCCATGAAAACCTCCGAGCATTTCGGAGAATATGTTGCAAAATGCGTTCCGCGCCGGCCTCTCAACGGCTACAGGTGACATCTCGACTTTCCCCATTGCATTGCTGGGACCCGAACCGGGATCTTGATATTACGAGACCAGCAATCCACCATTGACTCAAGCGAGCACAATGTTGTGAAACGTTCTGCGCTTACTGACACCCTGGACGAGAACGATAGTCTAAGCAATCGTTTCTGTGGCAACACTTATTTTAACATGCAGGTGATATCAGTCATGTCAGTAACAGTAAGGGTCCATAAGACTACCTAGCCTTGCCAAGCTTTAACAAATACGGTTGAACGCATATATACGGATAATTTATTTCAATTTTCTCCGCATTTACCGTTCGCGAAACACGAAAAAGTTGCGAGGATGCATGTACAAACTTGTGATATCACCTCTCGGTAATCAACACCGCCCTGGCGGGCAGAGCAGGGCCAATAAATATACCAATCGTGCTACGTAAGCAGTCTGCCGAGCGCGTAACCTGGAGCACGGCATCTAGACAGACCAACGGCATTAGCTGGTATGTCGCACTTGTATAGTGGACAATTTATCAAAATGTTTTCATCAATAAACGCCGCTACCGCCGGCACAGCAAGAGTAGAAGCGCTGCTCTTAACTGCTACAACTGCAATCAAGCTCGTACCACGGCAATTACCAAAGTATGACCAATGGTCACGTACCATAGCCATCGCCCAATACCGCAGTCATATCCTGGTCTTCGCACATCACACCACCATAAGGGCATTTCTCTTCGCCTGCCTCCGCCCCGTCACGCCGGACCGGCGCCACATGCGGGGACAAGTCTGTTGTTTGCCCAAAGTCGTATTCACAGTGTCAGCTGGACCTGCTTCTTAGTGCGTGCCCAGAGAGGCCATGATCTGCGCCGCCTCATTAGCGGCCGTGTGGACTTGCACAGATGGCTCGTCGCACGTCAGAACGGGCTAAGTTCCTGCAATACGACAGGTGACGACGCCCTTGGCTTCCCATTCTGCTGTCTGGCAGAGGTGCCAGTCCCTTCGCTTTGAATGTCATCCTCAGTTTCCACATGTACCAAGGACTTAAGGCTCTGCGTCGCGTGTTTGTTTCTGCAGCAGTTTTCTGTTTTGTCCAGCAGTTCGTAGGATGTAGAGGGTCTGCACTAGAGCGCCTGGTAGCTTTGTCCGGACGGTACCTCGAAGAGCAGCCCACAGCCCACCTGAAACAGCGCATAACGCATCACACACCCTGTCAAAACCCCCAGCATCTGATCTCTGTTTTCTCAAACGAAATTACAGATAGGGACATAGTTGTGGTGCGGAGCGAATAGACATTCAACCCAGAGGTTACCCACAGTTAGGATAACTCTGTGGTCATATGTCATATGCCGCCAGGAAATTATGCGACAGACGAGATGATACAGGTAATGTTTTCATTAAAAGCAAGCACGAACTTGATTCTTTGCTTATTTACAGCTAGCCGGCTGGTCGATGTGATTTGCTGATGGCTGAAGGCTTTTTGTGTTACGTATTGTGAAGGAGTATAAGATGTCCCAGCATTTGAAATGTATCAAGAACGTGATGCACAGGCATAATATGTGTCGCAAATTCAACACTCAACGCGGAGGCTCCCGAACAATCCAGTGTGCCTGGGCAGGGCAACAGACCGGGCCCCCGAGAAGTGCATGGGGCCCTCCGGTCAAATAGAAAATACCCAGGACCCAATTTGGAGGGCTCCGAACGACCAAGTGTGCGAAAGCAGGTCAACAAATGGGGTCCCGACAAGAGCGCGGGGCCCTAAGCAAGTGATAGAGAATTGGATGGGCGCTAGACCATTTTAGAGGGCCCATGAGCGTATACATTTCGCGAGTGTGTCAGAAGGATAACCAAAGCCATCGTGAATGGCCCCTAAGCAACCAAGAATATCCCGGCGGGGTAACAAGTGGGGCCCCCGGCTATAGCATATAGAGCCGAAGGGGCGAATGAAATGAATGCGTGGAATGCCCCTGGTTGACAAGAGTAGGTTGTTTCCTTACTGGATATGGTAGAACGCTTCCCACTGTAGGCAGTACTATTATCTGTATGTTGTAACTTCGCACACTTTGGAGATTAAATTGCAGTTCAATGTGAGCTTAACGTTAATTTGATAAGTTTTTCTTCTTCTTGACAGTGAGTGCCAATACTGACTCATCTACAGTAGCGCAGGCAAGGGGGGCACAGGGGCACATGCCCCCTTAGGTTCCGAGAGGCCCTTTGGGCCCCTCGGAACCTACGATTAAGGGCACGAAAAGCCACCCAGAGGTTTCATCCAGGGGCCCCGGCCTGCAGGACCAGGCACTCAAATGCCAGCCAGAGGGCTCTGCGCACTGATCAGGGGCCCACTGGGTCGATGAGGGCCTATATTTCGGTCAGACACCACCAGTAACGTACAGTTCACTGCGTGGCGGCGTGAACCTGAAGGCCCAGTTTCCAGGCAGGGACAAACCCAGGACCAACTATTTACATTTATCGGGGCTCCACAGCGCCTACCAGGGGCCCAAAGTCCCACTTTAAACAGCGCCTACCAGGGGCCCTGTATTGCCAAGGGATCTTGTGCCAGCCAGAGACAGTGTTTGAAAAGGCCCGAAGAGCCTAGAGGGCCCACCGGGTCGGACGATCCAGGGCTCGAATGGAGGGTCTAAGGGCATAAAGGAGTGGTCGGAGCCTTATTCAGTGGTCCAGAACCGCGAAAGCGGATCTTCAAATAATGGTCAGAAGGCCCTTTGCGTGAATCGGGGACCCCTGAGTCGATATAGGCCTACGTGTCGGTCAGGTACCACTCGTACCGCACAGTCGGATCCGTGCCTGTATGGGCCTGAGTCCCACTTTCCAATTAGCTACAAAGTCGGGGCCAGTGGCTTACACTGGCCAAGGGCCTTGTATCTGTCAGGGGCCCACAGCGTCTAGCAGGAGGTCCTGTGCTCGCACTGGCTCTGAGCCAACCAAGGGAAGTATTCGATAAGGCCCGAAGAGGATCCAGAGCGACACACCGGAACTGACAATCAAAGGCCCGTTTGGAGGGCATTAGGGTCCGCAGGACTGAGTGTAGGTCGCGTAACTGTAGGTCGCTCGCGCCCCACAGAGTCGTGACCTGAAATACTATTCAGAGGTCCTCTTCACCGTTTTAGACCCCACCCCCCCCCCCCCCCCCCTGGGACAATGCGGGTGCTTAAGTCGGCCCGAGACCACGAACACCGAACAGTCGGCTCCATGTCCGTCTGGGCCCTTGAGACCTATTTCCCAAGCAGGAACAAGGCCGAGGCTCGCGATTTGTAATGTTCGGGGTCCCTGGCACAATGAGAGGCTTCTGTGTCGGTTAGGGGCCACAGTGTCGAACAGGGTTCCTGTGGCGGCAAGCGGTCCCGAGTCAGAGCGACGTTTGAGGGCGCCTAAAGAGGGGCCGAAGGGTCTCTCGAGACCAAATATCAAGGGCCCGACGGGATGGTTGAAGAGTCCGAAGGACTGGCTGTAGGTCACGTTAAGGACCCCCGCCCGTAGGGTCATGATCTCAAGCGACATTAAGATAATCTTTTGCACCGATAGGGACCTCTGAGACACAACGCTCCTCTATTTCGGTCAGATATCGCGAACAACGAACAGTCAGCTCCGTGTTGGTCTGAGCTCTTAAAGAATGACATGTTCTCAATAGCAAATGGGTCATATGTGATGTTTTTTGGGGGCGGGATTTTACTACCAGGGTGTCCTATGTCAACCCTGCGCCCCCCCCCCCCCTTACGAAACCTCTGGCTGCGCCTCTGCTCATCTCTATTGTTCAAAAGGTGCACTTCAAGCTTTTAGTTCGGTAGTTATTTTTTTTTAAAGATTTGATCCGAACCTTTTGAATGGATGGATTTCCGGGATCAGAGCTCACGCTAAGCAGTGCTTGTTGTGTGAGCCCTGACCACTACCGTCCGATCACGCAATCCCATGTCAACGGCAGAATTTGGTGGCGAAAGCTTAACGTGCCGCAATGCTCGGCACGGTCCGTCCTGCCCTCTGACGTCAACTGACCTTTAACGCGACCGCTGCCACCGGCCGCAGGCCATACCTGTCAAGGGCAAATAGCGAGCGCCCTAAAGCGACCCGAACCCACCCCGCCACGGGTGGGTGGATCGGAACGCAGCCGCTCTAACCAACTGAGCCACCGGGACGGACAACGGTATTCATTGAACACCGTGTACAGATTTTCATCTTATTTTGCAACTTCTTTCGCAGGCTGTGCCCTTGATCTAGCTTTTCCTCAGCACTACCACAAATCACTACAGCGCACAAATCATGATAAGCTAGATAACTTTTTGGCTGAAAACGAGATGATAGAGGGAGGAAAGCATATGCAATATACACATTTTTAAAAGATTAATGAGGTGGGCCAGGTAGCTAGCATACACTGTGTTATCCCATGGAAACATAAATAAAAAATAGTACCTCCAGGGCACAAAAGACTACTACCTGACGCTACCTGACGCTAATACTACCTGACGCAGCTGTGGAAGGGTCCAAGGAATGCATTGGTTGAGAAGTTGAGTTTTGATGTTTTATTAACTGACGAATCATTCTGACATAAGGTGGTGTGAGCAGGCAGGAAAAGCCATTTGCTTTCCATGACGTGAAGGGCCACAAACAGATCAGCCTGCAGATCACTATGCCTTCATGGTCATGATGCTCAAAATTGCATTCATTCTGAAGTGATCAGGAGCGCAGTAATTGCAGTTTCCAAAAAGCATGGCTGTTCACCTCCCTGGTGTTGATCTGCTGGTTTAAATGCTTTAAGGTTTGCTGCCATCACTACTCGATATCAAGGCTCACGTTTCCTGTTCCGCTAGGGAAGGGAGGGGGTTCTGGCCACCCCGAAATGTGGCTACAGCTCTCAACTAAGAAAAGTGTGCCAAATTAGGAGAGAAACCTGTTTGTTGATGAACTTTGGGTCAGGTTTCATCATTTCACAAGTTTTAGCAGCCCCTCCCACAGCCTCCCCTTACTCATTTTGTGTACCTACTACTCAGTGCATGCAGGTAAGGTGAGAATGGTGTACCCCAATTGAGGAGTAAATGGGAACATGAGGTGAAAAGCGTGTTGCCCCCCCCCCCCCCCCCCCTTCCCTTCGTCAATTACAGAGGTTACAACGCTAAGACTGTCACGCACCCACCCAGTTGGAAGAATTTGCATTGCCCCTGATAACGCTGCGCACCCAAATACAAGCAGCCTCATGCACCTAAAAACAGAGCAGATAAAATAAAAAAGTTGTACTCCCACTCAGGGGTGAGTGAGAACAGATACAGTAACAATATCCTTCATATCTACAGAAGTTTTAACGCTAAAATTGCCGCACCGCCATCAAGTTGAAATCAGTTACATTGTCTCTCATACTGCTGCACACCTGAGTACGAATAACTTCGTGCACTTAAAAACAGAGCGTCCAGTACAAAACAATATGCAGTAATCAGTACTTACGATATCGTGACAGCCAACAGGAACAACACACAGTAATATCCGACGTCCCCACATCCAGTAACCGCGCGACGCGACACTCCAACGGCGTTCTAGCTCGCGGCCAAGGTCTGCCATAACAGTCAGTGGTGATGGCTACTACACATGTGCCCTGCCAAACTACATGATTTTTAACGTTTTATCATTATGAAACGCTTTAAGGCAAATAAAAATAAACACGTGTAATCATTTAGTTAATTGAACTGATTCTGTCGTGTGAAATCAACACTGCACGTTCCATTTAAGGTGACAACATGATCAGGACACATCTATTCAAAGATGACGTCACACATCTGAGTCGAAAGGCGAGAAACTTCTCCGGCGGTTTTGTCTAGATCGACCTAAGTCAGGTGATCACGAAACATACACTTGACGGACAAAGCCTACCATGTTTGAACCTGTAAGGGATTGATACCAGACCAATATCTGGACGAAATTAGCGTTTTCCAATTGGTTTGCAAAATGGGGACCTATTTTTGGTCCCCACCTTGAAACGGTCCTCACATTGCGAGAGTGTAGCGGACTTCGGTCCCCACTTAGGAGGGTTTACAAGCGCGCGCGCGCGCGCGCGCGCACGCACACACACACACACACACACACACACACACACACACACACACACACACACACACACACACACACACACACACACACATACACACACACACAGGGAGCTAGAATCACTTTTGAACTAGGGTGGGAGTGACCAATTTCATCGCAAAAAGACCGTGCGGGAGTGAAAAAATCAATTCACAAAAGACGGAAGTTATGAGCTCGTGACGGATGCTTCAGCGAACAAAGACATCTATTTCAAGTTGGTATGGACGTAATATCAGAAACCCGACAAAACTATTTCGTTTTTTAACATCTTAGGTCATTTAAGTGAAACAGAATACACTAACACGCTCTCGGGTGGGGGGCAAATTGACCCCCCCCCCCGAGGGCTTTTCCCAAATGGTTTTTGAACGGCGCGGCGTAGCGGCGCCACATTTTCCATAGCTGTAGAAAATTGCATAGCGGATCGTTTGACATGCAAATTTTAGATGTACCTTGTAAGGTCGCTGACCTTTGACAGGTCAAAGTCAGCCCACGGTTTCAGCGACAGCAATTTCTAAGGAATGCGTTTGACGAAGACATATACATCTGAGATGCTTTCTTAGGCACCACAAATATTGAATGAGCAAATTACGTTGACCTTAGGTCAGGTATGATGGTCAGACCAACGTCAAAACCAGCCTGATTTATTACTCTAGGGCTTGCTGTATGGGATAGCTTCTGGTGCTCATTTCAAATGTATTGATAGCAGGAACTGCATTACACATTTCCAATCGACTCCTTAGAGACCAGAACAGGCCATTGACCTAAGACGACCCCGGGTCGAACGTTTTGTTTCAGGAACATACTGCCTAGCGTAATCTTTGTCGCTTAGTCAAATGAAAACGCAGGGCAGTCTTGTATCATTTTGGCAACCATGACTTTCGAAGGGTCAAACAAGGTCAATAACCTCAAATGGGCTTGTGACCTTTTGTTTAAAGACAGTTGCCTAGGTTCTGGGGGCGCTTTGGAGACCAACCTGCAATTTTACCTTGTTTGACCTTATTCGATCTGAAGGTCATGACCTAGGAACCTGAAACCTTAACCTAAGTGAGTTCACGTATAGGTCAAGACACCATGCAAATTTGGTGTCCCTAGATTTCTTAGTTCCCGAGATCTGAAAGGGAGGGGGGGGGGGTTCGAATTGAACCCCCACAACCGAGCGAAGGGTGTCTAGCCGGCCAACCGGAAGCGTTTTAAAGCATATTAATTTCATGACAGTATTATGAGCATAACGAATTATTAACACCAATAACTTGATGCTGTTCTTTTCAGTTCCCTTCCACATCACTTTTAAAACAAACAAAGCAAAGGAATTCAGTAACAATATAACGACATAAAATTCATCAAGCATAAAACACTCGAACAAAACATCAGTAGGCCCCTACACATCAGCCCATCACCAAGTCAAGCACAATAGACATACTTCTGGCTTCTGTTAAGGTGAGGTCAGGGAAAACAAATATTTTGTCACTGTTTCTTACAAAATACCAACGCTTATTTCCATGAAAGTGACCTATGCCTAACCGAAAGAGGCCTTACATTATCTCATCCTGTATAACCTGTTTGTATCAGAGCAGCAGTTGTCAGTTACTGATTCTGGCACAAATCCCATTGCCACTTGCCATGCACTTGACCAACTTAACCCAACTCAGAGTAGCCCATAGGATGAACATCATCTCAACTCACCTATCTGATGACAGCAGCACTTGTGATAAGAACATGATATTTAAAGCTAGTTTTTGGCTGGTTTCAACATGCATTTTCATTCAGTTCATTTGTGCTTGCTTGTTGACGTCAGACAAAGTTGACAACACGCAAATCAAATCACTTAAAATCACTTTTGAACAACTTATTTTGATTGTCGTGGTTAGCCTATGTCAAGGGCAATAATGGGTATGCTCCACAAAACAATCTCTCTTCTCAAAAAATAGCATAACTTTTAGATGACCATGCCAGTATTGCTGCTTGCCTTTTCAGATGCAGCAAATGTATTTCATATTCATAGAATATTCATATCTAACGACAAAGTTTGAGATGTTGGCTTCACATTTTAAGTAGGGCGGTCTCACTATTTGTTATATACCAATATTTAACCCATATTATAATTGCTATGCAGCTTAGAGTATTCCTGTGTTAAAAATATAGTGCATGTATACAATACAGTCATTTGTCGGTCAGCAAACCATGGCAACTACAGAAAAAATCTGGCGGAGCAGCCATGAGGGCCCACTTTAAGAAATGTGGGGAAAAAACCAAGAACATGTAACAAAATAAGCCCATTGCGTGCCTTGCGGCATCATGATTTGTCTTATGGCAAAACTCGATGTATTAAAAAAGAAAATGGCTAACTCTGGTTACCAATCATGTGTTGAAAGCAGCTAAGGTAAGCAATTACTTGGTCCACAGGAGACTTACCGGCTTCTTCCTCCTCACCCAAACACAAAAAAATCAGTACCTTCTGCATGGTCTGCTGGCAGACAGTCATCCGACCCCCCCCCCCAAACATAAATATCAATCATGCCCACCAACCTTCGAGATTAAAATGCGAAACAAGTAAGAGGTCCGCATGATAAACATCTCCAGAAGGCAGAATTTCGTCATCAAGCACTTCTGTATTAGCTGCGTCAGGTCTATCCCAAGGCTCTGTATGCCAGCATTATAATAGCTTTGCCAGGTAGCCTGGTAAGTCAGACACTCGAAAGGCTTGGATTTACCCTTATTGAGCGCCGCCATGAACCAAGAAAACAGTTAACCGAAGGTTTAAGAGGGCAAAAATGGCGTTAAAAATAAGTTCCGTGCTTCAAATTGTCTCCTTCATTCCCCCTGAATTCTTCACGCTTGGGTGCATGTCAAACATGTTTGGGCGGCTGGCGAATTAATCCGATTTAAGTATGAAATGCGTACAAGTCTGCAGTTGGAGCATCTTGCAGAGAAATTGGTCAACATCTTAAGCAACAGATGGTGCCTCTAAAGGCAATCGAAAAGAAAGGAAGAATTAAGTGTTATCACACTGATATGATACCAAGAAAAACAGAAGTAGCTAACTAAATATAAAGACGGGTACTTTTCACGCAAAATTTTGCAATCAGCCTATTTGGCTTAAAATCTGTTAATATAAGTGCTGAAATGGTGATTTTCATCTTGCAAGTTTGATTTAAAAGACATTTCCTGAACTTTTCACTCATGCATTTCGGGAGTGATGCAGTTTAGTGTTCAAGTTTGCTCGGGAAAAATGAAGTGCGTGGAGCAAAATTATCTACCAGGCCTTGCTGGTGTTTGCACCAGGCTCTGCTTTTGTGGTGTGGCGGCTGGGGTCGCTGGGGTTCTGGGGCTTGGAGGTACCTGGCGCCATTGCTCTGTGCATACATAGACATGATTCAGATGTAGATGAGGCAGTTCATGGCCATAGGCGTCCAGGTTCTGCGGAGCCTCGTTTATGCTTGGTGGTTTCAAGTGAGCTTGGTTTTTGATGACATCTGTAAAACCTCAGAAAGGGAAATAGGGGTGTGGCATGTGCGATTAGACGATTTCAGACAGAAGTGAAAAATTCGCATAAAATATGGGAAAAAGAGGGAAAAATTCCTCCTCATAGCGTTTTGCTTTACACCCGAAGGCGGCAAGTCTATGGCACTGCGCGCGCGCGCTCCCACACACACACACACACACACCCCTGTTTGTAATCCCTCCCAAGTGGGGACCGCGCTAGACTACTTCAGAGTGGGGACCACTTACACACCTCTTTAAACATGAGCTAGCGTTACGAAATTAACATCTTAGTGCTGCTGAAAACCCGAAGAGTGCGATGGTAAGCATTTCGTAGGTCTAGCGATAAGGGATCAATATCCGTAGGATGCTGCGAAGCGGGGACCAGCTAATATGACGTCAGAGGTGCGTCATACGCCTTACACTTATCAAGCTAGGGACCGGTCTCCGCATTGTAATGTGTATCTGAATTGCCCTCATTTATGGCATGGAAAGAAACGGAATTTGGGTGATAACGTCGCTTCGGTCACGTTGGCGAACCAACTGACAGGGAAATGGAACTTGGTTGCTGATGCCTTGCCTGCACATCCTTTGTTTTGGAAGGAGCCGTGATATTTATGTTGATCTGTGCTTTATCATGTCATATTTGTATTATATTGTATTATATTGTTATATCTGCATTATATTGCAGTATACACTGCTATATTTGTAGCTTATTGTAATGTTATGTGATGTTCCCATTATGTTGCATTATATTGTTATATTTGATTATATTGTATTATATTATGTTATATTTGACGCATGGCAAGAGCTACACGCAATTTTTTGGTTTGTAACAGATGATTTTCACTTCTTATGCCTACTTTTATGCTACATGTTACGCCTTGTTCATTACAGTCCAAAATTATGTCTCTTCGTCTGCGTTCGAAACTTTTTCCAGCAAGTGGACGCCAAAACTTTGTCAAGACAGGACGCGCAACATTGTGTGCGAATTAAAAGTTGCCAAACTATGTGGTATTACATCACATTAAGGCGGTTGATTTCAAAGCGTGAATAATGCGTAAAATGAGAACAGTACAAAAATCTGAACCTCCATGAATTTTTCAACATTCCGAGTTCTTCCGCTGTCTTTTCATTATCCCTGTCTTGGGTACCTGGCCGGTACCTGTCTGACCAGCCCACGGCATAGATGAAGAACAATCACAATAACAAATCACTGCCTTGGTTAGTCAGGCGACGCCATATGCCCTCAGCAGGTGAGTGCGTCGTAAAGCCCCAATGATGACGACGACAACCACGATCAATCGATAGTCCTGATCGACGATGATCGACGAGTCCAGATCGACGACGATCTGGGGCAGGTCAGGTCAGTCAGCTATGCAGGTCACAAAATCGGTTTCAAACTTCTTGACATAGGTCACTACTGCAATCTGTGAGGCAATGTTGAGGTCTCCCGACGTGGGCTTTCTGCTATTCGTTTTAAGTTTTTGTGTTATTTCCATGTGGGGAGGGCAGCATGAGACAGCAAATCCATCAGTTCCGATCACAGTCCACCACAAACACACTTGTGCAAAAGGTTTCTTTTGTTTGCAAACGGGTCAAACAACCACACCGCAAAGCAGGGGTCGCAACATAACACAACAGAGGATCTAACGTCCGGAGCCTCTCGAGCTTGCAGATAAAAGAACATTGCCACCGCAAGGCAGCGATTGCACACAACGCAGCAGGGGATCTAGATATGGAGCATTCCAAGCTTTCAGCTGAAACTACATTTCCATGGTACACTTGTGCTTCTGGATCACATTGTATGCACAGAACTTAACATCCTTCCAGGAACGCCGGCACAGTGCAAACTTCTCCTTCAGTGCCGCTAGGCAGTCTGCCATTCCTGGGCACTTCAGAGAACCGATAAATGGCTTCATGCGCCTCTGTATAGCCTCCTTTTCTCTTTCAGTCCACATCACGCCCCTCCTTTTGGCTTTGGGCCTTCTTTCATTAATCCTTGGCCCCCTGGGTGGTCCGTTTTCTGCTTCAGCTTGGGGATCGGAAGCCATCCCTTTAGCGTTCTTCACCCCCACCTCCACTCCCATGTCGTCAGGGGCAATAATGCTAGCGCTGTCGTTTATGTCGACACTGGGAGCGGAACCACCTTCGACGACATCGTAACTGCTGGGGTCAGGTCATCCAGGGTCTTCCCTGCGAATCCGCCGATCCCTTTGGCCATCGCGAGTAGTATTTTACTCACTTTGGCAGCATGCACCGTCTTTTCGGGAAGTCTATAGAACTGCCTGTGGACCCGTATGTCATGGCCCATAAAGCGGGCCACGATATCCATTTCAATCTCGCTCAGTTGCAGCAGCTGCAGCATAGTAGCCACATGCTTTCTGTACTTCGTGACTGTGATGTTGTTGACCTCCGCGCGAATGTCCGCGCGCAGTCGCTGCCTCTGAGCATGCTCGCAACTGGGGCTGCACTGTTGAAGAAAATGTGTGGACAGTCGAGAGGGATCCCAACGTCTTCCCTCGCCGCGATCAGCTGATCAAGCGCCCCTCGCATTGTGGCTGTCAGCATGATGGGCACATCGCCTCCTTTTTTGCTCCGAACCACTACATCTCCCAGCGAATGGCATAGCTCTCGCTCTAAGGGAGACAGGTGCTGCAGGACATCTTCATTGAGAGTTTGGTCCATTTCAGTGTAAGATCTGACCGTAGGCCTTGACGCTTCTCCCGGCCTTCGCCGGTTAAACAAAATGATGGATGCCAACGCAGTCTCCGACAATTTAACATAGTTCTTGATAGAGCGTTCCTCTTCCAACAGCCGCTGAGCCTGCACCAACTCATCCCGCACCTCCTTCGTTACACTCTGAACATCCGCATTGAGGGGAAGGCCGACGGGCTTATTCCACTTCCTTTCCTAGAGAGTGGTAAGCGCACGAGAAGACACGTGTAGCTTCCAATCTCGTTGGTAGAGCAGGAGGAAATCGTCCGCAGCCGTCCTCGGGGTGGCGTCTTCGTTGGTGATCCCGCGCGTTTTCAGTATGCGCGCGCATTCGCTGAGGCCATAACCAAGCTTGAGAGCAAGCGATAGGCTATGATATTTGCCCTCCTTCACACCGGCCATGTTCTTGACCGCGCCTACCACTTCCATGAACTTCGCGGGGTGAATAAACATATCTAGACCTGATCCTGGGCTTTGATGCATTCAGCTCCAGCAGCAGTCGTCCTAGCTGCCGCATTTTTGCTCTGATGTGTGCATGTTAGAGGCGCTCGTGGCCCAATCTTGTGTATAGACGGGCCCCCGAACTCCATGATAAAGGCATCATGCCTGCAAGTGGACGAAATACTATCGTCTCGCATCTTCGCCATCAGGTTTTCTAAACCAGCCGCGGCATCTCTGTGGCACGACAGCAAGGATCTTCCCTGGGACTGGACTCGGCCCCCCAGAGGCAGTTTTCCCATGGGCGTGGCACCGATGCCGAAAGAGGCCGCGTCTGGAAAAGACACCGTGAAATTTCCCACATGGCAGCATATCTTTCACGTTGACATTCATATCTTGGGGTGGACGCCTCCTGGGGACGATCGTTCCTCGCCCATCTCGGAAAACAGCAGTTATGTTTGAAGTTGCCTTTATGAATGATACCTTCCAGAGTGATTCTCCTCTCCCTTGATCCTTTGGAAAGGCGAGCGCGTCAAGTACGTCGGGTTCTCGTTTATGCTTCCGGAAAAGATGGCGTGCAAATTTTGTGTGCAGGGTATCACAATAGGGGCAAACGTTCCGCTTTAGGGATGGCTTTCTTGCTTTAGGAGATTTTTCAACAGAGACACTGTGTTCGCCGGAAGCCCTACTGCTGTTCTTGGCCACTACCTGGGCCTCATCCTGGTCCTCGTCCTCGTTCTCGTCTTTGACTTCCTCCATATCCTGGTTCTCGTCCATATCCTTGGACTTGCCCTTGTCCTCGTCCTCGTCCATGTCCTCGTCCATGTCCTGGTCCTCGTCCTCGCCCGTGTCCGCTGCTGGCCGTGGGTCGGGGAGGTACGTACGATCTTCATCTTCATCGTCATCAGGAATGAGGCTAGAAGCATAATTATCATGATCTGCGGACAGACCGATCGCCATTGGTTACCTAATGACGAGTATTAAGCAAAAACGAAAACAAAAAACCAGAACGTCGGAAGCAGGATCGTTCGAGTTACTCAACGATGCGCTACAGTGCCAGACCTACCGGAGTTGCGATTCTTATGCCGAGGGGACCGAGACACAATGCGCCGGTGGTCAGAGGCGAACTAGGGTACTTTGGGCTCCGAAGCCAACGCCTTAGCCAACTAAGCCACATGGCCAAGCGGCTGTTTAACCAAGGGGACATCGATTTATGGGGCGTCGGTCTACTGACCCCGCTCGGTGCCAGGGTACGGGCAAGTGCATGGTTGGCCACAGTTACTCTGTGATGCCTACTACATGGGATCACGTTTGGTGCGTGTGTCCATGCGTATGTTCAAATTCTATGAACAGTTTCCTTCATGGACGGAACAAAATGTTCGTGATGACTGGTATCTTGGCAAGTACAAAGAACCACTTTATATCCAACTAAAAGCAAGCAAAAAACAATGAAGACACACAAGCTGCAAAACGTTACGAAAAAAAGCAATGAGCAAATTTCCCGCGCAGAGCAGTTGGGATTTACAGCAATGACAGACAGTCTACGCCATGACACATTATTTTGTTAGGTGGTATCTACCACTGATCAGTTTTAAACCCAAAACAGAGCACAATCACCCTTGGTTGCTACACCTACTTTCAAAGGGCACTGTGCGATCTGATGCTCTCAGCTTATGCTGCTGCTCACGCTTCACTCAATACTTTAAGAAACATTTTTTTAACCATGCACCAACCTTTCTCAAAATATGACCGGATTACGCTCAGAGGCACTCTTTCTCTCGAAACCCATTGTAGGAACTCTGAAATAAGTAGAAAAACGTGAGAATGCACGCCAATTAGGCAAGCAGAAGACAAACTAGTGACCAGGAGTGCACACGGAAAAACTTGAGGGGCCCTGGAGTGGCCAGAACGGGCCGTAAGAATGGTCAGATAATTCTGTATTTGTAAATCAAGCAAAGAACGTTGGCTGTTATTCTATACGACCATTTTCTCATGCGCGAGGAAAGAAAGCATTAGGAGACCCTGGAGTCACCCTGGAGACCCGTTTCATTACATTTCATGACGCTATTTTTATCGTACAATCATACCCTCGCCTAACGATCATAACACATCAGCATGGAAGACGTCAGGGCTGGTTGCTAGCATCGCCGAAAAGCCACGCTTTCCCAGGGGCACGCTCATAGGTATAGACAGCCCACGTGTCTTTGGTTGCACCACTGCAAGACATGGGTAAGGGACCCGGGGATGAATAGGGGCAGGGGCTAAAACCTGCATGTTTCTGAAAATTTAGCATTGGTCCTTTGCGCGTTCACTGCAAAAATAGTCCATTGACTACCATCTTTTGCTTGGTTGGGTAATGGGCCGCTGGGGCGCATGGGTCGTAGGGTTTTCCACGGCACGCACGTGGTCATGGGTTTTGTCGAGGTCTTTGGAGAAAAGGGGATCGGACAGCCCGTTTGCCTCCCATCTCGGCACCGCCCATGCTCATTTTCCAGGTAAGTATAACAATGTATATATCGGTTTATTCATGCCCTGAACAGCTATGCCAAGAAACGCACAGACGAAGCCCTCAAGTCATTCAGTCTTTCATCGAATGTCTTGAAAATCGGCTCACGGCTGTTCAAACGAAACGCAATGCACAAGTGTCATTCACTGGGGTCCTACCAACAAGGATCACTTGTTAGCTCGATGAGATCGGGACACTGTATGCTCTTACCTGAAGCCACTAAACTTCACCAGCACAAACATGCCATCTTTGCTAGTGGCATGCTGAATAACTTCAAACGGTGTGATTGGTGCCTGTAACAGTGAGCACGAGCATTTGTAAAACACAACACATGTTCGTTGCCTTTTGACTGTACCAAACAAGTAGAGAAACATACGTTAAGCCGCGCGTATAGGAAACCAGACGTACGGGGTTCGATTTGCTGCCTGGTCCAGCCTTCCTGCCAGGACAGACGCCATAAACTGGGGAGAGGGCTGACCACTGAATTGGGATTGCCTGCATCACAAGTCGGTGGGGAGTTAAAGTCGTCCACCGGTAAAGGAAACCAACCCCCTGCAAAAACACGTAATCCAGACATATGCGAGACGCGCGTCAAGATTACCAAAGATCAATCACGCAAAACCCGTCAAACCTGTTCACGTGTCTGTTCACACATAAAATGCATGCATACGATGTCATCAAGTCTATGTACCAAAAATCTATCAGTTCCTGGAGTGCCACCTTTTTGGCCGCCATGCTTTCTTCCATGAAGTGAATGTCACTTTCCATCACAAGCCAGCATTACATCACTTGGTCAACGGGACTGTGTTAGAAGCGAACACTTTATTCATCGCAGGTCTCCAAATCCAAGGGCAAATATACAGATTCAAGAGGAATGGCAAATGAATGGCTTTCTTAAAGATGGGTAGGATACGCGTAATAAAATGATGAGACGAATCCCACATTGCTTGTACTTGCAAGTATTGTGTGTCGCGTATACCCTGAACCCCACCACCAAAATAGCGTCATGTTGTTTCATGCCAATCAGACCCACTGACCCTAGTGTTTAGAGCCAGTACACCTAAGTACACCGTTATGTCATATCGGCAACACCCTGACCAGCCCGAACGAAAGCCAAAGGCTTACAAAGTATTGAAACAGAAGGCTTTTAAAATGTTTCACTCCGATAAATCCCGCGCTTGCGTTATTGAAACAGAAGGCGTTTTTTAAAACGTTTTATTCGTTCAGCCCGCGCGCTTGCTAAGCAGTCTAGGCCGTTTATCTTACAATTTTGTAATTGACATGCGGAAAGATGACCCTTCAAAGCATCAATAAATATTGGCAAGGTGGTGTGAACTTGCATCTGGCTGTCGACATTCATAACTGCTAATGCGTGCTAGGATGAACCAAAAACACCAAGATTAAATGTACATCATTCTTCAACTTTAACAGCCACTTTTGAACAGCACACCGGAACCGACGATCAAAGGCCTGTTGGGGGGTGTAAGGTCTAAAGAACTGACTGTAGGTCACGTAAAGAGTCGCGGCCCGGAGGGTCGTGACTTAAAATACTACCAGAGGTCCCCTTGCATCGTTTTAGGATCACCCCCTCCCCCCCCCCCCTGAGACAATCGGTCCGAGACCACGAACACCGAACAGTCGGTTCCATGTTCGCCTGAGCCCTTGAGACCCATTTCCCCAAGCAGAAACAAAGGCCGGGGCTCGCGATTTGTAATGTTCGGGGTCCCTGGTACAATGAAGGGCTTCTGTGCCGGTTAGGGGCCACCGTCTCGAACTGTGGCGGCAAGTTGGCCCCGAGTCAGAGCGATTTTGAGGGGGCCAAGAGGGCCGAAGGGTCTCTCGACCACCAAATATGGACCAAAGACTAATATAAGAGACCAAATACTAATATAAGATCAGAAGAGTCCGAAGGGCCGGCTGTAGGTCACATTAAGGACCCCCGCTCGTAGGGCCGTGATCGCAAATGTCAGTAAAATGATCTTTGGCACCGATGGAGACCCCTTGAGACAGAAAACTCCTCTATTTCGGTCAGAGATCGCAAACAACGAACTGTCAGGTCCGTGTTGGTCTGAGCTTAATAAGAAAAACATATCTTCGATAACAGATGGGTCATATGAGGTGATTTGGGGGGGGGGGATTTTACTATCAGGGTGTCCTCTGTCAATCCTGTGCCCCCCCCCCCCTTACGAAACCTCTGGCTGCGCCCCCTGCTGCTCTCTATTGGTCAAAAGGTACACGTTAAGCTTTTAGTTTGTGATTTATCTAACAGGTGGACATATTTCGTCTGATTTTGCTACTTCCTTTGCAGGCTAACGCCCTTGATTTAGCTGCTTTCCAGCACTACCACAAATCACTACAGTCCACACATTATGGTAGGGTTAAACTATGTTTTGCCTGAAATTGAGAACATAGAGGGTGGAAAGCATATGCAATATGCACATTTTCAATAGATTAATGAGTTGGGGGGCCAGGGTACCTAGTGTATTCTGTGTTATCTCATGGAAACTGAAATAAAAACAAAAGAATTGCACCTCCAGGTTACAAAAGACTGCTACATCAAGCAGCTGTGGAAGGGTCCAAGGACTGCATAGGTCGAAAAGTTGAGTTTTGATGTTTTATTAACTGACATATCATTCTGACATGACGTGGGTGTGAGCAGGCAGAAAAGCTATTTGCTCCCCATGACGTGGAGGGCCACAAGCAGATTAGTCTGCAGATCACTATGCTTTTAGGGCCATGCTGGTCAAAGTTGCATTCATTCTGAAGTGATCAAGCACGCATTAATTGCAGTTTCCAGAAAGCATGGCTGTTCACATTCTCGTGTGTTGATCTGCTGGTTGAAAGGCTTTAAGGTTTCCTGCCATCACTACTCGATATCAGGGTTCACGTTTCCTATTCCGTTAGGGAAGGGGGGGTTCTAGGCCCCCCCCCCCCTCCGAAATCAAGCTACAGCTGTCAACTAAGAAATGAAATGGCGCCAAATTCAGAGAGAAATTGGTTTGTTGATGATCTTTGGGGTTAGGCTTCATCATTTTCACAAGTTTTGGCAACCCCCACCCCCCCCCCCCCCCCCCAATGCCCCCCCTACTCACTTTATGTACCTACGCCCCCACTCAGTGCATGCGGGTAAGGTGAGAATGGTGCACCCCATTGAGGGGGTAAATGGGAACATGAGGTGAAAAAGCACGCTGATGCCCCCCCCCCCCCCCCCTCTTCCCGTCGACAATTACATGGGATGCCAACGCTAAGACGGCCACACAACCACCAAGTTGGAAGAATTTGCATTGCCCCACATAACGCTGCGCACCTAATGCTTGCCCCCTTCCTCTTCATATCTACAGAGGTTTCAACAGAAATCTGCCGCACCGCCATCAAGTTGGAAGAATTTTCCCTTGTCCCTGATACTGCGGTGCACCCGAGTACGAGGAAACTTCATGCACTTAAAAAACAGAGCTTCCAGTACAGAACATCATGCAGTTATCAGTACTTACCATATCTTGACAGCCCACAGGAACACCACTAAGTACCACGCAGTAATATCTCACGTCCCTTGATCGCGTGACAAGGCGCCAACCGAGCGACGCGACACCACGGCATTCCAACTCGCGGCCAAGGTCTGCCATAACAATCAGTAGTGATGGGTACTACGCATGTGCCCCGCCAAACTATATGATTGTTAATGTTTGGTCATTATTAAACGTCTTAAGGCATATAAAAATAACTATTGTTTATCATTTAGTTACTTCAGTCAATTCTGTCTTGTGAAATCAACACTACATGGTGCATTCAAGGTGACAACAAGATTAGCACATCTCTATTCAAAGACGACGTCACACATTTCAGTCGAAAGGCGAGAAACTTCTCCGGCGGATTTGTGTAAGTCAACGTAAGTCACGTGACTATGAAACATGCACTTGGCGGACAAAACCTACCATGTCGGGACCTCTAAGGGATTGATAACAGACCAATATCTGGACGAAATTAGTGTTTTCCAATGGTTTGCAAAATGAGGACCGATTTTCGGCCCCCACCTTGAAAACGGTCCTCACCTTGCGTGAGTGTAGCGGACTTCGGTCCCCACTTAGGAGGGTTTACAAACACACACACACATACACACACACAGACACACACACACACACACACACCACACACACACACACACACACACACACACACACACACACACACACACACACACACACACACACACACACACCACGCAACACACACACGCACACACACACACACACACACACACACACACACACACACACACACACACACACACACACACACACACACACACACACACACCACACACACAGTCATCATCACTTAATATTGATGGCAGGCAGGTCTTCCAAACTGAGGACTGCTGAATTCAGCTAAATCCCCAATTATCTTTTGCATGCTTAAAGTTCAAGAACTTAATCCATGCAATAACATATATATTGCATAATAGCTTTTGCTTTCATCAGGTATCTTCAGCTTAAGTGCACACCTAAGGGTTGAGTTCACATCTAGGACTCATACTTGTGACTCAACTCAAAGCAAGTTGCAAGCAAGTTATAAAACCAGGACACATGGTACGGTAACCAGACTTGTGTTTGATTCAAACTGAACCATGAGTTGTACTCAACCAAGGCACTCAAGAGTCAAAGATCTTAGGGTGAGTTGTAACCTGAGTCAGGCCATTGGAAAAATGCTACTTTGTGTTACAGGATAATCGACATTCTTGACAAATGTTGTGTGCTTAATCATGCACTAATCACTTCTACCAATGTTGCGTTAGGGGCTGAAACTGAAGCGGCAATATCCGGAAATATATTGATGGCTGAAATTGACATGGCGATATCTGGAAACACAACATGCATTTGCAAAATTTCAGCCAGAAACTGAGGATGTAGGCTTGTAGTGGTAATGTCAAATATGATATACCAAAAAATTCAACAACACAACTAACATGCCAAAATAATGCCAGGTGCCTGACATGATCACCGTGACCGGTAACCATCCACTAAAATGCAAAATCCCCCACATGTATAAACATGCTAGCCAGAACTATGCTCAACTCAGGCTGCATGAGAATCTTTTCATGAGTCAATCATGTTGAGGTGAGTTATAGGCTGCATCTGGTCATCTAGCTTGGGTCATGACATGAATCCATTTATCAAACATTCCATGAGCTGAGTCATGAGCCAATTATTTCCCAAAGGCTGTGTGAGTGAACCATATGGCTGAGGCCAAAATTGGCAGCACAAGAAAATATGGTGCGCTCTAGGCAAATTCACGTCTCATCTCGGTGTCAAAATTAACACCGTGCGACATAAGGTATAAACTTTTACGGCATCAGCACAGAATTGTTATCACATCTTCTAAACAGAAAGCCCATGTTCTTCATAATGAAGGTTGCCAAATCTCAGCCAGAATGAGAGTATATATATATATATATATATATATACATTTTTATGCATACATAGACATCAACATGAGCCAGAGCTTAATATTTGATTTTGCAATCTCTGCATGAGGCATGAGTCTCTCAGCTGCTCCAATGTAAATAGTCTGAACTCAGTCAAATGAAAAATTGAAACAGGTGAGTCACGACCTGAGTCAGATTCCACACTCTGTGAGCCAGTCCGGACCTGGTTCCAGACATTTCAGTCATACCCAAGTCTGATGCTAGCCACATCTCGAGGTTAGCATCCCATCCCTTGCACTACCCGGATGGCAATATCTTTCCCAATGCCCTGTAGTCCAGGATATATCATTATCATACTCAGCCGGTAGATAACATTCTTCAGTACATTACGCGCCAGAGCTTCCCTAGACACGTTTCCCAACCACTTCCACCATGTTCCCCACTGACCACCACCCGACCGATCTCGCCGCGCACTAGGAGCAACTCGCATTCAACTGGGAATTGATATCCCAAAATGGTTAAGGTTTTCTACTCCCATCGAAAGAAAAGAAGTTCATGACGCTCATCTCTACACAGCCTCATTTCCTCTGGTCAGTCTTGGATTACCGGGCTGCTCCGTTTAGTATCTATATGTATTAAACTCCGCCACTTTTAGCACAAATGGTACTAAAACACCGTCCCCCCTCTTAGCAAGAATTCGTACTAAATCTTCTCGAGGATCTGTTGTTCGAGGACGTGTTGGAGTGAAAAACCTTAGCCATTCTGGCATTCCAATTCTTAGTTGGTTGCGAGCTGCTTCTAGGACGCGGGCAGTCGGTTGGTGATCGGCAAGGAGCGTGGGCAAGCGGTTAGGAAACGTGCCCGGAAAAGCACTTGATACTTATTTACAGAACAGAATTTTCTGCCGGATGGGTATGACATTGATATATCCTAGACTAAAGGCCTTAGGGCATATCGTCTTCCGGGTAGTGCAGTGTACGTATACATTGGTACCTTATGTTAAAAAGGAACGTTGGACATCATTCGTCGTGTTTAAGGAAGAACATATCATAGATTTATGTTCCTATCTTCGAATTTCAGTAATTACAAAAACGATCTCCCGAGTGCAGCACACGCGCGACACTCTCGACTCCCCATCGTCATTGCTACGCTATCGGTGCATGGTCACAACATTGCTGCACACCAAGAACCACAAAAAATGTACGGGGTCAAGGAAACAACAATAATGCAATGAAATATCTTTCTTATCGCGTGTAGGTAAGTTTATGAAACAGACGAGCCAGAATATACCAGAACCTAACCTAAACTAGCCTAACCTAACCTAGCCTAACCCAACCCAACCCAACCCAACCCAACCCAACCCAACCCAACCTAACCTAACCTATCCTAACCTAACCTAACCTAACCTAACCTAACCTAACCTAACCTAACCTAACCTAACCTAACCTAACCTAACCTAACCTAACCTAACCTAACCTAACCTGACCTAACCTAACCTAACCTAACCTAACCTTCCACAAATCCTGGTTGGTAATTTCCGGATGAGCTACACTGAGAAAGACTGTCAGCAAGAGCATTGGTGATAAGAGGTGTTGCCGAAATGATTTGGTTATTAATGCGTAAAGTGGGCATTGAAATAGAGGTGCGTTTTCCGGACAGTGCTCCAACCAGTCCCCATAGCTGGCTTAGAGGAGTAGCAACAGTGAACTGCTGGATATATACTTGCCAAGAATGACGTTTGGCACCTTATAATTCGTCTGGTTCGAGCACGCTCATAATTTCGGGCAAGAAGACGAGGTACATCATGGTGGCGACGAAAGCAGCGGAAAGCACGTTTCCGACGCGCAATAGCGTTCTTAACTTCGGTCGTCCACCATGGTACTGGGATGCGGCGTGATGGGGTTTTAGTCAGTGGAATTGTCGCGGTTGCTACAGCATGAATAATATGTGTAATAAGGCCAACACCCTGCTCTGGTGATTCATAACAGTTTCGGTTCACATAACACAGTTCTTGAAATTTGGCCCAGTCTGCTTTTCGTAAATTCAAGCGGGGTATGGATCGCAAAACTTCTTCAGCGGTTGCGTCAAAAGTGGTGTAAAATTTAATTGGAAAATGGTCGCTGTCGTGTATATCTCCCTCAACAGTCCAATCAAAATATGTCGCTATTGAGGGAGAGCACAGCGACAGGTCGATGGCTGTTTCTGTACCAGTGGGTAAGTGGTGATGAGTATTGTTGCCTTTGTTTAGCAGGACTAAGTTGTGTGCATCAATAAAATCTTCAACCAAATGTCCTCGGCGATCAACGGCTTGGGTGCCGTTACTCCAAGCTGGACTGTGAGCGTTGATATCGCCGAGGATGAGAAAATGGTTTTGAAATTGAGCAACGAGTTGGTCAAGTTGCCGTAAGAGCTCCGTATTATTATAATTTGGTGTAATGTATATTGAGTATATATCGATGGTACGGCCATGCAGTCGAACTGAACATGCAACAGCCTGAAGAGGTGTGTTAAGAGTGAGTGGCGTGTGTCTTAATTCTCGACTGATGTACAGCGCCACCCCACCTTGGCGACGCTCACCGTCCGTGGTGTCACAGCGATATAAAGAGTAATTTGGCATTTTAAAGTTATACGTGTCGGTGGGACGAAACCATGTTTCCTGTACGGCAATGATGATTGGAGCTAATACGGCAAAAAGTGCTTTCATTTCGAACCATTTTGAAATGAGGCCGCGACAATTCCACTGTAAGATGAAAGACATTTAGTGATGAAAGGATCCATTCCCACCGGTTGATGGGAATCGCCCGAACGAAACAGACCGAGGCCGTCCCACCGCCACCCTCACCGATGGACGGGACCGGCGGACTTCGTTCGGGCGTGTTTCGACAGGTTTTGTGGTGGGGGGAGGGGAGGTAATGTTCGTATGGTGGCCAGAGGGTCCGGTCCGCCGACTGTTCATAGCCTGGGGGCTAGAACGCCGGACGGCCTGACCCGCACGTGAATCACGCACAGCCGGCGGGCTGGGACGCCGGCCAACCTGGGTACGGGGGTGACGGGCGCCTGGGCATCCGAGCGTCCAGCCAGGGGCGACTCAACGGCATTTTTCGTCTGGGTCTGTGTAGTTGACTCAGCTGAAACCGAGGGGCGAGGGTTGAGAAGTTTCAGGGGAGGCAGGTGGGTAATAGGGTCGGTATGTGTTGCACATGTGGCCATCGTGGCTTTTGCTACTTGTGCATATGTTTTGCTGGGCTGCGACGACATTTTGGATTCAACGCTGCGCCTTGCTTCGGGGTACGACACACCTGTATTTGCCTTTTCAGAGCAAATTTATTTTTCTTTTTTCCACGTGGGACACTGAGAAGAGATGGCGGCGTGATCAGCACTTCCACAGTTCGGGCATTTCTGGGATGATGTGCAGGCAGGTCCCTCGTGAGGAGTCTGGCCGCACTTCAAGCACCTGGCACTCTGTTTGCAGTACCTGCTGCCGTGTCCGAACCGTTGACATTTAAAACACCTGAGCTGATTTGGAATGAATACTCTTACTTTATAACGAAGGTAACCAGCGGTGAGCGAATCTGGAAGTCGGGTGGTACCAAAGGTCATAACGAGCAGGCTGGTGTCGCGACGCTGACCATCTCTGAAAGTCGTCAGCCGACGGACATGGCAAACTTGCTCATCTCTGAGCCCCGCCAGGATCTCGTCCTCCGTCATGAAGCGGAGTTCAGGCGCAAAGATGGTGCCCTTACTGGTGTTTCTGGCATGGTGCAGGGAGACTTTTACTTGTTTGCCGCAAAATTCAGCTGTTTTCAGAGGGGCCTGGGTTTATGCGCGGGTGGTTGTTTTAATGATGAGTGATCCGTTTGCTGGTGCTTCAATTTTGAGTCCGCACGGACCGCAGATAGCCTTGATTTGCTTTGATGGCCGAAAAACGTTGATCTTTCGAAACGACACATTTTCATCACAAGGTTGGACTACAACGTACGACCCGAGAGGGTCCAGAATTGACTCAGAGGGCTGGCGAACACTGGTCATTGTCGAGAGAGGGTCACCATCAGGGCGAGCAGGCACCGGAGTGTTCAAAGACGAGCGAGGGTCGGAACCGGGGGCGTTGGACGGAGACGGAGTCTGCTGTCCACCCACCGCGGTGGACGTGTACGTACTAACGCAGCTGGAGAGTTGTGTTGCCGACTTCTTTCAAGTTGAGTGCGGCGTCGCGCCGCGTCACGTGGCAGAGCGCGGCCGCGCATCGCAAGCGAAGACGCCCATGCAGCTGAGGAAAGGCGCCAGGTCGGCAAGGCCGCACGGCCTCAGGCTGCGGTGCCCGTGCGCTGGAGCAGGCAACACAGCCGACCATTGGACGGCCCGCAGGCGATGTGTGAATGCCACCCTGCCGGCAGAGACATCTGGCCGCAGGGCGTGCAACACTGATATGCACAGCCGGCGGCCATGGCCATTGTAAGGCGTTTGGTCTGTATGGCGTTCGCTTGTACAACCATGTGATGCGTCTGCGTTGCATGTTGCCGGCCTTACGGCACGCGCTGTTGGTGACATGGCATCGGCCGGCCATTCAGGCTAACCCGCGGCAGGGCGAGAGCAAGCTCCAGTAACCCCGCCAATGTTCAAAAATGAGCTCAATATT
>NW_023596545.1:5201593-5358511 GCF_011947565.3 Pollicipes pollicipes
AAAAAAAGAACCGGCCGGCAAGCTTTTGTTTCGCCACTGGCCTTCTCAGCTGCTAGAGTCGAGGGCTTGCTTTCCTCGGTTTACAGCGCCATCGGTGCTTGGTCGCACCAATGCCACTGCTGTGCCATAGCAATATTTTTGTTTCTGACCTTCACTATCCCGGGGAACGAAGCACAAGGACATATTGGGTTTTCCAGAAAAATCTTGGCTACAAAGAAGCCTAACATGTATTGGTCTGGGCCTGTTCTTTCGCTTGCGGTGCCGCCCACGACGGACAGATCACGTGCCAGTCCGCAGATTCCACGTCTGTTTACTCTGCGCTGTCGCAGTGTACCAGTAGGGGTTACAGAGGTTACGGACCACATGTCAGCGGATGGCTTGTTAGAAGCATTTCGCAACACTTGCACGACTCCACGGCCGTGCGAATACGATGTCGCGTCGGTAGCTTCACGGCTCGACCCTATCCCGGAGCACGCCAGAACGTAACAAACGATGTCGCGTCGGTAGCTTCACGGCTCGACTCCATCCCGGAGCACGTCAGAACGTAACACAAAATTCGAAGGAGATGCAGACTGTCCACTGTTTTCCTCACGGGACGCAAGGACGGGAGCCCTCCCCCCCCCCCCCCCCCCCCAGAGCGCGCACACGCCGGCTTAGCGCCAACCGAGATTAGCATGAGTCCTGATTGTAAGTGTTGAATAATTTACGACAGGGAAGCATCGCGAGAGGCAGCGATTACGGCGGTGTGCGGATGTCGCCACATCATGGTCCGCGCCACGCGGTGGCGCATCGGCACCAGCCCGTAACGTCTGCCGGCGGGGAGCGGACGGCCGTCACGCCCTGAAACACGCCACTTCCGGTGTAAGCCGAACGCGGGCCGCAGCGGCGGACGGTAGACTCTACGCGACGCGAGTCGCGCAAAAGTGCCGCGGCCGTGAGGGCGTTGACCTTGAAAAACAACACGTTGATGAAAACTGGCGGCGCTAATGGTAAACAAGCATTGTGCTGGTGGAGTATTAGTTTTTGGTGCGTGCTCCTTATTTGTGAGCAGATTTGAGTCACATTCTGCCAGTGGCCGGATAAAACAAATTACGCAACTGGAGCATCATAACGACGCTTTTTTTAGAATTCGGCAACCGTTACATCACATATCCCCTGCCCTAAATGACCTAACTTCAATTGGCTAAGCAAGTTGCCTGCAAACGGTATTCAATGATTCAAGTTACCAGCTGTTTTGCAACACCTTCTCCAATTACCTCCTCCCTCTTCTCAATACAGTTTCCGCTCCCACCACTCTACGGAGGCTGCGTTGATAACATTTGTTCATATGCTTCGTGCTGGGGGTTGGGGTGCACGGTCGACACACAAGACAGGACGGTGAGCAATTTATACCTTGTTCATGTACCGAGATGGGAAAACAACATTTTCTATCTGCGCACCCAAGATGCATAACAAACTCCCATATTCCTTTAACCACTTCCGACCGTCTCTTTCTCCAGGCAGGTGAAGCGACATCTCGTGAGAAATCCGATGGTGCAATGACCTGCTCGTGCAGGGAAATTTATTGACGAAAAGTAGCAAAAACCCGGGGTTTATTCGAGATTTCCCAAGCGCACATGAGAAATAAAGTCGAAATCAAAATCAGTAGTTTGCCGCCGGACCGTGGGTTTCACTAGGGCAGAGAGGGGGGGGGGGGCGCCAAATATTCTAAGAATCTCAAAGCTATCCCCTCAACTTTGTCCCCACCAGATTTCAGTCTGTCGTCCTGTGCCTCCCTCCGCCCTCCCTCCACCCAATCACACAGGCATGGCTACACGTGTCACAGACCGTCCTTCGCTTCAGTCCATGTCTCAACCAGTTTACTCACAGAAAGACTTGATCATCGGCTCCCTTCACAGTAACAAATCTTTGAGCAGCGCACTAAGCGGAAAATCGTGTCTAAAAAAATTACGGAAATGGTGCAGACCAGTATGGACCATGCTTGCACGTAATCCACGCAAACCGGTTTTATAGCAGGCAACGACATCCAGCTGGGTTGAAGCGGAACTATACAGCAGGCCCACCTGGGTTGGAGTGGAACTATACAGCAAGACCAACTGGGTTGGAGTGGATCTGTACGGCAAGACCAGCTGGGTTGGAGAGGAGCTGTAAAGCAAGACCAGCTGGGTTGGAGAGGAGCTGTAAAGCAAGACCAGCTGGGCTGGAGCGGAGCTATACAGCAGGACCAGCTGGGTTGGAGTGGAACTATACAGCAAGACCAACTGCGTTTGAGTGGAGCTATACAGCAGGACCAGCTGGGTTTGAGTGGAGCTATACAGCAGGACCAGCTGGGTTTGAGCGGAGCTATACCGTAGGGAAAGACCTGGAGTGGAAGCTGTGTCATCACGACAGCTGGCCCCTGTGGTGGACAGTCGCGCCCGGCGGGTCCAGCGACCTGACCCGACCCGGCGCGCTGGGCGGCACCGTGACCGGTGCCACTGCTGGACGTCACGCCGACTGACATCAGCCAATCGCACACGCAGGAGCGCCCTGACTGACCAATGGGAGAGCCAGATGCCGAGCACTGAGATTGCAGGCGATGCGGAGCGCAGCAGGGCTCGGTATCAGTGGAGCTGTTGCGCCGTCTGTGTAAGATTTCAACGAGCTGCCTGCGGCCCTCACAGCTGTGCGGCAGCCAACCGGGTACATACCAGACGTCCACGCAAAACACCATGCACGGCAGCCCCGGAAAACAGACTCTCGGTTTGGCTGAGTAATGGCTGCTGTTCAGCAAGCATTTTAGAAGTTTACAATATCTATATCAGTATCCCGAACTCCTCTCCCCATGGAACGGGACTTTGCCGCGACGCATCTTCTTGTCAGGCGACTAGCACTGCAAGGGTCACACTGCAACAGCAGCAGCAACAGCAGCAGAACACGCCCACACGTTTGTCAAAAGCGTCGGGCAAGAGACGATCAGGGCATATGAAACAGATGTGGTCAAAACGCGGCAAATTTAGACCATGACGCCATCTACGGTCTGATTCGAAACTAACGTTTCTCCCGTTCCATCCAGTGGGTGCGTCACTCACTCCTGCGCTGCGATCACTCCCCCGATCAACCACTTTCGGCCTCAGACTGTCTTAACTATCTACAGAGCAGGCCATCCTGGCTTTCTCTGCCAGGATGGCAGGGCACTACGCCATCTTTGACCAGTTTGTAAAACATCGGCGTGCCACATGACATCCACCACCAAAGTGCACGTCACTGAGATGATTTACAAAACCCTGTGTGATAGTATGCACTATATACATCAATGTCCTGGTCCAAATGGGAGCAGCAGCTGCCATAGGTGAAGACTGTCTCAGGGAGGCACGTCTCAAACCAGTGTTTGGTGGGCACCTGCCGAAGTAGCAGCAACCGCAGCAACCAAATACTGGCGGGGTCTAAAAAGCCGGCATATGACGCAAATCCGCACATTTTCTCCAACGGCTCGTTCGATCGCCTTCAGACGTTCACCAACCGATTCCGTGCAATGATGTGAGTCATGGAGAGGCAATATCAAGACTTGGCCTGAGATCAGACATCCCGAAAATGCAACGGGAGAATTTTACATACAAATGCAGACAACTCAAATCTTAGGGCCTACTACACCTATCACTGCCGAACCTTCACCATCGGGTGCCCCGTACCTGATTCCCGCTTACAGTTCCAAATTTGGTGACCCAGGGTCAGGTCCAAAGTCGTCAAATTTCACAAAGCCCAAAATTCTTGCTTCATATAGCTCAAAATCTACCGAACCGAACACTGCCAAACCTTCATCATTGGATGCCCCATACCTGATTTCCTTGTGCTGCTCCAAATTTGGTGACCCTAGGTCAGGTCAAAAGTCATCAAATTTCACGAAGTCCAAAATTATTGCTTGCAGACTGCTTATAGCTCAGAATCTACCACGACGATAGCTGCCAAACCTTACCATTCAGTATGTCATCTACCCTAGTTCTCTGTTGGAGCTGAAAGTATGGTGCCATTTATAATTATGTCTGTTCCTTTATGTTTCTTCCCAGGAAAAAGTGCTGCTTGGTTAGGCCGCCCTTTCGAGGTTAAATTTTTCCTTAGTGGGAGTGTTGTGCTGAAAATCACGCACTGAATTGTACATGGTACTGCCACGATTAACACCTCTGCTAAGGAGGAATTTAACCTCATAAGGCCAGCCTATCCAAGCTACACATTTTGTTCTTGAAGGTTTCTCAGTGATTGGTTTGGTAGGTTCTGTAGCTGTAAGTTGTCTGCAAGCAAGGATTTTGGACTTTGAGAAATTTGACAGACTTTTGACCTGACCTGGGGTCACCAAATTTGAAACTGCAAGAGGGAATTGGGTATGGGGAACCCAATGGTAAAGGTTTCACAGTGATCAGTCTAATAGACTCTGAGATCTGATTGTCTGCACCTGCATATACAATTTTTTCTTAAGGTTTTCAAGGTGTTTGATCTCAGGTCAAGTCTTGATATTGCCTCCCCATGACTCACCTCATTGCAAGGAATTGATTGGTAAAGGCTTGAACACAATCAGACAACCCATTTGGGAAAACTTGCATGTCCTTTGTCATGTGCTTGCCTTCTAGACCCTTCCCCAAATACTTACAGCTGGCTGCATGGAGGACCGCAAGTCTGTGACAGCACACAACAAAATCCTTAAGTCCCAAATTTGGTGCTCAATTCAGCTGTCACATGTTTCAGCAGTATATTTGTGTAGCCCAGTGCACAGAGATACCACAGAAACAGGATGTCTTTAATGTATCATATAACTACAAATGCTTGGTACTACAGCAGCTGCGAAACATGAGCATCTCTGTGGAGTGGCCATGCTAAATTCTGTACTTTTCCTCACAGAGAATATGATGGTAATACCATGAGTGAGCCACAAAAAGGCTCATCTTTCATAAAGCTTGCTACAGTGGGCAAAATTGAAATGGCTGGTTGACTCAGCATCAGCAACCAGCTAGCTGGACTGTTTTGTAACCAGCTGACGGATAATGACTTATGTGGGGTTTTATCTTTAAACAAACGTACCCAAATGCATTTAGATTTCTTCCATGATACTGGAACCTGAGCTGGTTTTCCATATCAAAGTAAATTTGCCAAGACCTGCCAAGTCCTCCTAAGGCAAATGCCTTTTGAGGTTGATGCAGTGGCTGGTGTATGTCATATACTTACATCATGGAAAGCCTCACACAAAGTAAACAAAAAATGATTTCCGGAATGATCTTTGTATGTTTGAGCTGGTTCCAAACATTTATGGTAACTGCCCTAGCACCCAACAGCTATGCATCACATTCATGCTCTGATTTAATGAGCCAATATTCCATATATCTTGATCTTTTGTTGTACTTCATAAAGTTTTTGCTGTTGTTTCACACAAAGTCTTTCTGAAATGTGAAAAAGTATCACAAAAGCAATGCAGAAACAGCATGTTGCAAGTTAGTCATAAGATGCAAATGAACAACATGTTATAAAATATGTAAATGAATGAAACATCACCAATTCATGTAAAGATAGAGCATGGCCCATTTTGCCTGAGGTCCAGTCATATACCAGTGGCATCATGCCTTCAGCTGATGCTTTAAGGCTTTAAGTTGACCCAAAAGAGCATGTACAACATAATCGTCAATGACATGACACACTCAGTCATATACCAGTGACATCATATTGCTGGTTGATGTCTTATGGCCATCAGTCAGCCCAAAAGAGCTGGTGGAAACTTGTGACAGGTGACATCACACACTTGGGTGATTGGGCAGAGCCTTCATTCAGCATGTTAATATTAAAGATGGAATGTGGCTTATTGCAACTGAATGTTTTGTCGAACACCAGTGGCACCATGCCAACTGATGCCATACAGCATTCCATTGGCCCAAAAGAGCCCTATAAGTGCACAACCAGTGATGTCACACACTCAGCGGAATGCCAGAGATGTCACATTGTCAGGTGATGCCTTATGGCCTTCAATCTGCCCAAGAGCCCAATGGCAAAACAATACTGGCTGACGTCTCATGTCCTTAATGCAGCACAATACAGAGCTGCAGCCAGCATAGGTCTTCCCTCCATCAGCAGACATGAAAGCAACATTTTACTGGCACATGTAGCAGATGGGATGGAAGCATTTCCAGGCATATCATATTGGAATCACAGGGGAAGAAATACATCCAAGCTCCAGGCACTACACACATTTGGTTCTTACCTTTATATTGTGCAAATCAAGACAACTCGGACCGAACTTTCGAATTCAAAGTTGCACTTAAGCCCATGTGGAATGCCAGCGATCAGTGGCACAGAGCGGTGCGCACGCGATGCCAATCCGTACACCACGGCCCATCACCAGCTCATCGCACGTAGACCCCACTTTCGCCCCGAATTCCACGTATCTTGGCCGCGTCCCGGTCCTATAGCACTGGTTGTACTTTTCACCGAGGCAACAACTGTCAACCCAATGCCGCACTCAAGGGCGCGTTCAGCCAAGGGAAAACTATTCAACGAATAATTATCCCTCCGACGACCATCCGCGTACATTCGCCATTTATAATGGCCCGGTCCGAAAATTATCCCCCATATCAGTCTCCCATGCGCCATCCACAGTCAACGGTCATAGCTGCGCATAACGAAAACAAATTCTCCGTCTGGACAACACGTCCTCGATAATATTTAGTACGCATTTTTGATAAGAGGGGAACGGTGTTTAGTACCGATTGTACTAAAAGTGAAAGGTTCAGTATGTTTAGATACTAAGCAGAGCAACCCGGTAATCCAAGGCCGACTAAAGGAAATGAGGCTGTGTAGAGGTGGACGTCGCGAACTTCTTTTTCGTTAGATGGAAGTAGAAAACCTTCACCATTTTGGGATCTCAATTCCCATTTGAATGCGAGTTGCTCCTAGAACGCGGCGAGGTTGGTCGGTTGGTGGTCATTGAGGGGATGGTGGAGGTGATTGGGAAGCGTGCTTGGAGAAACTCTCGCGCGTAATTTACAGAAGAGGATTATCTACCGGCTGAGTATAATAATGATATATCCCTGGACTACAGGGCATTGGAAAATATATTGCCATCCGGGCGGTGCAAGGAATAGGATACTAGTCTCGAAATGTGGTTAGCTTCAGGCTTGGGTTTGACTCGAATGTCTTGAACTAGCTCCTGACTGGCTCACAGATAGTGGAATCTGACTCAGCTCGTCACTCAGCTGTTCCATTTTTCATTTGACTAAGTTCAGACCAGATTTACATTGGAGCACTTGATGCATGACTCCTGCAAATTGCAAAATCAAGTATCAAGCTTTGGTTTATCTCTTTGAGACGCTACGTTTAAGACAGAGTTACCAGTGGAGAAAGGAAGAGGTTGCGAAGGATCATAGTACGTGACAGTGGGAGAGGGATGGCTGAAAACGGCCGTAAATGCGTAGCGTAAGTTGTGGACGGCCCGGCAACACCTAAAAACCATCTGAGTCGGAGAACACACCAGGGCCGACCTGGATGAATGAGCAAGAGTGTGGTGCTGGACGCTAGTACCGTCGTTTGTGGGGCAGCTGTCAGACCGACTGGGGACGGGACGCAAGGACGGCGTACCGGTGGCCATAAATCAATCAAAGCGAACGGGCTGGGCGGCGTATCGGCGACAATTAATCCTGCCACCGGCTAAGGTCGGCAGCGAGGAGTGGGCTAACTTGCGGTGTGGCGCACGAGCTGGGTAGCTGTTGGGAACCCATAGGTTTGACGGATGGAAGGTGTCTGATGGTTGCATTGAAACGTTGACTATTAACAGAGGGTGGTCACGCATCAGCTCACAAATAGAAAGAATGTGTCGACGGGTGTGTTTCGGGCAGGTGCGAACTAAAGTCAACATGCGTCGAACAAGATAGGTTGAGTTTGCGAAACTTTTAGGTTTACATAATGAAATCCTCGCCCGGCATATTGGGTGCTCCGATCTTTCTAATGAGTGCCTTCTCTTGGGTTTGCGGGGGTTCCTGTGTTTGTAATGGGGCCGAGGGTGGATCATGATCATTTCTGGCCTCCTGTCGACCAATAGTGCGTGATGTTGACTATATTGAGCCTCTTACAGGTCAGATGTTTTCTCCTACATGCCTGAACACTCGCCCTGGTAGGAGGGTGGGGGGATCATACAACCCCGCTTATGTCTTTGAGAATACCTCTCCGGCATGTTCGGCGGTTGCATCCAAGTTTTCAGTAACCTGTGAGGCACCCATTTGTATGTTTGAACACCAAAATCGTGTTCCTAGCTTTCTGGTTTTAGAGCAGTGGCGGTTTTGGGAAAAAACTGCACGGCGATATACGGCCGGACACGTGCGACAGGCAGCAACCAACGATGCCGTGGAACGCGCGCGGCGGACCGATATTGTCACATCGACGTAGCGATACGCCATACCTGCCTGCTCAAAACGTAAAAATACACCACCGTGCTCAAAACGGAACAAGAAATACGTCTGTTAAAGTTTTGGGGCTCCGCAAAGAACTGCATTGTATGTATAATGCTGCAAAGCTTAAAAGGTGCAATTCTCTGGAAAGCACGACCTTGGACCTGCCATAATGGGCTCAATTGTTAAAACAACAGCTTAAAAATTAGTACCAGTCGCGATGTGCCATTGAGATCAAACCAATGGTGTTTTCTGCCAATTCTGATTGCAAACGCGAGGGAGTTCGCATACCTCGCCCATCAGTCCGCGGTAGAAAAACGGCGAATCAGGGGGAAGATTACGGACCATCCTTTTGATTTGATGAAAATCCATACAAGACTCGAGAACAACGTAAACACGCGCATGGTCCGCCGATGACGTCAGCAACGATCCTCTCATATTATCCTACTTGCCGAGGGCATATTTTCAGCATAGTCGCTGCGATACCCGGGGCCGTATTGCTAGCAGAACACATATCACACATGCCAGTTCAAGACCCTGAACAAACCGGCTGTCCGAAGAAGCGTTAGTCGTGTAAAATCTCCCGTGTCAGGAATGTATGGAAGCAACCTACAGTACCAGCAGCTTTCTATTGCAGAATGGAAGAACAATGCGCGCTAATAGTGTCACTAGCAATTGCAATTGTCACAACACAACGCTTTCACGTTAACTAGCGCTGGATGCCACAACTACAGCGGAGCGGCCGATGATCATTCTGTTAAGGAACCATCCTGGCCTACTGTGATGATTGATGGTGACCTATGGTGAGGTTTGAGGCTCGGCCCTGGTAGAATTTAGTCCGAAGGCATTTCAAAGCATCTGACTCCCCTCGCCAGATCAGATGTGGTGGGTGATAACCTTCTTGTTTACAACTGTTTCTCCCCCAACCGTTCGCTGCGCCAGGCGGGGGAGCTGCACAGGCCGCCGCG
Organism: Pollicipes pollicipes; assembly: GCF_011947565.3. NCBI lineage: Eukaryota > Metazoa > Arthropoda > Thecostraca > Pollicipedomorpha > Pollicipedidae > Pollicipes > Pollicipes pollicipes. Next base: position 5,210,961 of record NW_023596545.1, read on the forward strand.
CCGGGAACGGTCGCGTCGGCTCCCGTGCGTTGGCCAAACTCTACGAACAGCATGACTGCCCGCATGCACCAGGAATCTTTTTGAGGTAAAAGTTTTGTTTGTTGCCCGGTGAGCTCACGTCGAATCGAAGCATTATAACTTTTTCGACATTCCATTTTTTAGAACATTTTCATTTTCATTTTAGAACATTTTCGACATTTTCGACAACGCAACACATTTTCGACAACGCATTCGACTCTTTTCTAACTTGGAGACCGATTCACAACACATTTTGAGAAAACGCGGTCAGTGGTTCTTTAAAGGTTGATTAATTTTGCTACCTTAAATATTCAATGTGGTGTTCAGCAATCGTGCGAGAACATAAACACGTCTTACGTGTTCATAATGCAGTTGAGCACCAAACGTTTGAGAAGGTAAACACATTAGTTCCTGCGGTGCCCACCCTTCCTGCCAGGGCAAGAGGTATATGGCGTCCTATAGCCTCAGGAGGTGAGTCGTAAAGCAACAGCGAGGACAACGACCTGTAACCTATCTTAATGTACATACAAGTGTGATGGTTTTGTTTCCAGTTGAAGTCATAACTGTACCATTTTTGATAAACTTTTACACAACGGTAACTTTACAATCCAACTTTTATCAACGGCCAACTTTGTCAGCCTATGGATCAATACGTTGAGAAAGAAACGGCAATTGGCAAACAGTGCTGAGTAGCGCGTCCAAACATGCGTTAAGTGCGTGTCGACGAGTGGCGAGCAAAGCACATTTTAAAGTCACTTGGCTTTTTTGCTATAGTTCCTTGCAAGGTTGCTTGTTGGTTAACACGATTTTGGAACAAGATAACCACTTGCGGTTCATCGTACCTTATAGGTGCGAGCAATATCTACGTTATGTAAGAAACACAATAAAAAGTTAACTTGGATCACATAGTAATGTCGAACTAAAGATAAGGAGAAAATCCTGTCAGATTTAATTTTCCTGAAATACGCGACCAAAAAATATTATACGTCGGAGTCGCATAGACTTATTTAGATGTTAAACACTTCAGATGAAGTATTTGGAATACGTGTGTCTGTAATCAGCTGGTTGGTTTTATAAACATTTAAAGCTCCCAAGAGTGTACAAAAGAAAACGGAAAAAGGGATTTTCTCTCGTAATGTAGCATTTTTTTCAGTTTCGCCTGCGTTCATTTTCGTCCATGAATGTCTAAAATCAGCCGGTTTGTGGTACCCTATTAATTTGACCCAACCTAGCTTGAAACATTGACGTACAAATTAATGTTCACAACCGAACCCTGCAGCCCGTCAAAATTTGTGGCAAATAATTTACAGGAAGTGGAAATCAACGCATTTTTAAAGCTGCATGGTACATTCTGATATCAAATGATAAGGCATTATTAAGCTCATAACTCGGCCTCCTTACAAGATGGAATGACACAAATGGTTTCCATAAAAGGACAATACAAAGCGCTATCTGTTGTAGGAAACAGGACTAGAAGTGTTCGATAACTCTCTTTGCAATAATCAAACAACATATAAAACACGTTAAAGATACCTCCAAGAGCTCTGATTAATGTGAGAATGCGAAATATATCACAACAAAGAATGTGAGTGTATTATCGTGTCTTACTTCTTGTCACACAATGTCATGGCCGTGAGATGAAGAGTAAATTTTCAGAAATATAACCCTGATCGTCTAATTCGATCTCTAGCCAATATTGGGATAGCATTTGTTGCTTGGCCAATAGGCTAATTTCCAACTCGTTTTTCGGAGATAAATTGCGCAAGAAACGGCACATAATTCCACGTTGAACGTGCAGGTGCGCGGACAACGCCCACGGAGATAAAATCACCACCTATGTCTTAGTTCCCAGAATCAGACACCAACAATCCCCATAAAACACAACATTTTTACGTAAGATATAGTTATCGCTAGCAGTTATTCTAAAACAAAACATTTTACCATCCCGGTCACTCATTTTACGACTCCCCGTGCACGTTCGATGTGGAATGATGTGCCGTTTCTTGCGCAATCTATCTCCCAAAAAAGAGTTGAACATTGGCCTATTGGTCAAGCAACAAATGCTATCTCAATGTTGGCTGGACATCGAATTAGACGTTTAGAGTAATCTGTCTGTAACTTTACTTACCATGTCACAGACATGACATTGTGTGACAAGACGTAAAGCACGAAAATACACTCACATTTTTTGTTGTGGTAGATTTCGCATTCTGACGAGAGAGAGAGAGAGAGAGAGAGAGAGAGAGAGAGAGAGAGAGAGAGAGAGAGAGAGAGAGAGAGAGAGAGAGAGAGAGAGAGAGAGAGAGAGAGAGAGAGAGAGAGAGAGAGAGAGAGAGAGAGAGAGAGAGAGAGAGAGAGAGAGAGAGAGAGAGAGAGAGAGAGAGAGAGAGAGAGAGAGAGAGAGAGAGAGAGAGAGAGAGAGAGAGAGGAGAGAGAGAGAGAGAGAGAGAGAGAGAGAGGAGAGAGAGAGAGAGAGAGAGAGAGAGAGAGAGAGAGAGAGAGAGAGAGAGAGAGAGAGAGAGAGAGAGAGACGGTTCATTGAGAAAAACATGACTTCGAGTATAAACTCATGTAACACATGTGCACAATATACACATGAAGTAGGAAACTACTTAGTTGATAACATATGTGTGTTCATGAGAGTGGTTATATGGGAATACTTGATTTGCGTAGTCGCGTACCACAGCAAAACGTTTGATGTGTGCTTGCGCTCCTGGTATTTCTGCCGGAGATCGCCACTCGCTGCTTTGGAAGCAGATCTCTATGCATGGGAGACGCTTGCATTTGTTTTCCTAGCCTTAGGCATAACTTTTCTCTTCTGTCAGGGAGAGTTTCCACGCCCAAGCGTTGCAAGATGTGCGAGTACTTTTCCGAATGGCCGAAAATAATTTTCAAGGCTCTCTTCTGCACTTTCTCAAGGTGTTCCGCCTGCTTGGCAATGAGTCCCGCGTGAAAAACCGGTGCACAAAATTCTAGCAATGGCCGGATGTAAGTAAGACACACACGAACAAGCTATTTCTGCGCTGGATGGTACTTCTTCGTCATGTAGAGCGTGTATAGAGCTTTCGATGTTTTGGTTACAATATCATCCACATGTGCTTGCCACGACATGTCATTTGATGTTGTTACACCTAAAAGCTCAGTTTTGATCGCAGTTGGCAGGCTTTTTCCTTGGATCATGATGTCCGGTAGTGCTAATGGTTTTTTGGCTGTGAAAAAATGCATTACTTGACATTGGCCAGTGTTCAATATCATCTTGTTTGCCGTTTCCCAATCATTTATCTTGTCAGTGTGCTCTTGCAACCGGCAGTGGCGATCTACTTGGTCAATTCGACACGCCTGCTATATGGTAAGGTCGTCTACATACTTCAGTCGGTTGTCAATATCAGCAGCGGCACCGTTAACCATAGCCAGGAAAGCAACCGAGCCAACTAAGGTACCTTGTGGAGTGCCGCATGTTATGGTTCTCCAATGACTCATAGTTCCATCTGGCATCGTGACCCGCTGCTATCGGGCTTGCAGGAATGAGCAAAGCCACTTTGCATGCCCGGCGCGAAGTCCCATTGCAAGCATGTTCTGGATAACTGTTGTGCGATCAATAAGGTCAAATCCCTTCTTAAAATCGTACATAACCATAGAAAACAATTTGTCTGCTTCGACTTACTCCGTCAGAAAATCATGCAACAACCTAATTAAATAGTGTGACGTTGAGGCACCTCTCATATTTCCGTATTGGCGGTTATCTAGGCTTGGTTTATGTCCGCCAGAATTTGCGGAACAACAGTTTTTTTTCCAAAACCTTGCTAAAAGTCAGTGTGAGGCTTAGCGGTCTCAGATCTCCTGGCAACTTGGGCGCTGTTTTCTTTAACACAGGGGTGATTGTTGCTCTCTTCCACATCAATGGCACGCATCCTTCACGCAATGACCGGTTGAAAATATGAGTAAGTGGTACGGCCAGTTCCACAAAACATTCCTTTGCTAGCCGCACTGGAAATTGTCCAGTGGGCACAGCCATATTTTCTCGCAACTGCGATAGCTGAAAAGCAACTTGCCACGGCTGTATCTCAGCAGGAATGTTATTGGCAGGCATATAGCAGGGAAGCTCTTCTGTGCGCAGCGGTCAATACGTTGTGCATATTTCTGCAAAAAACCGATTTACTAATTCCACTTTTGATTCATTGTCATTGGCTTCCGCAAGATCAAGGCTCCATGATTTTGGTTTTCGGTTGGTTAAGCTGGCTACTTGTCGGTACCAACACCCTCTTCGGTCAGAAGCAATTCTTTTGATTCGTTTCCTGTACCATTCCGTTTTTGCAGCTGTAATCTCTAGGACCACTTTGGCTCCAAGTTTTTTCACTCTGTCCATTTGATGACGACTGTGCGCTCTATTGCGTTTGTTTATCAGTTATTTGAGGCGCTTTGTTATCCACTGCGGCTCACTTGTCTTGCATTTGTAGTTAATTTCAGCGAAGCGCTCCCCATAAGCATTTTGAAATAGCAGTTCTAGTCGAGCGGCAGCTTGGTCTGTACCATTTATTACTATTATATCTTGCCAGTCCACGCAGCAAATCCATCTGCCAAAACTTCTGATGAATGAGTCCTTTAAAGCCCATGCAAATAAATAACCTTGAGATTGTTCTACTTGTCTTGCAGCTAACCATACGATAGTTTTGTGGTCTGTCGTGCCAATGGGTGAAAGGTTTAGTGGTGCGCTTGGAGAATCAGAATAAGTCAGTATCTTGTCCAATGTGGCTGAACCTCTTGTGGGTTCCGCAACTATTTGCAAGAGAGACAATTGACGCGCTAACAATTCTGCATCAAATGTTCTGTTAAAGTATCCCACCAAGACAGTTTTTGCTCTTGGCATTGAGGATCAAAGACGATCAAGTGTTTCCAGGAGGTAATCAAATAGCATTTTCCCGCGACAGACTGGTGCATCAAGGGGGAGGTAAACTCCAGCTATTATGATGCTATCGGGTTGCAAAGGTCGAATGATGCTCCAGCAAACTTGAAGCTCGTCCGGGACTTCAATTTTGGGCTCTGTGTATGGTAAGCCATTTTTCATGTATATAGCGGCTCCTCCACCCTTACTTTTGTTGACCGCCAGTAAGTTTCTGTCACGTCGTAGTACTTCATATCCGCCTTGGAAAATTTGGCTATCATGGACGGTCTTGCCTAAATGGGTTTCTGTGATTGTTGCTACACCTATCTTATACTTGTGCAACATCATGCCAAGCTCAACTTGCTTAGTGGTTGTACAAAGTCCATTCACGTTGGCTGTGAGAAAACTTAGATTTCCGGAAGGCATCGAGCCAAGGGTTTCATGAAGTTGATCAGAAGCAGAGATCAACTTATCATCTAGCCTAAAAAACCAAGCACTTGACTGATGATATGCTGCGATACGTTTCTGGCACCTTCAAACGTGTATTAGATACCTGTTTTGTTCAGGCCTTCAAAAACGCAGGACATCACTCTTGGCCGCGTACCTATAAATCCAACTCTATGGGTGGCACGCAGCTGGCTGAGTTCACTGTTGACGGTTTTTGCTGTTTCATAAATCGTAATGCCAGCGTCCCGTCTCTCTTCAAGCGAGCAAATGAAAACTCGTTTGATGTTTTTCAAGGACTTGCATGGTTGACAGTGCTGTTTATGCTCTCCAAAACATAATCTGCGCTATGATTCAGCACATCGTCAGCCCCAATATGGACCACAACGTCTACTTCCTTCGCTTTATTTCTTGTGACCGCGCTCTTTAAGCTCTCATCAGGTTCATCACTCGTCGTTGTAATAAACGGTACGTTTTGGTAAAAAATGAACTCTTTCATGGCCGCTGCTTTGATCCGGCTTACGTTTCTTCCACCGATCAGAATTGCTCCACATTTTCGTATCTCCGTTTTCTTTTTCTTTCTCTCCACTCTGGTTCATGCATCGCCGCCATCTGCGTTTCCCACGGCGTCTGTCACATTTTCTCCTGCACTAACCCTCTTTACGTCTAGTAGACGCCCTTTGTCGCTTTCTTCTCCATAAGTACCTCGAATGAGTTGGCTGCTTGTTTCCGCTTTTTCAACAACTGGGCTACCACTCCTTTCCTTTTCGCATTTTCTTGTGCCTCTCTCGTTTTTTCACCTTCGTTTTCCTTTGATTCGGGTTCCACGGCAGAGATCACTTAAACACGATAGATCCTTAAACAATTAATTAAATTAAACAAAAGATCCCTAAACACGATAACCATTTTGACTAACTGCATTGTCAGACAGCTAATCATTTCTTCCTGGCCGTTTACTTGGTTTCGCATCAGTTTAAGTTGGCTGCACAATTCCACCGTTTCCATTTTGGTCATTCTTTGAAGGCTTGCAATTAACTAACTAGGCCTATCTTAAAAAAACGAAGTGACAACGCCGCGTCGGCACGTTTTCTAAGCAAATTTTGATCAGTCCTCTCTGGCTAAAAAAGTAGTAGCCTTTCCGTCCGATTTCACAAAACTCACCGTTTTTAATCTTCAAAGCCAGTCCAAATATTAAACAGCAATGCCATATCCAGCGGCCACTGAGCTAAAATTCCTTCCTGCACAATATGAAGCGCAAACAACATTACCCGGGTATAACAAACACCAATAAAACTGCCTTAAACACGGAGCCACCCAAAGCTCAACCGTCAGCTGAACTCTCGCCCGAGCTAACTAGCCAACTAGCTTGAAACGTTGACATTCCATTTAATTTTCACAACCGACTTCCTGCAGCCCGTCAAAATTTGTGCCAAACAAGGGCTCTGACAAGGTCTCCGACATTAGTCAGAACCCTTGGAAGTATCTTTAACATGTTTTGTGTGTTGTTTGAATATTATAAAGCGAGTCATCTAACACTTCTAGTCATGTTTCCTACAAAAGATAGCGCGTTGTATCTTCCTTTGATCGAAACCATTTGCATCATTCCATCTTGTAAGGGAGCCGAGTGATGAGCTTAATAATACACTATCCTTTGATATCAAAATGCACCATGCAGCTTTAAAAATGCGTGGATTTCCTCTTGCCGTAAATTTATTGGCACAAATTTTAACGGGCTGCAGGAAGTCGGTCGTGAAAATTACTTGGCACGTCAGCATTTCAAGCTAGGTTGGGTCGAATTAGCAGGGTACCACAAACGGGTCAATTTTAGACATGCGCGAAAGTGAGCGCAGCAAAAATTGGACAAAATTGCTACATTACGAGAGGAAATTCATTTTTTCGTTTTATTTTCTATACTCTTGGAAGCCTTAAATGTTTTTTAAAACCAAACAGTTCATTACAGAAACACGTATTCCTAATACTTCATCTGAAGTGTTATAGTCTGAATCAGTCTATGGGGCTCAAACGTATGACGTTTTTTAGTCGCGCATTTTAGGAAAATTAAATCTGATAGGATCATCTCCTTATCTTTAGTTCAAAATTGCTATGTGATCCGATTAAGCTCTTTGTTGTGTTTCTTACATAACGTAGATATTGCTCGCACCTATTAGGTACGACGAACTGCAAGTGGTTTTATTGTTTCAAAATCGAGTTAACCAACAAGCAACATTGTAAGGAACTATACCAAAAAAGGCAAGCAACCTTAAAATTTGCTTTGCTTCCGACTAGCCGTGGACGCGCTGCTCAGCACTGTTTGCCAATTGCCGTTTCTTTCTCAACGTATTGATCCATAGGCTGACAAAGTTGGCCGTTGATAAAAGTTGGATAGTAAAGTTGGAGTTATGTAAAAGTTTATTAAAAATGGTACGGTTATGACTTCAGCTGGAAACAAAACCATCACACTTGTATTTACATTAAGATAGGTTCCCGGTCGTTGTCTCGTCACTGTTGCTTTACGACTCACTTAGCTGCTGAGGCTATATGGCGTCACATGCCTCTTACCCTGGCAGGAAGGGTGGGCACCGCGGGGACTCGAACCCCGTACCTCTGGTTTCCCAAGAAGCACAGGAGTTCACCACATGCGCGTACCAATGCACTTTAGCATTGGGGGGGGGGGGGGGGCACTGGGGGCGACGACAGGCGTGCGGAGGGGTAACGTCAGTTGTGGTGCCGGCAGCGGGAGGAAGCCGGGGGGCACGCGGGGACCACCGTGGGCGCACCCCGGCGAGGCCCCTTCTCCACTTCCAGCGCCAGCCGCCGCTTGCGGGGCGCCACTCCGTCGTCGCGAACCGTACCGTCACTTGCGTCACTTGGCCCCCACCGCACTGGGCCCCGCTGCGGTGGGTGCCCTCGCTGGGCCGGCGCGGGGACGCGGACGGGCGACCCCGCGCACGCACATGCGCGCATTGGCGGCAGCGGCGCGGGCGACGGCACAGGCGGCCACTGTGAAAGCGCTGTCGAGGGGGACGGCGCCGCCGGCGGTGGCGTCGCCCGAGGTGGCGGACCGCCGGGAGATGCCAGAGGGGGCGACAGCGACACCGGACTCGGCGCCGGAGACGCCGGCGGACTCGGCGTGCGCTGCCGCTCGACCGGTGAGCAGTCACCCCACACGGGGGACGCCACCTCGGGGGACGGACCGTAGCACGGCGGCGACATGCGCGGCGGCGTGGGAAGGGACGGCCGGCTCGGGCCGGCCGCACAGGCGCGTGCAGGGAGCATTGGGGCACTCGCCGGCGACGAAGCAGGTGATGTGGCGTCTGGCGTCGTCGGCGAGGCCCTCCGCGGCGGGCGGCCTGCCAGGTGGAGGTCGGCTCGTTGAAGGGCGTTGCCCAGTCGGGCCAGCGGTGATGGACGACGTGGTGTCCCCGCTGGTGGCAGCTACGGCGTCGCTGACGGCGGCCGCCGGCCGGTGAGGAGGCCGGCGACTCGCTCGAGCCGCTCGCCGAGGCAGGACCGCGGTGAGTCCGTGGGCGAGCCGGCGGCAGCAGGTGGCCGCTGCGGCAACGCCCCCGGTGGGGACCCGGCTGGCGGCAGCCCGAGGTCGACGGTCGAAGGTCGCCGACGATTTGCGCCCATGGAGCGGTCGCCGGTGACCCGGCGCACGTGGCCAGGCGCGTGCACGTCGGCCTTCAAGAGCGACAGCGGCCGGCACTACACAAATGCGCCTGTTTCAGTTGCATCTGCATCGCTTCTCGGCATTTTGTCTCAGATCAAAGTGTAGTACTGCCGCCCCTCCCCTTGTCCTAGTGTTTTATTTGATCCGTGTATTAGTGTAATCACCGCATCACGAGATGTCCCTCCCCCTTAGGGTTGTATGCCCACTGTGTGGGTGCAATTGATCCTTATTTGTTCCGTATATTGGTGCAATCGAATGACAATCACAACGAGACAATGCCCCATTGCCTGAATTATGTTCTACTTATTCTCATCGAATCGGTGTGTTGGTGTATTTACGTGACAATGATCAAGACATCTCCCCCTTCTTTTTCTGCTAGCGGCGCGTGTGCACGTGCTGTACTGATTGTTATTTGATCTGTGCATTAGTGTAATCATATGGAATCAACACGAGATGCCTCCCGTGACCCCGGACTGTGTAGCGTTCCGGTGTGTAGCCCCCGCCCGTTACCTGGGCTGGCCGGCCGGCTGTGGGTTTGCCACTTCCCTGCAATGTCCGTAGGCGTTGGGCAACTGCGGCCTTATCGTATGGTCGCAGTTTTGCCACCGGCGTTCCTCGCCTGGCGTCACGCCTCGGGCCGGCGCAGTCTTGTGTCGTCGCCGCGCACGTGCCGTCTGGCCGCGGTGACGTCGCCGACGTCCTAAGGCCTGCAATCCATGCAGCATTGACGGGGTGGGATGCGGCTTCCGCCGACGGCCCGCCCCCCCCCCCCCCCCCTGCCTCACCATGGGGAGGAGGGTGAGGCAGTGCCTCACCCCATTGGCGGCACGCTGCACCGTGCCATGGGATCATGGAAGTATGACTTTTTCGTAAAACACTGTAGCGTGTAAATGCGTTGCAGAGACTGAGCGCATCCGTTGGTCTTTTTACCATTTCCTATAATGAAACATGGCCTTTTATTAATACAAATCTGTTCTGATCAGCATCATATCTAATACGTCCCCTACATGGGGACCAGAATATTGAGCTCATTTTTGAACATTGGCGGGGTTACTGGAGCTTGCTCTCGCCCTGCCGCGGGTTAGCCTGAATGGCCGGCCGATGCCATGTCACCAACAGCGCGTGCCGTAAGGCCGGCAACATGCAACGCAGACGCATCACATGGTTGTACAAGCGAACGCCATACAGACCAAACGCCTTACAATGGCCATGGCCGCCGGCTGTGCATATCAGTGTTGCACGCCCTGCGGCCAGATGTCTCTGCCGGCAGGGTGGCATTCACACATCGCCTGCGGGCCGTCCAATGGTCGGCTGTGTTGCCTGCTCCAGCGCACGGGCACCGCAGCCTGAGGCCGTGCGGCCTTGCCGACCTGGCGCCTTTCCTCAGCTGCATGGGCGTCTTCGCTTGCGATGCGCGGCCGCGCTCTGCCACGTGACGCGGCGCGACGCCGCACTCAACTTGAAAGAAGTCGGCAACACAACTCTCCAGCTGCGTTAGTACGTACACGTCCACCGCGGTGGGTGGACAGCAGACTCCGTCTCCGTCCAACGCCCCCGGTTCCGACCCTCGCTCGTCTTTGAACACTCCGGTGCCTGCTCGCCCTGATGGTGACCCTCTCTCGACAATGACCAGTGTTCGCCAGCCCTCTGAGTCAATTCTGGACCCTCTCGGGTCGTACGTTGTAGTCCAACCTTGTGATGAAAATGTGTCGTTTCGAAAGATCAACGTTTTTCGGCCATCAAAGCAAATCAAGGCTATCTGCGGTCCGTGCGAACTCAAAATTGAAGCACCAGCAAACGGATCACTCATCATTAAAACAACCACCCGCGCATAAACCCAGGCCCCTCTGAAAACAGCTGAATTTTGCGGCAAACAAGTAAAAGTCTCCCTGCACCATGCCAGAAACACCAGTAAGGGCACCATCTTTGCGCCTGAACTCCGCTTCATGACGGAGGACGAGATCCTGGCGGGGCTCAGAGATGAGCAAGTTTGCCATGTCCGTCGGCTGACGACTTTCAGAGATGGTCAGCGTCGCGACACCAGCCTGCTCGTTATCACCTTTGGTACCACCCGACTTCCAGATTCGCCCACCGCTGGTTACCTTCGTTATAAAGTAAGAGTATTCATTCCAAATCAGCTCAGGTGTTTTAAATGTCAACGGTTCGGACACGGCAGCAAGTACTGCAAACAGAGTGCCAGGTGCTTGAAGTGCGGCCAGACTCCTCACGAGGGATCTGCCTGCACATCATCCCAGAAATGCCCGAACTGTGGAAGTGCTGATCACGCCGCCATCTCTTCTCAGTGTCCCACGTGGAAAAAAGAAAAATAAATTTGCTCTGAAAAGGCAAATACAGGTGTGTCGTACCCCGAAGCAAGGCGCAGCGTTGAATCCAAAATGTCGTCGCAGCCCAGCAAAACATATGCACAAGTAGCAAAAGCCACGATGGCCACATGTGCAACACATACCGACCCTATTACCCACCTGCCTCCCCTGAAACTTCTCAACCCTCGCCCCTCGGTTTCAGCTGAGTCAACTACACAGACCCAGACGAAAAATGCCGTTGAGTCGCCCCTGGCTGGACGCTCGGATGCCCAGGCGCCCGTCACCCCCGTACCCAGGTTGGCCGGCGTCCCAGCCCGCCGGCTGTGCGTGATTCACGTGCGGGTCAGGCCGTCCGGCGTTCTAGCCCCCAGGCTATGAACAGTCGGCGGACCGGACCCTCTGGCCACCATACGAACATTACCTCCCCTCCCCCCACCACAAAACCTGTCGAAACACGCCCGAACGAAGTCCGCCGGTCCCGTCCATCGGTGAGGGTGGCGGTGGGACGGCCTCGGTCTGTTTCGTTCGGGCGATTCCCATCAACCGGTGGGAATGGATCCTTTCATCACTAAATGTCTTTCATCTTACAGTGGAATTGTCGCGGCCTCATTTCAAAATGGTTCGAAATGAAAGCACTTTTTGCCGTATTAGCTCCAATCATCATTGCCGTACAGGAAACATGGTTTCGTCCCACCGACACGTATAACTTTAAAATGCCAAATTACTCTTTATATCGCTGTGACACCACGGACGGTGAGCGTCGCCAAGGTGGGGTGGCGCTGTACATCAGTCGAGAATTAAGACACACGCCACTCACTCTTAACACACCTCTTCAGGCTGTTGCATGTTCAGTTCGACTGCATGGCCGTACCATCGATATATACTCAATATACATTACACCAAATTATAATAATACGGAGCTCTTACGGCAACTTGACCAACTCGTTGCTCAATTTCAAAACCATTTTCTCATCCTCGGCGATATCAACGCTCACAGTCCAGCTTAGAGTAACGGCACCCAAGCCGTTGATCGCCGAGGACATTTGGTTGAAGATTTTATTGATGCACACAACTTAGTCCTGCTAAACAAAGGCAACAATACTCATCACCACTTACCCACTGGTACAGAAACAGCCATCGACCTGTCGCTGTGCTCTCCCTCAATAGCGACATATTTTGATTGGACTGTTGAGGGAGATATACACGACAGCGACCATTTTCCACTTAAATTTTACACCACTTTTGACGCAACCGCTGAAGAAGTTTTGCGATCCATACCCCGCTGGAATTTACGAAAAGCAGACTGGGCCAAATTTCAAGAACTGTGTTATGTGAACCGAAACTGTTATGAATCACCAGAGCAGGGTGTTGGCCTTATTACACATATTATTCATGCTGTAGCAACCGCGACAATTCCACTGACTAAAACCCCATCACGCCGCATCCCAGTACCATGGTGGACGACCGAAGTTAAGAACGCTATTGCGCGTCGGAAACGTGCTTTCCGCTGCTTTCGTCGCCACCATGATGTACCTCGTCTTCTTGCCCGAAATTATGAGCGTGCTCGAACCAGACGAATTATAAGGTGCCAAACGTCATTCTTGGCAAGTATATATCCAGCAGTTCACTGTTGCTACTCCTCTAAGCCAGCTATGGGGACTGGTTCGAGCACTGTCCGGAAAACGCACCTCTATTTCAATGCCTACTTTACGCATTAATAACCAAATCATTTCGGCAACACCTCTTATCACCAATGCTCTTGCTGACAGTCTTTCTCAGTGTAGCTCATCCGGAAATTACCAACCAGGATTTGTGGAAGGTTAGCTTAGGTTAGGTTAGGTTAGGTCAGGTTAGGTTAGGTTAGGTTAGGTTAGGTTAGGTTAGGTTAGGTTAGGTTAGGTTAGGTTAGGTTAGGTTAGGATAGGTTAGGTTGGGTTGGGTTGGGTTGGGTTGGGTTGGGTTGGGTTGGGTTGGGTTGGGTTGGGTTGGGTTGGGTTGGGTTGGGTTGGGTTGGGTTAGGCTAGGTTAGGTTAGGCTAGTTTAGGTTAGGTTCTGGTATATTCTGGCTCGTCTGTTTCATAAACTTACCTACACGCGATAAGAAAGATATTTCATTGCATTATTGTTGTTTCCTTGACCCCGTACATTTTTTGTGGTTCTTGGTGTGCAGCAATGTTGTGACCATGCACCGATAGCGTAGCAATGACGATGGGGAGTCGAGAGTGTCGCGTGTGTGCTGCACTCGGGAGATCGTTTTTGTAATTACTGAAATTCGAAGATAGGAACATAAATCTATGATATGTTCTTCCTTAAACACGACGAATGATGTCCAACGTTCCTTTTTAACATAAGGTACCAATGTATACGTACACTGCACTACCCGGAAGACGATATGCCCTAAGGCCTTTAGGATATATCAATGTCATACCCATCCGGCAGAAAATTCTGTTCTGTAAATAAGTATCAAGTGTTTTTCCGGGCACGTTTCCTAACCGCCTGCCCACGCTCCTTGCCGATCACCAACCGACTGCCCGCGTCCTAGAAGCAGCTCGCAACCAACTAAGAATTGGAATGCCAGAATGGCTAAGGTTTTTCACTCCAACACGTCCTCGAACAACAGATCCTCGAGAAGATTTAGTACGAATTCTTGCTAAGAGGGGGACGGTGTTTAGTACCCATTTGTGCTAAAAGTGGCGGAGTTTAATACATATAGATACTAAACGGAGCAGCCCGGTAATCCAAGACTGACCAGAGGAAATGAGGCTGTGTAGAGATGAGCGTCATGAACTTCTTTTCTTTCGATGGGAGTAGAAAACCTTAACCATTTTGGGATATCAATTCCCAGTTGAATGCGAGTTGCTCCTAGTGCGCGGCGAGATCGGTCGGTTGGTGGTCAGTGGGGAACCTGGTGGAAGTGGTTGGGAAACGTGTCTAGGGAAGCTCTGGCGCGTAATGTACTGAAGAATGTTATCTACCGGCTGAGTGTGATAATGACATATCCTGGACTACAGGGCATTGGGAAAGATATTGCCATCCGGGTAGTGCAAGGGATGGGATGCTAACCTCGAGATGTGGCTAGCATCAGACTTGGGTATGACTGAAATGTCTGGAACCAGGTCCGGACTGGCTCACAGAGTGTGGAATCTGACTCAGGTCGTGACTCACCTGTTTCATTTTTCATTTGACTGAGTTCAGACTATTTACATTGGAGCACTGAGAGACTCGTGCCTCATGCAGATTGCAAAATCAAATATTAAGCTCTGGCTCATGTTGATGTCTATGTATGCATAAAAATGTATATATATATATATATATATATACATACTCTCATTTCTGGCTGAGATTTGGCAACCTTCATTATGAAGAACATGGGCTTTTCTGTTTAGAAGATGTGATAACAATTCTGTGCTGATGCCGTAAAAAGTTTATACCTTATGTCGCACGGTGTTAATTTTGACACCGAGATGAGACGTGAATTTGCCTAGAGCGCACCATATTTTCTTGTGCTGCCAATTTGGCCTCAGCCATATGGTTCACTCACACAGCCTTTTGGGAAATAATTGGCTCATGACTCAGCTCATGGAATGTTTGATAAATGGATTCATGTCATGACCCAAGCTAGATGACCAGATGCAGCCTATAACTCACCTCAACATGATTGACTCATGAAAAGATTCTCAATGCAGCCTGAGTTGAGCATAGTTCTGGCTAGCATGTTTATACATGTGGGGGATTTTGCATTTTAGTGGATGGTTACCGGTCACGGTGATCATGTCAGGCACCTGGCATTATTTTGGCATGTTAGTTGTGTTGTTGAATTTTTTGGTATATCATATTTGACATTACCACTACAAGCCTACATCCTCAGTTTCTGGCTGAAATTTTGCAAATGCATGTTGTGTTTCCAGATATCGCCATGTCAATTTCAGCCATCAATATATTTCCGGATATTGCCGCTTCAGTTTCAGCCCCTAACGCAACATTGGTAGAAGTGATTAGTGCATGATTAAGCACACAACATTTGTCAAGAATGTCGATTATCCTGTAACACAAAGTAGCATTTTTCCAATGGCCTGACTCAGGTTACAACTCACCCTAAGATCTTTGACTCTTGAGTGCCTTGGTTGAGTACAACTCATGGTTCAGTTTGAATCAAATACAAGTCTGGTTACCGTACCATGTGTCCTGGTTTTATAACTTGCTTGCAACTTGCTTTGAGTTGAGTCACAAGTATGAGTCCTAGATGTGAACTCAACCCTTAGGTGTGCACTTAAGCTGAAGATACCTGATGAAGCAAAAGCTAATATGCAATATATATGTTATTGCATGGATTAAGTTCTTGAACTTTAAGCATGCAAAGATAATTGGGGATTTAGCTGAATACAGCAGTCCTCAGTTTGGAAGACCTGCCTGCCATCAATATTAAGTGATGATGACTGTGTGTGTGTGTGTGTGTGTGTGTGTGTGTGTGTGTGTGTGTGTGTGTGTGTGTGTGTGTGTGTGTGTGTGTGTGTGTGTGTGTGTGTGTGTGTGTGTGTGTGTGTGTGTGTGTGTGTGTGTGTCTGTGTGTGTCTGTGTGTGTGTATGTGTGTGTGTTTGTAAACCCTCCTAAGTGGGGACCGAAGTCCGCTACACTCACGCAGGGTGAGGACCGTTTTCAAGGTGGGGGCCGAAAATCGGTCCTCATTTTGCAAACCATTGGAAAACACTAATTTCGTCCAGATATTGGTCTGTTATCAATCCCTTAGAGGTCCCGACATGGTAGGTTTTGTCCGCCAAGTGTATGTTTCATAGTCACGTGACTTAGGTTGACTTACACAAATCCGCCGGAGAAGTTTCTCGCCTTTCGACTGAAATGTGTGACGTCGTCTTTGAATAGAGATGTGCTAATCTTGTTGTCACCTTGAATGCACCATGTAGTGTTGATTTCACAAGACAGAATTGACTGAAGTAACTAAATGATAAACAATAGTTATTTTTATATGCCTTAAGACGTTTAATAATGACCAAACATTAACAATCATATAGTTTGGCGGGGCACATGCGTAGTACCCATCACTACTGATTGTTATGGCAGACCTTGGCCGCGAGTTGGAATGCCGTGGTGTCGCGTCGCTCGGTTGGCGTCTTGTCACGCGATCAAGGGACGTGAGATATTACTGCGTGGTACTTAGTGGTGTTCCTGTGGGCTGTCAAGATATGGTAAGTACTGATAACTGCATGATGTTCTGTACTGGAAGCTCTGTTTTTTAAGTGCATGAAGTTTCTCGTACTCGGGTGCACCGCAGTATCAGGGACAAGGGAAATTCTTCCAACTTGATGGCGGTGCGGCAGTTTTCTGTTGAAACCTCTGTAGATATGAAGGAGGAAGGGGGCAAGCATTAGGTGCGCAGCGTTATGTGGGGCAATGCAAATTCTTCCAACTTGGTGGTTGTGTGGCCGTCTTAGCGTTGCATCCCATGTAATTGTCGACGGGAAGAGGGGGGGGGGGGGGGGCATCAGCGTGCTTTTCACGGTATTCTTCAAGTACTTCACCTTTTTTAGAAGAAGAAAAATCTCCACCGCGAGCGTTTTACGCGCAGTGCGGCACGGGCTCAACCAGCTCGCGTTAGCAGGATTGCCCAACTTTGAAATCACACAATCCAAACGACATCTTTAGCACCAAAAATAAAGAGCAGGCAATTAACATTATACACTACGTCGTTTCGACCACTGCTACTCACAATGCTCGCATGATTGCCTATCATCTTCAAGAAATAACCATCTGATAATATAATAATTTCGGTCACAAACAGGTGATATGATTTTTAACACGCAGCCGACGACTTATAGCATGTACTAAAAGGGCAACATAAGCACCAAATTATGTACATTCAAGCAATCAAGAAAAGTATCCCAGTTCTTCACATTCGTGTCTCGAATTGATGTTTCCAAACAGACAGCACAGAAAAAAACCAACAATGTCGGCGGAACTGAAGCATTTCCAGCAGTCTTAAAAAACGGACCAAGCCACGGGAACCAAACACCGAAGCCAAGCCAACGTTTTCGGTGCGGTACATTGACGTATATTAGCGCAGTGCATCTCATACACGAGTCCGGATAATGTGATTCACACTTATTAGGACCAAACACATCGTGACGACATTGTCGCTTAAACTACAACACTTGGATTCAATTAATATGACTATTCCGTTTGCCGTGACATGCTGCCATCATGCCGTGCAGAGGGACTATCGTAGTACCCTCTTAAAGTAGTGCACCTCTTGTACAGTTCCAACGAGCAATGCTTGAAATCGCTCTGACATCCAGAGACATACTCTGCCGAGATAATATGCCAACAGCCACCCTAAGGAAACGGATCAAGCCTCGGGAAACGAAGACTGAAGCAAGGCCAGCGTTTTCGGTACGGTACATATACGTCTGTTAGCGTAGTGCACCTCACACACGAGTCCGGATAATGCAATTCACACCCTTAGAACTGAACACGTCGTGCTGACAATGTCGATGGAACTGCAAGACTTCGGTCCGATGAATAAGACTCATGCATTGCCGTGAGATGCTGCAATCATGTCGTGTAGCACCCCCTTAAAGTAGTGCACCTCTTGTACAATTCCAACGAGCAAGGCTTGAAATCGCTCTGACATCCAGAGACGTACTCTGCCGAGATATTATGCCAACAGCCACCCTAAGGAAACGGATCAAGCCCCAGGAAACGAAGACTGAAGCAATGCCAGCGTTTCGGTACGGTACATATACGTCTATTAGCGTAGTGCGCCTTACACACGAGTCCGGATCATGCGATTCACACTTATTAGGACCAAACACATCTTGCTGACGATGTCGGTGGATATGCCAGACCACGGTCCGATGAACAAGACTCATGCATTGCCGTCAGATGTTGCCATCATTGGCGAACGGACTGCAGTAGCACCCTCTTCAAGTAGTACACCTCTGGTATAATTCCAATTGGCGGGACCTAAAAACCGCTCTGACATCCAAAGACATACTCTACCGAGATAATATGCCAATAAAAATCCTAAGGATACGGACCAAGCCTTGGAACCGAAGACTGAAGCTAGGCCAGCGTTTTCGGTACGGCACATATGCGTCTATTAGCGCAGTGCACCTCATGCACGAGTCCGGATCAGGCGATTCACACTTATGGAAATTAAACACATCGTGCTGACAATGACGGTGGAACTGCGAAACTTCGGTCCGATGAATAAGACTGATGCATTGCCGTGAGATGCTGCCGTCATGTGCGGACAGGCTGTAGTAGCACCCTCTTAAAGTAGTACACCTCTTGTATAATTCCGATTGGCGAGACCTAAAAACCACTCTGAAAGGCAAAGACACACCCCGCCGAGATAACATCCCGACACGAACCCTGAGGAACAAAGCCAAGCCCCGGGAACCGAGGACCGAAACAAAGGCAACGGTTTAGGTACGGTATATATATATATACGTTTAGTCGTGCGGTGCACCTGAAACAAGAGCCCTTACAACGCGATTCACACTAAGTAGAAATAAACACATTGTGCCGACAATGTCGGTTGAGCTGCAATGGTTTGATTCAATGAATAAGACTCATGCACTGTCGTGGGATGTCACCATCATGTGCGGACAGACTGTAGTAGCATCTTCTTAAAGTAGTGCGCGTCTTGCATAATTCGTTGGCGAGACCTAAAAACGGCTTTGTCATCCAAGGACACACTGTACCGAAATAACGTGTCAACAGCAATTCTAAGGGAACGGACCAAGCCCCGGAAACCGAAGACCGAAGCGAGGCCAACGTTTTCGGTACGGCACGTATATATTTGTAAGCGCAGCGTACCTTATACCATCGTCAGCAAGATGTGTTTAGTCCTAATACGTGTGAATCGCATGATCCGGACTCGTGTGTGGGGTGCACTACGCCAACAGACGTATATGTACCGTACCGAAAACGCTGGCCTTGCTTCAGTCTTCGTTTCCCGGGGCTTGGTCCGTTTGCTTAGCGTGGCTGTTGGCATATTATCTCGGCAGAGTACGTCGTTGGATGTCAGAGCGGTTTCTAGGTCTCGCCAATTGGAATTATACAAGAGGTGTACTACTTGAAGAATGTGCTACTGCGGTCCGTCCGCCAATGACGGCAACATCTGACGACAATGCATGAGTCTTATTCATCGGACCGAAGTCTTGCATATCCACCGACATCGTCAGCAAGATGTGTTTAGTCCTAATAAGTGTGAATCGCATGATCCGGACTCGCGTGTGAGGTGCACTGCGCTAACAGACGTATATGTACCGTACCGAAAACGCTGGCCTTGCTTCAGTCTTCGTTTCCCGGGGCTTGGTCCGTTTGCTTAGCGTGGCTGTTGGCATATTATCTCGGCAGAGAACGTCTTTGGATGTCAGAGTGGTTTCTAGGTCTCGCCAATTGGAATTATACAAGAGGTGTACTACTTGAAGAGGGTGCTACTGCAGTCCGTCCGCCAATGATGGCAACATCTGACGGCAATGCATGAGTCTTGTTCATCGGACCGTGGTCTGGCATATCCACCGACATCGTCAGCAAGATGTGTTTGGTCCTAATAAGTGTGAATCGCATGATCCGGACTCGCGTGTGAGGTGCACTACGCTAACAGACGTATATGTACCGTACCGAAAACGCTGGCCTTGCTTCAGTCCTCGTTTCCCGGGGCGTGATCCGTTTCCTTAGGGTGGCTGTTGGCATAATATCTCGGCAGAGTATGTCTCTTGATGTCAGAGCGATTTCAAGCCTTGCTCGTTGGAATTGTGCAAGAGGTGCACTACTTTAAGACGGTGCTACGACAGTCCCTCTGCACGACATGATTGCAGCATCTCACGGCAATGCATGAGTCTTATTCATCGGACCGAAGTCTTGCAGTCCCATCGACATTGTCAGCACGACGTGTTCAGTTCTAAAGGTGTGAATTGCATTATCCGGACTCGTGTGTGAGGTGCACTACGCTAACAGACGTATATGTACCGTACCGAAAACGCTGGCCTTGCTTCAGTCTTCGTTTCCCGAGGCTTGATCCGTTTCCTTAGGGTGGCTGTTGGCATATTATCTCGGCAGAGTATGTCTCTAGATGTCAGAGCGATTTCAAGCCTTGCTCGTTGGAATTGTACAGGAGGTGCACTACTTTAAGAGGGTACTACGACAGTCCCTCTGCACATGATTGCAGCATGTCACGGCAAACGGAGTAGTCATATTAATTGAACCCAAGTGTTGTAGTTTAAGCGACAATGCCGGCACGATGTGTTTGGTCCTAATAAGTGTGAATCACATTATACGGACTCGTGTATGAGAAGCACTGCGCTAATAGACGTCAATGTACCGCACCGAAAACGTTGGCTTGGCTTCGGTGTTTGGTTCCCGTGGCTTGGTCCGTTTTTTAAGACTGCTGGAAATGCTTCAGTTCTGCCGACATTGTTGGGTTTTTTTTCTGTGCTGTCTGTTTGGAAACATCAATTCGAGGCACGAATGTGAAGAACTGGGATACTTTTCTTGATTGCTCGAATGTACATAATTTGGTGCTTATGTTGCCCTTTTAGTACATGCTATAAGTCGTCGGCTGTCCGCGTGTTAAAAATCATATGACCTGTTTGTGGCCGAAATTATTATATTATCAGATGGTTATTTCTTGAAGATGATAGGCAATCATGCGAGCATTGTGAGTAGCAGTGGTCGAAACGACGTAGTGAATGAGGTTAATTGCCTGCTCATTACTTTTGGTGCTAAAGATGTCATTTGGATTGTATGATTTCAAAGTCGGGCAATCCTGCTAACGCGAGCTGGTTGAGCCCGTGCCGCACTGCGCGTAAAACGCTCGCGGTGGAGATTTTTCTTCTTCTAAAAAAGGTGAAGTACTTGAAGAAAACCCTTTTCACCTCATGTTCCCATTTACCCCTCAATGGGGTGCACCATTCTCACCTTACCCGCATGCACTGAGTGGGGGCGTAGGTACATAAAGTGAGTAGGGGGGGGGGGCATTGGGGGGGGGGGGGGGGTGGGGGTTGCCAGACTTGTGAAATGATGAAGCCTAACCCAAAGATCATCAACAAACCAATTTCTCTCTGAATTTGGCGCCATTTCATTTCTTAGTTGACAGCTGTAGCTTGATTTCGGAGGGGGGGGGGCCT
Source organism: Pollicipes pollicipes (assembly GCF_011947565.3). Lineage (NCBI taxonomy): Eukaryota > Metazoa > Arthropoda > Thecostraca > Pollicipedomorpha > Pollicipedidae > Pollicipes > Pollicipes pollicipes. The sequence continues at coordinate 5,232,451 of NW_023596545.1, forward strand.
AGAACCCCCCTTCCCTAACGGAATAGGAAACGTGAACCCTGATATCGAGTAGTGATGGCAGGAAACCTTAAAGCCTTTCAACCAGCAGATCAACACACGAGATGTGAACAGCCATGCTTTTTGGAAACTGCAATTAATGCGTGCTTGATCACTTCAGAATGAATGCAACTTTGACCAGCATGGCCCTAAAAGCATAGTGATCTGCAGACTAATCTGCTTGTGGCCTTCCACGTCATGGGGAGCAAATAGCTTTTCCTGCCTGCTCACACCACGTCATGTCAGAATGATATGCCAGTTAATAAAACATCAAAACTCAACTTTTCGACCAATGCAGTCCTTGGACCCTTCCACAGCTGCTTGATGTAGCAGTCTTTTGTAACCTGGAGGTGCAATTCTTTTGTTTTTATTTCAGTTTCCATGAGATAACACAGAATACACTAGGTACCTGGCCCAACTCATTAATCTATTGAAAATGTGCATATTGCATATGCTTTCCACCCTCTATGTTCTCAATTTCAGGCAAAACATAGTTTGACCTACCATAATGTGTGGACTGTAGTGATTTATGGTAGTGCTGGAAAGCAGCTAATTCAAGGGCGTAGCCTGCAAAGGAAGTAGCAAAATCAGACGAAAATATGTCCACTCTGTTAGATAAATCACAAACTAAAAGCTTAACGTGTACCTTTTGACCAATAGAGAGCAGCAGGGGGCGCAGCCAGAGGTTTCGTAAGGGGAGGGGGGGGGCACAGGATTGACAGAGGACACCCTGATAGTAAAATCCCCCCCCCAAATCACCTCATATGACCCATTTGTTATCGAAGATATGTTTTTTCGTATTAAGCTCAGACCAACACGGAACTGACAGTTCGTTGTTTGCGATCTCTGACCGAAATAGAGGAGTTTTCTGTCTCAGGGGTCTCCATCGGTGCCAAAGATCATTTTACTGACATTTGAGATCACGGCCCTACGAGCGGGGGTCCTTAATGTGACCTACAGCCAGCCCTTCGGACTCTTCTAATCTTATATTAGTATTTGGTCTGTTATATTAGTCTTTGGTCCATATTTGGTGTCGAGAGACCCTTCGGCCCCTCTTTGGGCCCCCTCAAAATCGCTCTGACTCGGGGCCACTTGCCGCCACAGTTCGAGACGGTGGCCCCTAACCGGCACAGAAGCCCTTCATTGTACCAGGGACCCCGAACATTACAAATCGCGAGCCCCGGCCTTGTTTCTGCTTGGGAAATGGGTCTCAAGGGCTCAGGCGGACATGGAGCCGACTGTTCGGTGTTCGTGGTCTCGGACCGATTGTCTCAGGGGGGGGGGGGGGGGGGGGTGATCCTAAAACGATGCAAGGGGACCTCTGAGTAGTATTTTAAGTCACGACCCTCCGGGCCGCGATTCTTTACGTGACCTACAGTCAGTTCTTTAGACCTTTACACCCCCCCAAACAGGCCTTTGATCGTCGGTTCCGGTGTGCTGTTCAAAAGTGCTGTTCAAAAGTTGAAGAATGATGTACATTTAATCTTGGGTGTTTTTGGTTCATCTTTAGCACGCATTAGCAGTTATGAAATGTCGACAGCCAGATGCAAGTATTTCACCACCTTGCCAATATTTATTGATGCTTTGAATGGTCATTCTTTCCGCATGTCAATTTACAAAATTGTAAGATAAACGGCCTAGACTGCTTAGCAAGCGCGCGGGCTGAACGAGTAAAACGTTTTAAAACGCCTTCTGTTTCATACGCAAGCGCGCGGGTTTATCGAGTGAAACATTTTAAAACGCCTTCTGTTTCATACTTTGTAAGCCTTTGGCTTTCGTTCGGGCTGGTCAGGTGTTGCCGATATGACATAACCGGTGTACTGGCTCTAAACACTAGGGTCAGTGGGTCTGATTGGCATGAAAACAAACATGACGCTATTTTGGTGGTGGGTTCAGGGTATACGCGACACACAATACTTAGCAAGTACAAGCAATGTGGGATTCGTCTCATCATTTTATTACCGCCTCCTACCCATCTTTAAGAAAGCCATTCATTTGCCATTCCTCTTAAATCTGTATTATTTGCCCTTGCGATTTGGAGACCTGCGATGAATAAAGTGTTCGCTTCTAACAACGTCCCTTGACCAAGTGATGTAATGCTGGCTTGTGATGGAAAGTGACATTCACTTCATGGAAGAAAGCATGGCGGCCAAAAAGGTGGCACTCCAGGAACTGATAGATTTTTGGTACATAGACTTGATGACATCGTATGCATGCATTTTATGTGTGAACAGACATGTGAACAGGTTTGACGGGTTTTGCGTGATTGATCTTTGGTAATCTTGACGCGCGTCTCGCATATGTCTGGATTACGTGTTTTTGCAGGGGGTTGGTTTCCTTTACCGGTGGACGACTTTAACTCCCCACCGACTTGTGATGCAGGCAATCCCAATTCAGTGGTCAGCCCTCTCTTCCCAGTTTATGGCGTCTGCCCTGGCAGGAAGGCTGGACCAGGCAGCAAATCGAACCCCGTACGTCTGGTTTCCTATACGCGCGGCTTAACGTATGTTTCTCTACTTGTTTGGTACAGTCAAAAGGCAACGAACATGTGTTGTGTTTTAAAAATGCTCGTGCTCACTGTTACAGGCACCAATCACACCGTTTGAAGTTATTCAGCATGCCACTAGCAAAGATGGCATGTTTATACTGGTGAAGTTTAGTGGCTTCAGGTAAGAGCATACAGTGTCCCGATCTCATCGAGCTAACAAGTGATCCTTGTTGGTAGGACCCCAGTGAATGACACTCGTGCATTGCGTTTCGTTTGAACAGCCGTGAGCCGATTTTCAAGACATTCGATGAAAGACTGAATGACTTGAGGGCTTCGTCTGTGCGTTTCTTGGCATAGCTGTTCAGGGCATGAATAAACCGATATATACATTGTTATACTTACCTGAAAATGAGCATGGGCGGTGCCGAGATGGGAGGCAAACGGGCTGTCCGATCCCCTTTTCTCCAAAGACCTCGACAAAACCCATGACCAACGTGCGTGCCGTGGAAAACCCTACGACCCATGCGCCCAGCGGCCCATTACCCAACCAAGCAAAAGATGGTAGTCAATGGACTATTTTTGCAGTGAACGCGCAAAGGACCAATGCTAAATTTTCAGAAACATGCAGGTTTTAGCCCCTGCCCCTATTCATCCCCGGGTCCCTTACCCATGTCTTGCAGTGGTGCAACCAAAGACACGTGGGCTGTCTATACCTATGAGCGTGCCCTGGGAAAGCGTGGCTTTTCGGCGATGCTAGCAACCAGCCCTGACGTCTTCCATGCTGATGTGTTATGATCGTTAGGCGAGGGTATGATTGTACGATAAAAGTAGCGTCATGAAATGTAATGAAACGGGTCTCCAGGGTGACTCCAGGGTCTCCTAAATGCTTTCTTTCCTCGCGCATGAGAAAATGGTCGTATAGAATAACAGCCAACGTTTCTTTGCTTGATTTTACAAATACAGAATTATCTGACCATTCTTAAGGCCCGTTCTGGCCACTCCAGGGCCCCTCAAGTTTTTCCGTGTGCCACTCCTGGTCACTAGTTGTCTTCTGCTTGCCTAATTGGCGTGCATTCTCACGTTTTTCTACTTATTTCAGAGTTCCTACATGGGTTTCGAGAGAAAGAGTGCCTCTGAGCGTAATCCGGTCATATTTTGAGAAAGGTTGGTGCATGGTTAAAAAAATGTTTCTTAAAGCATTGAGTGAAGCGTGAGCAGCAGCATAAGCTGAGAGCATCAGATCGCACAGTGCCCTTTGAAAGTAGGTGTGGCAACCAAGGGTGATTGTGCTCTGTTTTGGGTTTAAAACTGATCAGTGGTAGATACCACCTAACAAAATAATGTGTCATGGCGTAGACTGTCTGTCATTGCTGCAAATCCCAACTGCTCTGCGCGGGAAATTTGCTCATTGCTTTGTTTCGTAACGTTTTGCAGCTTGTGTGTCTTCATTGTTTTTTGCTTGCTTTTAGTTGGATATAAAGTGGTTCTTTTGTACTTGCCAAGATACCAGTCATCACGAACATTTTTGTTCCGTCCATGAAGGAAACTGTTCATAGAATTTGAACATACGCATGGACACACGCACCAACGTGATCCCATGTAGTAGGCATCACAGAGTAACTGTGGCCAACCATGCACTTGCCCGTACCCTGGCACCGAGCGGGGTCAGTAGACCGACGCCCCATAAATCGATGTCCCCTTGGTTAAACAGCCGCTTGGCCATGTGGCTTAGTTGGCTAAGGCGTTGGCTTCGGAGCCCAAAGTACCCTAGTTCGCCTCTGACCACCGGCGCATTGTGTCTCGGTCCCCTCGGCATAAGAATCGCAACTCCGGTAGGTCTGGCACTGTAGCGCATCGTTGAGTAACTCGAACGATCCTGCTTCCGACGTTCTGGTTTTTTGTTTTCGTTTTTGCTTAATACTCGTCATTAGGTAACCAATGGCGATCGGTCTGTCCGCAGATCATGATAATTATGCTTCTGGCCTCATTCCTGATGACGATGAAGATGAAGATCGTACGTACCTCCCCGACCCACGGCCAGCAGCGGACACGGACGAGGACGAGGACCAGGACATGGACGAGGACATGGACGAGGACGAGGACAAGGGCAAGTCCAAGGATATGGACGAGAACCAGGATATGGAGGAAGTCAAAGACGAGAACGAGGGCGAGGACCAGGATGAGGCCCAGGTAGTGGCCAAGAACAGCAGTAGGGCTTCCGGCGAACACAGTGTCTCTGTTGAAAAATCTCCTAAAGCAAGAAAGCCATCCCTAAAGCGGAACGTTTGCCCCTATTGTGATACCCTGCACAAAAAATTTGCACGCCATCTTTTCCGGAAGCATAAACGAGAACCCGACGTACTTGACGCGCTCGCCTTTCCAAAAGGATCAAGGGAGAGGAGAATCACTCTGGAAGGTATCATTCATAAAGGCAACTTCAAACATAACTGCTGTTTTCCGAGATGGGCGAGGAACGATCGTCCCCAGGAGGCGTCCACCCCAAGATATGAATGTCAACGTGAAAGATATGCTGCCATGTGGGAAATTTCACGGTGTCTTTTCCAGACGCGGCCTCTTTCGGCATCGGTGCCACGCCCATGGGAAAACTGCCTCTGGGGGCCGAGTCCAGTCCCAGGGAAGATCCTTGCTGTCGTGCCACAGAGATGCCGCGGCTGGTTTAGAAAACCTGATGGCGAAGATGCGAGACGATAGTATTTCGTCCACTTGCAGGCATGATGCCTTTATCATGGAGTTCGGGGCCCGTCTATACACAAGATTGGGCCACGAGCGCCACTAACATGCACACATCAGAGCAAAAATGCGGCAGCTAGGACGACTGCTGCTGGAGCTGAATGCATCAAGCCCAGGATCAGGTCTAGATATGTTTATTCACCCCGCGAAGTTCATGGAAGTGGTAGGCGCGGTCAAGAACATGGCCGGTGTGAAGGAGGGCAAATATCATAGCCTATCGCTTGCTCTCAAGCTTGGTTATGGCCTCAGCGAATGCGCGCGCATACTGAAAACGCGCGGGATCACCAACGAAGACGCCACCCCGAGGACGGCTGCGGACGATTTCCTCCTGCTCTACCAACGAGATTGGAAGCTACACGTGTCTTCTCGTGCGCTTACCACTCTCTAGGAAAGGAAGTGGAATAAGCCCGTCGGCCTTCCCCTCAATGCGGATGTTCAGAGTGTAACGAAGGAGGTGCGGGATGAGTTGGTGCAGGCTCAGCGGCTGTTGGAAGAGGAACGCTCTATCAAGAACTATGTTAAATTGTCGGAGACTGCGTTGGCATCCATCATTTTGTTTAACCGGCGAAGGCCGGGAGAAGCGTCAAGGCCTACGGTCAGATCATACACTGAAAGGGACCAAACTCTCAATGAAGATGTCCTGCAGCACCTGTCTCCCTTAGAGCGAGAGCTATGCCATTCGCTGGGAGATGTAGTGGTTCGGAGTAAAAAAGGAGGCGATGTGCCCATCATGCTGACAGCCACAATGCGAGGGGCGCTTGATCAGCTGATCGCAGCGAGGAAAGACGTTGGGATCCCTCTCGACTGTCCACACATTTTCTTCAACAGCGCAGCCCCAGTTGCGAGCATGCTCAGAGGCAGCGACTGCGCGCGGACATTCGCGCGGAGGTCAACAACATCACAGTCACGAAGTACAGAAAGCATGTGGCTACTATGCTGCAGCTGCTGCAACTGAGCGAGATTGAAATGGATATCGTGGCCCGCTTTATGGGCCATGACATACGGGTCCACAGGCAGTTCTATAGACTTCCCGAAAAGACGGTGCATGCTGCCAAAGTGAGTAAAATACTACTCGCGATGGCCAAAGGGATCGGCGGATTCGCAGGGAAGACCCTGGATGACCTGACCCCAGCAGTTACGATGTCGTCGAAGGTGGTTCCGCTCCCAGTGTCGACATAAACGACAGCGCTAGCATTATTGCCCCTGACGACATGGGAGTGGAGATGGGGGTGAAGAACGCTAAAGGGATGGCTTCCGATCCCCAAGCTGAAGCAGAAAATGGACCACCCAGGGGGCCAAGGATTAATGAAAGAAGGCCCAAAGCCAAAAGGAGGGGCGTGCTGTGGACTGAAAGAGAAAAGGAGGCTATACAGAGGCGCATGGAGCCATTTATCGGTTCTCTGAAGTGCCCAGGAATGGCAGACTGCCTAGCGGCACTGAAGGAGAAGTCTGCACTGTGCCGGCGTTCCTGGAAGGATGTTAAGTTCTGTGCATACAATGTGATCCAGAAGCACAAGTGTACCATGGAAATGTAGTTTCAGCTGAAAGCTTGGAATGCTCCATATCTAGATCCCCTGCTGCGTTGTGTGCAATCGCTGCCTTGCGGTGGCAATGCTCTTTTACCTGCAAGCTCGAGAGGCTCCGGACGTTAGATCCTCTGTTGTGTTATGTTGCGACCCCTGCTTTGCGGTGTGGTTGTTTGACCCGTTTGCAAACAAAAGAAACCTTTTGCACAAGAGTGTGTTTGTGGTGGACTGTGATCGGAACTGATGGATTTGCTGTCTCATGCTGCCCTCCCCACATGGAAATAACACAAAAACTTAAAACGAATAGCAGAAAGCCCACGTCGGGAGACCTCAACATTGCCTCACAGATTGCAGTAGTGACCTATGTCAAGAAGTTTGAAACCGATTTTGTGACCTGCATAGCTGACTGACCTGACCTGCCCCAGATCGTCGTCGATCTGGACTCGTCGATCATCGTCGATCAGGACTATCGATTGATCGTGGTTGTCGTCGTCATCATTGGGGCTTTACGACGCACTCACCTGCTGAGGGCATATGGCGTCGCCTGACTAACCAAGGCAGTGATTTGTTATTGTGATTGTTCTTCATCTATGCCGTGGGCTGGTCAGACAGGTACCGGCCAGGTACCCAAGACAGGGATAATGAAAAGACAGCGGAAGAACTCGGAATGTTGAAAAATTCATGGAGGTTCAGATTTTTGTACTGTTCTCATTTTACGCATTATTCACGCTTTGAAATCAACCGCCTTAATGTGATGTAATACCACATAGTTTGGCAACTTTTAATTCGCACACAATGTTGCGCGTCCTGTCTTGACAAAGTTTTGGCGTCCACTTGTTGGAAAAAGTTTCGAACGCAGACGAAGAGACATAATTTTGGACTGTAATGAACAAGGCGTAACATGTAGCATAAAAGTAGGCATAAGAAGTGAAAATCATCTGTTGCAAACCAAAAAATTGCGTGTAGCTCTTGCCATGCGTCAAATATAACATAATATAATACAATATAATCAAATATAACAATATAATGCAACATAATGGGAACATCACATAACATTACAATAAGCTACAAATATAGCAGTGTATACTGCAATATAATGCAGATATAACAATATAATACAATATAATACAAATATGACATGATATAGCACAGATCAACAAATATCACGGCTCCTTCCAAAACAAAGGATGTGCAGGCAAGGCATCAGCAACCAAGTTCCATTTCCCTGTCAGTTGGTTCGCCAACGTGACCGAAGCGACGTTATCACCCAAATTCCCTTTCTTTCCATGCCATAAATGAGGGCAATTCAGATACACATTACAATGCGGAGACCGGTCCCTAGCTTGATAAGTGTAAGGCGTATGACGCACCTTTGACGTCATATTAGCTGGTCCCCGCTTCGCAGCATCCTACGGATATTGATCCCTTATCGCTAGACCTACGAAATGCTTACCATCGCACTCTTCGGGTTTTCAGCAGCACTAAGATGTTAATTTCGTAACGCTAGCTCATGTTTAAAGAGGTGTGTAAGTGGTCCCCACTCTGAAGTAGTCTAGCGCGGTCCCCACTTGGGAGGGATTACAAACAGGGGTGTGTGTGTGTGTGTGTGTGTGGGAGCGCGCGCGCGCAGTGCCATAGACTTGCCGCCTTCGGGTGTAAAGCAAAACGCTATGAGGAGGAATTTTTCCCTCTTTTTCCCATATTTTATGCGAATTTTTCACTTCTGTCTGAAATCGTCTAATCGCACGTGCCACACCCCTATTTCCCTTTCTGAGGTTTTACAGATGTCATCAAAAACCAAGCTCACTTGAAACCACCAAGCACAAATGAGGCTCCGCAGAACCTGGACGCCTATGGCCATGAACTGCCTCATCTACATCTGAATCATGTCTATGTATGCACAGAGCAATGGCGCCAGGTACCTCCAAGCCCCAGAACCCCAGCGACCCCAGCCGCCACACCACGAAAGCAGAGCCTGGTGCAAACACCAGCAAGGCCGGGTAGATAATTTTACTCCACGCGCTTCATTTTTCCCGAGCAAACTTGAACACTAAACTGCATCACTCCCGAAATGCATGAGTGAAAAGTTCAGGAAATGTCTTTTAAATCAAACTTGCAAGATGAAAATCACCATTTCAGCACTTATATTAACAGATTTTAAGCCAAATAGGCTGATTGCAAAATTTTGCGAGAAAAGTACCCGTCTTTATATTTAGTTAGCTACTTCTGTTTTTCTTGGTATCATATCAGTGTGATAACACTTAATTCTTCCTTTCTTTTCGATTGCCTTTAGAGGTACCATCTGTTGCTTAAGATGTTGACCAATTTCTCTGCAAGATGCTCCAACTGCAGACTTGTACGCATTTCATACTTAAATCGGATTAATTCGCCAGCCGCCCAAACATGTTTGACATGCACCCAAGCGTGAAGAATTCAGAGGGAATGAAGGAGACAATTTGAAGCACGGAACTTATTTTTAACACCATTTTTGCCCTCTTAAACCTTCGGTTAACTGTTTTCTTGGTTCATGGCGGCGCTCAATAAGGGTAAATCCAAGCCTTTCGAGTGTCTGACTTACCAGGCTACCTGGCAAAGCTATTATAATGCTGGCATACAGAGCCTTGGGATAGACCTGACGCAGCTAATACAGAAGTGCTTGATGACGAAATTCTGCCTTCTGGAGATGTTTATCATGCGGACCTCTTACTTGTTTCGCATTTTAATCTCGAAGGTTGGTGGGCATGATTGATATTTATGTTTGGGGGGGGGGGTCGGATGACTGCCAGCAGACCATGCAGAAGGTACTGATTTTTTTGTGTTTGGGTGAGGAGGAAGAAGCCGGTAAGTCTCCTGTGGACCAAGTAATTGCTTACCTTAGCTGCTTTCAACACATGATTGGTAACCAGAGTTAGCCATTTTCTTTTTTAATACATCGAGTTTTGCCTTAAGACAAATCATGATGCCGCAAGGCACGCAATGGGCTTATTTTGTTACATGTTCTTGGTTTTTTCCCCACATTTCTTAAAGTGGTCCCTCATGGCTGCTCCGCCAGATGTTTTCTATAGTTGCCATGGTTTGCTGACCGACAAATGACTGTATTGTATATATGCACTGTATTTTTAACACAGGAATACTCTAAGCTGCATAGCAATTATAATATGGGTTAAATATTGGTATATAACAAATAGTGAGACCGCCCTACTTAAAATGTGAAGCCAACATCTCAAACTTTGTCGTTAGATATGAATATTCTATGAATATGAAATACATTTGCTGCATCTGAAAAGGCAAGCAGCAGTACTGGCATGGTCATCTAAAAGTTATGCTATTTTTTGAGAAGAGAGATTGTTTTGTGGAGCATACCCATTATTGCCCTTGATATAGGCTAACCACGACAATCAAAATAAGTTGTTCAAAAGTGATTTTAAGTGTTTTGATTTGCGTGTTGTCAACTTTGTCTGACGTCAACAAGCAAGCACAAATGAACTGAATGAAAATGCATGTTGAAACCAGCCAAAAACTAGCTTTAAATATCATGTTCTTATCACAAGTGCTGCTGTCATCAGATAGGTGAGTTGAGATGATGTTCATCCTATGGGCTACTCTGAGTTGGGTTAAGTTGGTCAAGTGCATGGCAAGTGGCAATGGGATTTGTGCCAGAATCAGTAACTGACAACTGCTGCTCTGATACAAACAGGTTATACAGGATGAGATAATGTAAGGCCTCTTTCGGTTAGGCATAGGTCACTTTCATGGAAATAAGCGTTGGTATTTTGTAAGAAACAGTGACAAAATATTCGTTTTCCCTGACCCCACCTTAACAGAAGCCAGAAGTATGTCTATTGTGCTTGACTTGGTGATGGGCTGATGTGTAGGGGCCTAATGATGTTTTGTTCGAGTGTTTTATGCTTGTTGAATTTTATGTCGTTATATTTTTACTGAATTCCTTTGCTTTGTTTGTTTTAAAAGTGATGTGGAAGGGAACTGAAAAGAACAGCATCAAGTTATTGGTGTTAATAATTCGTTATGCTCATAATACTGTCATGAAATTAATATGCTTTAAAACGCTTCCGGTTGGCCGGCTAGACACCCTTCGCTCGGTTGTGGGGGTTCAATTCGAACCCCCCCCCCCCTCCCTTTCAGATCTCGGGAACTAAGAAATCTAGGGACACCAAATTTGCATGGTGTCTTGACCTATACGTGAACTCACTTAGGTTAAGGTTTCAGGTTCCTAGGTCATGACCTTCAGGTCAAATAAGGTCAAACAAGGTAAAATTGCAGGTTGGTCTCCAAAGCGCCCCCAGAACCTAGGCAACTGTCTTTAACAAAAGGTCACAAGCCCATTTGACGTTATTGACCTTGTTTGACCCTTTGAAAGTCATGGTTGCCAAAATGATACAAGACTGCCCTGCGTTTTCATTTGACTAAGCGACAAAGATTACGCTAGGCAGTATGTTCCTGAAACAAAACGTTCGACCCGGGGTCGTCTTAGGTCAATGGCCTGTTCTGGTCTCTAAGGAGTCGATTGGAAATGTATAATGCAGTTCCTGCTATCAATACATTTGAAATGAGCACCAGAAGCTATCCCATACAGCAAGCCCTAGAGTAATAAATCAGGCTGGTTTTGACCTTGGTCTGACCATCACACCTGACCTAAGGTCAACGTAATTTGCTCATTCAATATTTGTGGTGCCTAAGAAAGCATCTCAGATGTATATATCTTCGTCAAACGCATTCCTTAGAAATTGCTGTCGCTGAAACCGTGGGCTGACTTTGACCTGTCAAAGGTCAGCGACCTTACAAGGCACATCTAAAATTTGCATGTCAAACGATCCGCTATGCAATTTTCTACAGCTATGGAAAATGTGGCGCCGCTACGCCGCGCCGTTCAAAAACCATTCGGGAAAAGCCCTCGGGGGGGGGGGTCAATTTGCCCCCCACCCGAGAGCGTGTTAATGTATTCTGTTTCACTTAAATGACCTAAGATGTTAAAAAACGAAATAGTTTTGTCGGGTTTCTGATATTACGTCCATACCAACTTGAAATAGATGTCTTTGTTCGCTGAAGCATCCGTCACGAGCTCATAACTTCCGTCTTTTGTGAATTGATTTTTTCACTCCCGCACGGTCTTTTTGCGATGAAATTGGTCACTCCCACCCTAGTTCAAAAGTGATTCTAGCTCCCTGTGTGTGTGTGTGTGTGTGTGTGTGTGTGTGTGTGTGTGTGTGTGTGTGTGGTGTGTGTGTGTGTGGTGTGTGTGTGTGTGGTGTGCGTGTGCGTGTGCGTGTGCGTGTGGGTGTGTGCTGTGTGTGTGTTGTGTGTGGTGTGTGTGTGGTGTGGTGTGTGTGTGTGTGTGTGTGTGGTGTGGTGCTGTGTGTGTGTGTGTGTGTGTGTGCTGTGTGGTGTGTAGTGTGGTGTGCGTGTGTGTGTGTAGTGTGGTGTGTGTGTGGTGTGTGTGTGTGTGTGGTGTGTCGTGTGGTGTGTGTGTGTGGTGTGTGTGTGTGTGTGTGTGTGTGTGTGTGTGTGTGTGTGTGTGCGCGCGCGCGCGCGCGCGCGCTTGTAAACCCTCCTAAATGGGGACCGAAGTCCGCTACACTCTCGCAATGTGAGGACCGTTTCAAGGTGGGGACCAAAAATAGGTCCCCATTTTGCAAACCAATTGGAAAACGCTAATTTCGTCCAGATATTGGTCTGGTATCAATCCCTTACACGTTCAAACATGGTAGGCTTTGTCCGTCAAGTGTATGTTTCGTGATCACCTGACTTAGGTCGATTTAGACAAAACCGCCGGAGAAGTTTCTCGCCTTTCGACTCAGATGTGTGACGTCATCTTTGAATAGATGTGTCCTGATCATGTTGTCACCTTAAATGGAACGTGCAGTGTTGATTTCACACGACAGAATCAGTTCAATTAACTAAATGATTACACGTGTTTATTTTTATTTGCCTTAAAGCGTTTCATAATGATAAAACGTTAAAAATCATGTAGTTTGGCAGGGCACATGTGTAGTAGCCATCACCACTGACTGTTATGGCAGACCTTGGCCGCGAGTTAGAACGCCGTTGGAGTGTCGCGTCGCGCGGTTACTGGATGTGGGGACGTCGGATATTACTGTGTGTTGTTCCTGTTGGCTGTCACGATATCGTAAGTACTGATTACTGCATATTGTTTTGTACTGGACGCACTGTTTTTTAAGTGCACGAAGTTATTCGTACTCAGGTGTGCAGCAGTATGAGAGACAATGCAACTGATTTCAACTTGATGGCGGTGCGGCAATTTTAGCGTTAAAACTTCTGTAGATATGAAGGATATTGTTACTGTATCTGTTCTCACGCACCCCTGAGTGGGAGTACAACTTTTTTATTTTATCTGCTCTGTTTTTAGGTGCATAAGGCTGCTTGTATTTAGGTGCGCAGCGTTATCAGGGGCAAAGCAAATTCTTCCAACTGGGTGGGTGCGTGACAGTCTTAGCGTTGTAACCTCTGTAATTGACGAAGGGAAGGGGGGGGGGGGGGCAACGCGCTTTTCACCTCATGTTCCCATTTACTCCTCAATTGGGGTACACCATTCTCACCTTACCTGCATGCACTGAGTAGTAGGTACGCAAAATGAGTAAGGGGAGGCTGTGGGAGGGGCTGCTAAAACTTGTGAAATGATGAAACCTGACCCAAAGTTCATCAACAAACAGGTTTCTCTCCTAATTTGGCACACTTTTCTTAGTTGAGAGCTGTAGCCACATTTCGGGGTGGCCAGAACCCCCTCCCTTCCCTAGCGGAACAGGAAACGTGAACCTTGATATCGAGTGGTGATGGCAGCAAACCTTAAAGCATTTAAACCAGCAGATCAACACCAGGGAGGTGAACAGCCATGCTTTCTGGAAACTGCAATTACTGCGCTCCTGATCACTTCAGAATGAATGCAATTTTGAGCATCATGACCATGAAGGCATAGTGATCTGCAGGCTGATCTGTTTGTGGCCCTTCACGTCATGGAAAGCAAATGGCTTTTCCTGCCTGCTCACACCACCTTATGTCAGAATGATTCGTCAGTTAATAAAACATCAAAACTCAACTTTTCAACCAATGCATTCCTTGGACCCTTCCACAGCTGCGTCAGGTAGTATTAGCGTCAGGTAGCGTCAGGTAGTAGTCTTTTGTGCCCTGGAGGTGCTATTTTTTATTTATGTTTCCATGGGATAACACAGTGTATGCTAGCTACCTGGCCCACCTCATTAATCTTTTAAAAATGTGTATATTGCATATGCTTTCCTCCCTCTATCATCTCGTTTTCAGCCAAAAAGTTATCTAGCTTATCATGATTTGTGCGCTGTAGTGATTTGTGGTAGTGCTGAGGAAAAGCTAGATCAAAGGCACAGCCTGCGAAAGAAGTTGCAAAATAAGATGAAAATTTGTACACGGTGTTCAATGAATACCGTTGTCCGTCCCGGTGGCTCAGTTGGTTAGAGCGGCTGCGTTCCGATCCACCCACCCGTGGCGGGGTGGGTTCGGGTCGCTTTAGGGCGCTCGCTATTTGCCCTTGACAGGTATGGCCTGCGGCCGGTGGCAGCGGTCGCGTTAAAGGTCAGTTGACGTCAGAGGGCAGGACGGACCGTGCCGGGCATTGCGGCACGTTAAGCTTTCGCCACCAAATTCTGCCGTTGACATGGGATTGCGCGATCGGATGGTAGTGGTCAGGGCTCACACAACAAGCACTGCTTAGCGTGAGCTCTGATCCCGGAAATCCATCCATTCAAAAGGTTCGGATCAAATCTTTAAAAAAAAATAACTACCGAACTAAAAGCTTGAAGTGCACCTTTTGAACAATAGAGATGAGCAGAGGCGCAGCCAGAGGTTTCGTAAGGGGGGGGGGGCACAGGGTTGACATAGGACACCCTGGTAGTAAAATCCCGCCCCCAAAAAACATCACATACGACCCATTTGCTATTGAGAACATGTCTTTCTTTAAGAGCTCAGACCAACACGGAGCTGACTGTTCGTTGTTCGCGATATCTGACCGAAATAGAGGAGCGTTGTGTCTCAGAGGTCCCTATCGGTGCAAAAGATTATCTTAATGTCGCTTGAGATCATGACCCTACGGGCGGGGGTCCTTAACGTGACCTACAGCCAGCCCTTCGGACTCTTCAACCATCCCGTCGGGCCCTTGATATTTGGTCTCGAGAGACCCTTCGGCCCCTCTTTAGGCGCCCTCAAACATCGCTCTGACTCGGGACCGCTTGCCGCCACAGGAACCCTGTTCGACACTGTGGCCCCTAACCGACACAGAAGCCCCTCATTGTGCCAGGGACCCCGAACATTACAAATCGCGAGCCCCGGCCTTGTTCCTGCTTGGGAAATGGGTCTCAAGGGCCCAGACGGACATGGAGCCGACTGTTCGGTGTTCATGGTCTCGGATCGGCTTAAGCACCCGCATTGTCCCAGGGGGAGGGGGTCCTAAAACGGTGCAAGAGGATCTCTGAATAGTATTTCAGGTCACGACTCTGTGGGGCGCGAGCGACCTACAGTTACGCGACCTACACTCAGTCCTTCGGACCCTAATGCCCTCCAAACGGGCCTTTGATTGTCAGTTCCGGTGTGTCGCTCTGGATCCTCTTCGGGCCTTATCGAACACTTCCCTTGGTTGGCTCAGAGCCAGTGCGAGCACAGGACCTCCTGCTAGACGCTGTGGGCCCCTGACAGATACAAGGCCCTTGGCCAGTGTAAGCCACTGGCCCCGACTTTGTAGCTAATTGGAAAGTGGGACTCAGGCCCATACAGGCACGGATCCGACTGTGCGGTACGAGTGGTACCTGACCGACACGTAGGCCTATATCGACTCAGGGGTCCCCGATTCACGCAAAGGGCCTTCTGACCATTATTTGAAGATCCGCCTTCGCGGTTCTGGACCACTGAATAAGGCTCCGACCACTCCTTTATGCCCTTAGACCCTCCATTCGAGCCCTGGATCGTCCGACCCGGTGGGCCCTCTAGGCTCTTCGGGCCTTTTCAAACACTGTCTCTGGCTGGCGCAAGGTCCCTTGGCAATACAGGGCCCCTGGTAGGCGCTGTGGAAAGTGGGACTTTGGGCCCCTGGTAGGCGCTGTGGAGCCCCGATAAATGTAAATAGTTGGTCCTGGGTTTGTCCCTGCCTGGAAACTGGGCCTTCAGGTTCACGCCGCCACGCAGTGAACTGTACGTTACTGGTGGTGTCTGACCGAAATATAGGCCCTCATCGACCCAGTGGGCCCCTGATCAGTGCGCAGAGCCCTCTGGCTGGCATTTGAGTGCCTGGTCCTGCAGGCCGGGGCCCCTGGATGAAACCTCTGGGTGGCTTTTCGGGCCCTTAATCGTAGGTTCCGAGGGGCCCAAAGGGCCTCTCGGAACCTAAGGGGGCATGTGCCCCTGTGCCCCCCTTGCCTGCGCTACTGTAGATGAGTCAGTATTGGCACTCACTGTCAAGAAGAAGAAAAACTTATCAAATTAATGTTAAGCTCACATTGAACTGCAATTCAATCTCCAAAGTGTGCGAAGTTACAACATACAGATAATAGTACTGCCTACAGTGGGAAGCGTTCTACCATATCCAGTAAGGAAACAACCTACTCTTGTCAACCAGGGGCATTCCACGCATTCATTTCATTCGCCCCTTCGGCTCTATATGCTATAGCCGGGGGCCCCACTTGTTACCCCGCCGGGATATTCTTGGTTGCTTAGGGGCCATTCACGATGGCTTTGGTTATCCTTCTGACACACTCGCGAAATGTATACGCTCATGGGCCCTCTAAAATGGTCTAGCGCCCATCCAATTCTCTATCACTTGCTTAGGGCCCCGCGCTCTTGTCGGGACCCCATTTGTTGACCTGCTTTCGCACACTTGGTCGTTCGGAGCCCTCCAAATTGGGTCCTGGGTATTTTCTATTTGACCGGAGGGCCCCATGCACTTCTCGGGGGCCCGGTCTGTTGCCCTGCCCAGGCACACTGGATTGTTCGGGAGCCTCCGCGTTGAGTGTTGAATTTGCGACACATATTATGCCTGTGCATCACGTTCTTGATACATTTCAAATGCTGGGACATCTTATACTCCTTCACAATACGTAACACAAAAAGCCTTCAGCCATCAGCAAATCACATCGACCAGCCGGCTAGCCGTAAATAAGCAAAGAATCAAGTTCGTGCTTGCTTTTAATGAAAACATTACCTGTATCATCTCGTCTGTCGCATAATTTCCTGGCGGCATATGACATATGACCACAGAGTTATCCTAACTGTGGGTAACCTCTGGGTTGAATGTCTATTCGCTCCGCACCACAACTATGTCCCTATCTGTAATTTCGTTTGAGAAAACAGAGATCAGATGCTGGGGGTTTTGACAGGGTGTGTGATGTGTTATGCGCTGTTTCAGGTGGGCTGTGGGCTGCTCTTCGAGGTACCGTCCGGACAAAGCTACCAGGCGCTCTAGTGCAGACCCTCTACATCCTACGAACTGCTGGACAAAACAGAAAACTGCTGCAGAAACAAACACGCGACGCAGAGCCTTAAGTCCTTGGTACATGTGGAAACTGAGGATGACATTCAAAGCGAAGGGACTGGCACCTCTGCCAGACAGCAGAATGGGAAGCCAAGGGCGTCGTCACCTGTCGTACTGCAGGAACTTAGCCCGTTCTGACGTGCGACGAGCCATCTGTGCAAGTCCACACGGCCGCTAGCGAGGCGGCGCAGATCATGGCCTCTCTGGGCACGCACTAAGAAGCAGGTCCAGCTGACACTGTGAATACGACTTTGGGCAAACAACAGACTTGTCCCCGCATGTGGCGCCGGTCCGGCGTGACGGGGCGGAGGCAGGCGAAGAGAAATGCCCTTATGGTGGTGTGATGTGCGAAGACCAGGATATGACTGCGGTATTGGGCGATGGCTATGGTACGTGACCATTGGTCATACTTTGATAATTGCCGTGGTACGAGCTTGATTGCAGTTGTAGCAGTTAAGAGCAGCGCTTCTACTCTTGCTGTGCCGGCGGTAGCGGCGTTTATTGATGAAAACATTTTGATAAATTGTCCACTATACAAGTGCGACATACCAGCTAATGCCGTTGGTCTGTCTAGATGCCGTGCTCCAGGTTACGCGCTCAGCAGACTGCTTACGTAGCACGATTGGTATATTTATTGGCCCTGCTCTGCCCGCCAGGGCGGTGTTGATTACCGAGAGGTGATATCACAAGTTTGTACATGCATCCTCGCAACTTTTTCGTGTTTCGCGAACGGTAAATGCGGAGAAAATTGAAATAAATTATCCGCATATATGCGTTCAACCGTATTTGTTAAAGCTTGGCAAGGCTAGGTAGTCTTATGGACCCTTACTGTTACTGACATGACTGATATCACCTGCATGTTAAAATAAGTGTTGCCACAGAAACGATTGCTTAGACTATCGTTCTCGTCCAGGGTGTCAGTAAGCGCAGAACGTTTCACAACATTGTGCTCGCTTGAGTCAATGGTGGATTGCTGGTCTCGTAATATCAAGATCCCGGTTCGGGTCCCAGCAATGCGATGGGGAAAGTCGAGATGTCACCTGTAGCCGTTGAGAGGCCGGCGCGGAACGCATTTTGCAACATATTCTCCGAAATGCTCGGAGGTTTTCATGGCCAGCTACCGCATGCCCAAACGAGAGCCCTGCTTCACATCGTCTTTCACCAATGAAACCATATGTGATGAAATTAGCCGGTTCATGCGTTGCGCTCGACAACACGGGGCAACTGAGCGTGCTGACCATATGCTGCCCAGACTGCTGCAGAATAACATTGTGTGCACACATCCTCTTGTGCCTTTGTCGCATCGCTGTTTTGTCCGGCATCGTCATGGTCCAGGCTGCCGAATGGCTACATGCATGTCTAAATGTTTTCCGTGTTGGAGTGTGACATGTGCATTAGGCAATTCAACTGTGCGCACGGAAAGAGATGTAAGCCCTGGTGGAAGTGTTTGCTCTTGTCTCCGCACAATCGTTTTTGCGCTGGTCGACTGGTCCCGCGCCTGCCAAATGCCCATTGATGTGGCTGAATATCTTCTGCGCGGAGGACCGCCGGCAGGAGCTCGTGACTTCCAGGCTAGTACGTACTCCACGGTATGCCGGCTGATGCCGGCAAATGAACGAGGCGAGTTTGCGCCGGTGACGATGGCTGATTGTGTGTGGGGGGGATATTAAGAGTGATTGCGACCAAACTGTGGTACAATGCGGAAATGTTTTGGGTGAATAGAGGTCACCTGTAACCGGGGTTTGCGCCAGTGGCATTTTCGCGGCTTCAGGTCACTGGGTTTAGGCACCAGCGCCTTTCATTCGAGATTAATTTCGAAAAACGCGGCATGGGCCGCTTCCCGGTCGAGTGGTTGCGTCGCCATGGGTCTGACAGTGTTGGACTGACTGGGTGATCGATTGACGGTACACGTGGCTCCTTCACGCGAAAACAGATAATGTGCACCACATACGTGCATAACCAACCAGGCTCCATTTGCCGCCTATTGCTAAAACCAACGACACCGAACCAATATCATCGCTCATCCTCCGTATCAACCTCAATATTTTCATATCAGCTCGCCAAAAATGCAGGTAAATGCGACGGCGCAAGGACCGGTCCCTAGTTCGATGAGTGCAAATCATAATCGGGTGTTGCTGTAGGGGGAAGGCCGGGCCTGAGACTCATTGGTCAGACCCCTACAATAATGCCCCCCCCCCCCCCCCTGTATCGGTCCGAGATCCGCAGTGCCTAGCAGGGTGTCCTGTGTCGACAAGAGAGCCTGGGGCGGTCAGGGAAACCTGTGTAAACCTGTGTGGAAACCTATGTCGTTAATTGTCTTGTGTCAGTCACCGTCCCGTCACTAACGACGGGCCCTCCAGCCCAGTTCTAACCATGGGTCCGTTAAGCTGACCTCGAGTCTTTGTACCAATTTTTAGACCAGCTGAGGGGATCAAGGATCTTGTTGCGATATTGAGGGTTATGGCATCGCTCCAGGGCTGATTACGCGGGTCAGAAGACCTCCACGTCAGAGAGTGGGGCCTGTGCGATATAATGTAAACCTCTAAGGGCCTCCGGATCGACTAGGGGACCTCAGCCCCGTCGTGAAATGATACCTCCAAAAGTTATTTTTGCATTAATTCACACCATTCAAGACTGGACCTGACGCTGCTTTTTCTGTAATCTTGAGGTGGCGTTCTGGACGTATTAACAGTCGCAGCAACACCAAATATGCTTTACACTGATCAAACTAGGGACCGGTCATTGTGTCGTCGCGTTGACCTGCATTTTTGCGAGCTGATGGGAAAAGATGGAGGTGATATGGTATGTATTAAGTATTAGGGTGATGAGCGATGATATTTGTTCGGTCTCGTTGGCTTTTGCAACTGGTAGACAAATGGAGTGTGGCTGTTTTTTCACATTTAGGGTGCGCACTTTCTGTTATGGCATGAAGGAGCCACGTGAACCGCCAACCACTCACCCAGTAAACCAACACCGTCAGGCCCATGGCGACGTTGGCCATCGACCGGGAAGTGGCCCATGCCGCGTTCTTTTAAAACCATCTCGAATACATCACGTTAGCGCCAAACCCGGCGAGCTGGGTCCGCGAAAATGTCACTGGCGCAAATCCCGACTCACGGTCACCAGCATCCGCCAAAAGCTGTTCCACATTTTACGGTGGTTTGGTCGCAATGCTCAAAATGTCCGTCACTGCACAGGTCCCCTTTGGCGTCTATGTAACTTGCCGTGCTAGGTTATCGTCATCTTAACGGCAACGCATTGACCTGTAGGTCACGAGTTTCTGCTGGCAATCCTCCGCTCAGAAGATGTTAAGGCGCATCCACCGACATTCGGCAGACACGAGACGAGCTGAACAGGGCAAAAACAGTCCGGCTGGGAAACAGCGAACATTTTCACCAGGCTTACATCTGTTCTTGTGTGCAGCTGCCGTAATATATTTAAAAGGGTAGTTGGATTGGCTAATGCGCATATCACCTATGTCACACTCGAGCGCGGCGATCATTTTGACATGCGAGTGGCCATTCGGCAGCCTGGAGCATGGCGATGCGGGACAAAACAGCAATGCGACTTTAACATAAGGGTACATGTGTACACACGCTATTCTGCAGCAGTCTCAACAGCGCATGGTGAGCACGTTCAGTTGGCCCGTGCTGTCGAACGCAATGCATGGACCGGCTAATCTCATCACATGTGGTACCATTGGTGAAAGACGGTGTGAGGCAGAGCTCTCAAGTTGTGCATGCGGCAGCTGGTAATGGACGTCTCCGTAAAGCCTTGGGCCAAAAATGCATGTACAGTTTTTTTAAAAGTATTAGGCAATGGAGAGACACAGAACTTTGGTTGGCATTAACCACCACATCTGGCACCGGCCACCTGATATTTCAGCCGAGCCCCTCTCCCATTCAGAGATGTTAGACTCGTAACTCAGCGACACTGGGTGCCAAAGCCAAGGCGGGTGCATTTTTTGACCGAAATGGAATGGAAAGTTCCGATAACAACTGGCCAATAATGGTCAGTCTAAGCCCGGGACGGCCGTGCCGCCCCCGCAGGGGCACCGGCTTCGGTCGGTGTAGGGGACTAGCGCCCCCTCGGGTCCCAGCTCCGGTAACGGGTGGACAGCGCAAGCTGTTCCTCTCAGGGCGTAGCGACCCTGCCGGTACGTGAGCCCCTTCTCCTTGTCCCGCTCGCTCCCTCCCCATTACCCATTTTCCCGCATCCGGCCCACTCATCACTCCTGATCCTCGTTTTATCGGGGTCGCCGTGCCCCCTCGCCCTCGTCCTCTGGTTGATCGGATCCTGGTGGCTGAGGGGCGCGTCGTGCGGGTCAGTCACGGCGCGTCCCAACACTCCACTTTGGCCAGGATATCCGGGGGCGCGGGGGCCCGTGGGGCCCCACACGGGTCTAGCGGCTTGTCGCTCGCGTCGCGGTTGGGTGCTCCTTGCGGGTTCCGCTTGGGGCGCCTGGCCGAGCGCAGCGGCTTAAGGGGTCAAGGGGCGGCGGCGCTGAACCACGGTCAGGACGGGGAGGGGTCTCCCCGGTTACACCCGGCCGTGTGGGAGGCGTCGTCCGCCCCGTATAGCACCGAGGTAGCCCTGGCGGCACCACCACCAACTGGTGAGTGGGCCGTCCCCCAGTTGGGCTCCGAGGTGGGTGGGGAGCCCCGGTGCCGAAATAAAGAACAACCTTGCATGGCATCTACAAACCCAAAAAACTCCCGCCCCCCGAGAGGGGGACGGACTGCGATGAATTTAGGGTGCAGCGAGGAGTCGGTTCCACCTGCCCCACGCGTTCTTGTCTTCCGGAGTGATGTGAAGAACCTGGCATCGCTTTCACCGTTTCAGCGCCGAAACGGATGCGACAGGGTGGGAAAAGTCACCCGCTGTGACAAGCTGAGGGACGGCGCGATCGAAGTGGAGTTCGCAAACGGCACCGATGCGACTCGAGCTTTGACTGTAACTGAATTTGTATATGCCGCGAGAACCGAGGGTGCAAAGCGAGACGTGAGCGTGCCGGTCACGGTCACACCGCACCACACCAAAAATTTCTCAAAGGGTATCATAAACTGCTATGACCTTCGTGACGTCAGCGAGGAGGAAATCGTCGAAGAGTTGGGAATTTTCGGGGTCACGGCAGCACGTAGGATCACGACCAGGAGGGGTGATGACCAAATCCCTACGAACAACATTATACTGACGTTCAACCGGCCTGATTTACCGTCTGATATCCGCATTGGCTACGCAGTTGTCAAAGTCAGGATCTTCGTTCCGAATCCGATGCGATGTTTTCAATGCCAGCGCTTTGGTCATGCGAAACCACACTGCCGCAATCGAGCTGTCTGTGGGAAGTGTGCATCTTCCGAGCATTCGGGAGACCAGTGTACCTCTGTGCAGCCCTGGTGCGTGAACTGTGGCACGGGGCAGGTACCGCACACAGCTTTCGATCGAAGTTGTCCAGCCTTCATGAAGGAGAAGGAAATTATATCACTCAAAACTTCAAAGAACATTTCTTTCCGCGAGGCGCGTGAACAGTATGAGGCTAATCACCCCAGGGTATCTTATGCCGAAAAATCCAAAACCTCTGTACCACAGTCCACCAGCATCAGTCACATGTCAGCGGTCCAACTCATCACGCTCCTGCGATCCTTCGGTTTGTCTGTGGTGCCGGCGGGGCGGGCGACCCCCGCCCAGTCGGATCCTCCTGGTCCTTCAGTTGCGTCCTGCTCTACCAACGCTGTGCCGCCGGACCTTCATGTGTCGTCGGGGTCGCAGGCGGGGGAGGAGGAGGGATGGACGGTGGTCAAGCGCGGCCATGGTCCGCGGGCTCGGCCTTCCTCGCCGTCTGTCACTCCGCTGCCCTCGTCGCCTCCGGCGACGCTGGCGAGTGTGTGTGGACGAGCAGCGGAAACGATGGAACGGCATGAGGCGGACAGGCGCGCCCGCGACGCCAAGCGGGCCCGCCTAGCGGAGTTGGAGAGGGCTAAGACGGCCAATCGCTTGTCCGTTTCAAGCAAGGAGCCCACCCCTCGCAGTGGCACACCATCGCCGAGAAGGCCAGTGGAGGCCCCCGCTGACCCCCAGACGCCCGGTAGAGGCCCGCCGATGGGCCCTCCCCCGCCGCCACCCCGGACCGGGTACGCTGGCGTCAAGCGTGCCCCGGCCGGTCCCCCGTCTCCATCTGACGGCGGGAGCCCCAGAACTCGTCCCAGAGTGGGGCACCTCCCTGCAGATTCCAACCGTGGCTCTCAGTCAGAAAAGTCTGCTTCTGCAACTGGCGCAGCCCAGTTCTTTTAGGACGTGCCCGGTTTTAGTATGTGACCTCCAACCGGCTTTTTAACACGCCCCCTTTACAGGCCTTTTTACAGTGGAACTGTAGAGGAATAAGGGCGAATGCCCTCGACCTCCAGGCTGTCGTCAGCAAGCACTGTCCTGCAGCCGTAGCGCTGCAGGAGACCAAGCTTGCTTCTAGTCACCACTGCACGCTGAAGGGATACGCCCTGTTTCGCAATGATGTGTTAACCGACGGTATCGCACATGGCGGTGTCCTTCTTGCAGTCCACCACAGCGTGCCAGCCAGGAGGTTTAACCTGCGGTCTACGCTACAGGCTGTAGCCGCACGCCTACATTTTAATCACCGTCACATCACGGTGTGTTCTTTATATCTTCCACCTGGCGTCGGTTTTCCATTGGAAGACATGAGACGTTTAGTGCATGAGTTGCCTTCACCATGTCTTCTTTTAGGCGACTTCAACGCTCATCACACCGCGTGGGGCTGTGATAGCACGAACACCCGCGGAAGGATGTGCGAACATTTTATCCGTGACTCGTCACTGTGTATTTTAAACACAGGGACTCGTGCTCATTTTACACTGCCGTCTGGTCAGACCTCCGCGCTTGACCTGAGTCTTTCTAGTCCCGAGCTGGTGGAGAGCCTCGAGCGGTCTGTGGCAGATGATCCAATGGGCAGCGATCACTTCCCAGTGTGGCTTCAATTCCAAATAAGAGGAACGTTGGGTGTAAGACCACGACGTTGGAATTTAAAAAAGGCTGACTGGAGAGAGTTTGAGGCTCGACTGGAGACATTATGTCAGACCGGAGGTGTGAGGGTGGCACCCTCTATTGAGGATTTTACTCACAGACTTCTAGATTGCGCTAGCGATTACATCCCGCGCACTTCTGGATTTCCTCGTCGCACTCCTGTGCCGTGGTGGACGGAGAAGTGTCGTGACGCAATTCGCGCACGCAAACGTGCTTTCCGAGCTTTTGACGCCAGAAGTAGCTTGGAGAATTTAGTAGCCTTTAAGAAAGCCAGGGCTTTCGCCCGTCGCACGATAAAACAAGCGAAACGTGAATCCTGGCGTATGTACATAAGCACGCTCAACCGATTCACACCAACTTCGCAGGTGTGGGCTCGGATCAAACGTATCTCCGGGCAGTTTTCATCCGTGCCACTTCCTGTGTTACATGTTAACGGCCAGGTGGTGACTCATCCGTTGGATGTGGCTAACGGGATCGCCCGAGCACTCTCCCACCGTAGCGAAGGTGCAAACATGAGCCCACAGTTTTTACGGCAAAGAGCACAATCCGAAAAAACCGTAGTGAACTTTTCTACAAGGCAACCACAGGCGTACAATGAGCCCTTCACTTTGGTGGAGTTGGAGTCGGCAATCGGAAGACTTCGCAGTGTATCGGAAGGTCCTGATGACATCCACAACGAGATGCTCCGACATCTGCCTCCGTGTGCACGTCGTGCACTATTGGCGGCCTTCAATAGGGTGTGGTCAAGAGGTGAGTTCCCTCCGGCCTGGCGGGAAGCTGTTGTGGTGCCTATCCTAAAACAGGGAAAGAGTGGGCTGGACCCTCTTCATTACCGACCCATTTCACTGACGTCATCACTGTCCAAGCTCATGGAAAAGATGGTAAACGTGCGACTCACTTGGTTTTTAGAGAACAACGATATTTTTAGTAACTCGCAGTGCGGATTTAGGAAAAACCGTAGTACGGTGGACCATCTCTTAACACTGGACACCACGGTTCGCAAGTCTTTTCAAGAAAAAGCGCATATGGGGACAGTATTCTTCGACATTGAAGCCGCCTATGACACCACATGGCGCCATGGTATTGTTCAAAAGCTCTTTAAATATGGTATACGTGGCCATATGGGTGCTTTTCTCCAAAGGTTTTTAGCCAAACGATACTTCCGTGTTCGGGTCGGCAACGTCCTCTCCGACAGGTACGAACAAATAAACGGCGTGCCCCAGGGCGGCGTGTTAAGTGTTGCACTGTTCGCAGTTATGATAAATGATATTTGTGATGTGCTCCCACAGTCGGTCGGACGTGCCCTTTTTGTTGACGATTTTACTATTTGGACCAGTGCAGCGAGAGCACCAGCGATGGAGCGGCGTCTCCAGCTGGCTGTGGACCGCGTTGAAAGATGGGGTGACATGAACGGGTTTCGTTTTTTAGGCGACAAGACCGTTGCGATGCATTTTTGTCGTCGCCAGCGATGTGATGATCTGAGCATCCGTCTATATGGTCGCTCTATTCCAAATAAGGCCGTGGCCAGGTATCTTGGGATACACTTTGACCGCCGCCTTACATATAACGCACATCTTAAAATGTTACGCGATCGATGCTTTAAATCTCTCAACATACTAAAGTGTGTCTCTCGCACATCGTATGGGGCAGACAGAAGCACGCTTATGCTTTTATATCGTTCCCTCGTCCGCTCCAAACTGGATTATGCATACTTTGTTTATGATGGCGCGTCTGAATCCAGCAAGCGGGTTCTTGATACCGTCCACCATACTGCCATTCGCATTGCTACTGGGGCGTTTCGCACATCACCTTCCGTCAGCCTTTTAACGGAGGCACACGAACCACCACTTTCGACGAGGAGGAAAATGCTTGGCATGCGTTATGCCTTGAAGCTGCGGCAGTTCCCACTTCACCCGACATATTCTGCAATATTTTCGCGGTTTGCAGTAAGTTCTCTTCGTCATGGGCCGCAGCAGCACGCTTTAACTTTTGGTTCCCGAATGAGAGCGTTATTGCTTGAGAGCGGAATTCCTGTTCGGGGTGTAAGGCAAGTAAGCCGCCTGGCTTCTCCTCCTTGGCAAATGACCACACCCTTCATTGACACCTCGCTTACGGAGATTAGGAAAAAAGACGTCACACCACACCTATTGAGATCCAGGGCAGTTGAGCTTTTGGCGTGTTATGAAGGATATACCCTGACATACACAGACGGATCCAAAACCTCGGATGGCGTGGGTTGTGCTTTCGTTAGCGGGTCCGTCACTCGATCGTTCTCGTTACCGGCCCACTCGTCAGTTTTTACGGCGGAATTAGTTGCAATCACCAAGGCGATATGTTTCATAGAAGTGGGTGAAGAATCTTCACACGCTATTTTTACAGATTCACTGAGCAGTCTCTCTGCACTGAAGTCTTTTTATCCATCATGTCCCCTTTTACAGGACATTTTATCACGCCTGACACAATTGAATCGGGTTGGAAAGAGAGTTGCACTATGCTGGATCCCTAGTCACGTCGGTATCGTGGGCAACGAACTGGCTGATGCCGCTGCTAAGCGAGCAGCGGTAGCACCATATACCCGGTTTTTGCCTATCCCTGCCAGAGATTTTTACCCGGCAGTCAAGACCTTCCTGAGAAGCAGATTGCAGCGCTGTTGGGACCAGATGGGGGGCAATAAGCTCAGGGCAATAAATACAGAGTTGGGCTTGTGGTCGTCATGCTCTCGCAGTGTGCGGTGGGAAGAGGTGGTTTTATGCAGGCTGCGCGTTGGGCATACTTATGCCACCCATGGCCATGTGTTACATGGAGCCGACAGACCCCTATGCCAGCGGTGTGGTGCCGTCCTGACTGTCCATCATGTCATTATATCATGTCCATGCCTCTTCGAAGAACGACGACGTCACTTTGGTTCACAGGCTTCGACCCTGACGATAAACGATGTGCTTGGTGACAGTTCCTCCTTTCTTGGTCCCAAACAGCTCTTTTCGTTTTTAAAAGATATTGATTTTCAAGTCATTTTCACACCGTACTAATTAAGTAACAGCATAGTTATGGGCGCAAAATGACCACTGCAGTCGACGCGCCCGAAAACTCCAATGAACAACAACAACAACGGCCGTGCCGCAGCTTTGCGAGACACATAAAACTCTCCACATTTATCTGTATAGAAGGGCAGAGTCCAAATTATCCGCTGAACTGGACGACACGACTTTGTTGGTGGCAGCCTAAATGAAGCAAGACGGGATCGTGATAATGGCCTTGGCACAAAGCCGGGTTCACCGTAACTTATATCCACCCAAAATATTTCCGCATTTCGCAACGGTTTAATCGCAATTCCCCAAAACGTTTGACACTGCACATGCCGTCGTTATCGTCGGCGCAAATTGCCGGCTCATTTACCGGCGCATCTGCAGCTACAGAGTAGCCGTGAAGCATGAGTGCCCGCCGGCGGTCTTCTGCGCAGAAGGTATTCAGGTGCAACAATGGACATGCCGCGGTCGTAACTAAACGCGGCGAAAATAATTCTGCTACAACAGTAAGCAAATGCCGCAGCACTAATGTCGGTTGCTGAAGGCAAATGGTCTTATACCCCCAAATGACCTTCTTTGCTTGGCCTTTTTACATATCGTCCATGTCCGGCGAGTATTTCAGGGGCGGTTCGGCATCCCGGGCCATAGCAATACGGAACGAGAACAATATGGTTGAGCAACAAGGGCACGTCGGCACCCACTGGTGTTCTACAACAGCCTCGACAGCGCATGGGTAGCCCGCACAGACGGCCACGTGCTGTCAATCGCAATGCATGCATCGCTAATTTTCTCACGTGTCATTCCCAGAGGTCCCGAGCTTTCCAATCAGTTTTTGATCCTTAAATCCGTGGCCCCTGATGCCCGGGGCCCTGAATAAGACTCCGACCAGCCCTCCGTGTCCTAAGACCCCCAAATCGACCCGTCGATCGTTGGTCCCGGTGGGCCCTCCAGGCTCCCTTCGGCCCCTCTTCTCTTCCTCAGCCTCTCCTCAAGAAATATTATCCTAATAGTCCTATTAGGATATTTTGATACGATTTACTAGCAAGTTATCTCGATTTGTACGTGAAAGCAAGGAAGTGCGCCCCCGGTCTAAAATTTCAAGAAGCGCGCCTTCACCCTCCCCGTATTTTCATTTTACAAGTGTCATAAAATGTGCTGTTGCAAGTTGAGGAATTGCGTGGAGCTATTGTTATGCGTAAACATAAGTATCACGGCTTCTTTTCTCAAAAACAGGGAATGTGCACGCAAAGCGTACCTCAGCAACCAAGTTCCATTGATTCGCCAGGTGGTTACAGCCGGCCTGACCAAACAAACGCCAACACTCAAGATCCTTTCCTTCTCACACCATCCTTTTAGGCAATTCAGATACACACTACGATTTTGGGACCGGTCCCTAGTTTGATAAGTGTAAAGTATATGACGCATCTATTACGTCATACCAGCTGGTACACACTTAGCAGCATCCTATGGATATTTATTCCTTGTCGCCAGACCGGGGGGCGTTCATATTGTCCAAGGTACAGAATGTCCAAAGTACAGAATGTCTAAGGTACAGAACGTCCAAAGTTCATAATGTCTAAGGTACACAATGTCCAAGATGAGAAATAACTTCCAAAATGGCGCAGAGTGGAAGGGGCCCGTTTCACAATGCCAATGTGCAGACTGTCCAAGGAACAGAATGTCCAAAGTACAGAATGTCCAACGTACGTATTGTCCAAGGTACACAATGTCCAAGAACCAGAACTTCCAAAATAGCTCTTGGAGCGGCCGCCAGGGTGTGAATAATCGCCCTTATTGGTAGGCAGCGTTGCTCAGCTCAGCGTCGGCCGCGCGCATACCGTCGACGCCAGTGCGAACGCTACGAGCATGCGGTCGGGGGGTCGCATAACAACCGATTCCTTTCCTACGCCGGCGCAGAGATGGTGTCGGATGCTGTTGGTCGGCGAGGCCGCGCTCGACTTGCAAGGGATCGTTGAGTACGAGACGAGCACCGTGAAGTGGGGCGTTGGACACGCGCGGCGCTGCTGTGAAAGCGTCGCAGCGTTGCCCTTAGCCGGCGTGGAACTTGTTCTGTGTCTGACCGGGGCGTGTTCGCTATTTGGCCATAGCTTTATGCAACTAGAACCTCTTGTTGCAATTGCTGTTTGTTTTAAGCGATCGCTGTCACGTTTTTACCACATTTAGCATACAGCGTCCAAGGGAGTAAACCGTGTAAGAAATGGGAAAGTATGGGTATCAATAATTTATGCTTCCTATCGGGTTCATAGCCTGTTTCTGAGCATTTATCACTGGGATCTAGGTCAAAGGTGTTACATATTTCAAAGCAGCCTACATTTCAAATCAAAGGATATGGTTCAATGAATAGCCATTTGTGGTCAAGATACTGCACATGATACCATTTAGAGCAATTAGCTGGTACATCAACGGATTGGTGGAGACTTTTCATTGATGTGGATCCCCACATCAATTTATTGGGTCTGTCAGGGGCGGCGCCAGGAGATATAAGTTGAGGAAAGGCTTTTCCAGAGGACTTCCTGAACAACATGGGGTCTCCTCTCAGAGGGGGGTGGGGGCGGGGCGCTTCCAGTCCTGGTCCTTTTGAAGCGGGCACCAAGGCATGTGAAATGTGAGTCCTCATTGAACCTGACCGAGCATTAATATTCATGTAAATCAATGTCGACAAGAAAAATCCAGAATGGTTGAGTGCGTAAATGGTGAACTGTGTTAAAGTCTAGTTTCAGTGCGTAAACATAACACCGATCAAGTCGTGAACAAGTAGCCCTGAATGGGGGGGGGGGGGGGGCAAACGCATAAAACACGTCCAATTTGTCTAAACATGGCCGCTGTCCTCTACGGTTGTCCATTCACTCCCCCAGCCAGTAACTCATAAATCAACGAAACAATTTCGCCGTTGACGAAGCAGCAACGGTGAGCTTGTCCCCCGAGCTGGGAAGGATGAGGGTCAGAAAAACTATGTTCAGAAGGCTCAATGCCCGGAAGATCTATGCGTGGAATACCCACACTCGGATTGCTCACGCTCAGGAGACTTCGGAAGAACCATATACTCCCCCAGATGAAACCCTAAAAGGAAATGGGGCAAATAGCGAGTGTGGAGCGCTGAGAGCGAATAACAGGGGGACTCAAACCTACCCACACCGTCACATGTGGGCTGGGCAGCACGCACTAACTCATTGAGCTATGGCGGCGTTTCTGCTACTTAAAGTCCCACCAGTCCAATAGGACGCACTGATTAACAAGTCATGAGATCCCGCCGGGCTGAGAGGTGGCTGTGCTTAGTTCCATGTATCTAGGAAGTTAATCTGTAAAATGGGCGAAATCTGAAGACAATTTCGTTTTTTTAGATATGCTCGCCCTACAAGGGAATTCGGTGACACTGCCTCTGTTCATCGCATAAAAGCAAACCCAAAAATCTATCACCCGTTGAAAGAAAAAGGCAACGCTTACACGTGTGCTAACCGTTAATGTTTCAAACAGTACCGTAACACACACACACACACACACGCGCGCACACACACGCACGCACGCACGCACGATTTTTTCTCACAATTATGAAATCTATGCCAAAAGCACAGGTACGTCAGTATACCGGGAAACCCGTGGCTGCGCCAAGATTCTATGGAAATATTTCCAAAATATTATGACAAATCAACAGTTCCAGGTGGTACACGTGGATACCTGTGAATAAGTTAACGCATAACGCGCAACGCAAAAGGCCTGTGAATGATAGTAACTATTGCAAATCTGTGCAGATCCTGACGAGAAAAAGTATTAAAATAATCAAGCATGCAAGCTTCTATATCCTAATGTAAAACAAACTGCACTATGATAAGGCTTGCATGAGAAATCGACGGCTAGGCTGGAATGTTTCGATGGACTGTATCACATATCAGAAAGCAATTCGCTGCAGGAAATCAGTGTCAAAATCAACCAGCAGACAAGTATTGCTGAATGTACCTTACCTGCACAACAGCGCTAACAATCAGTATAAAAAGTTAGTTACATAAGTTTCACTGCTTTTCGTTTTCCCACTAGAATGTCAAAAATCGGCCTGTTTGTGGCACCCTGCTAGTTCGACCCCACCTAGCTTCTTCCGTTGACGTGCCAATTACTTTTCACCGCCGGCTTCTTGCAGCCCGTCAAATTTGTGGCAAATATTTGACGGCAGGTGTAAATCAACACATTTTTAGAGTTGCATGGTCTATTTTGACATCAAATGATAAGGTATGATTAAGCTCATAACTCGACTTCCTGATACGATGGAATAACGCAAAAGGCTTCAATCAGAAGACAATACAAAGCGTTATCTTTTGTAAGAAACATGAATAGAAATGTTAGATGACTCGCTTCTTATCGTTCAAACAACATATAACACACGTTGAAAATGCCTCCAAAAGTTTTCACTAATGTCAGAATGTGAAATCCACCACAACAGAGCATGTGAGTGCACTGTCGTGCTTTACGTCATGCCATACGACGCCATATCCGTAACATACTGAGTCAAATTCCAGAAATATGGATCTGATCGCCTCTTTCTATTTTCATGCAGCACTGGGGTAAAGATTGTTGCTTGCTCAATGAGCCAGAAGGCCAATTTCCCAGCTCATTTTTCGCGGGGAAATTGCGCAAGGAAAGGCACATCATTTCACACTGGACGTCCATGAGCGACCGGGATTCGTGAAATGATTATTTTAGAATGACTGCAACAGAAAGCCATTGTACGCCAATGCTGTGTTTTGCAGGTGTCTGATTTTGAGAACTAACACAAAGGTGGTGATTTTATCCCTGTCGGCAGTGAATTTATTCTCGCTCGGAAAGTCGATGCAGTAGATTCATCCTCAATTCCAAGTGCCCCTTCCTGTCACTTCTGGTTAGGCTGTGGTCATGGTTCTGGTTCGATCCAAAATGAACACAAAGTTGTGGGGACCGAAATCAACACACCGATATAATGCTTTTTCTCCTCACATGCGTATATAGGCTACTGTTTAAACTCAGCGTCGAACCCTACTTTAAGTTAGCGAGGGAGGAAAGCTGGTCAACGGATCTTCTCGTGGTAAAACGTAGATAATGCGATGCGTCAAAAGGAGCCTAAGCTTTTTAAACTTTTAAATAGCTTAAATTTGGACAGAACCACAGTTAAAAACTGGCTTTTGTGTAGTGCTATGGAAACCTTTTTTCGTATTAT
Organism: Pollicipes pollicipes; assembly: GCF_011947565.3. NCBI lineage: Eukaryota > Metazoa > Arthropoda > Thecostraca > Pollicipedomorpha > Pollicipedidae > Pollicipes > Pollicipes pollicipes. The sequence goes on from NW_023596545.1 coordinate 5,265,041, forward strand.
ACGTACATAACAAAGCCTGGAGGCTTGCAACCGGTGCTCCGATATGCCCATTACTGGTTGAAATGTGCTCGGCCCAGTGTAACGAGAGCGGCGTTTCATGTTGAAACATCATCTTGGAGACGGGTGACCGATCCTAGATAATTACAAACGCCAGACATGCGCTGCGATCTAGTTGCTTGAAGCTAGGACCCCGCAGCGTAATAAAGCTAGTTTGTTTTGAACATAATGAATCTTATAGGTACTTTGAGTGGTACTCATTTGCCACCATTGTTGATGCGATGCCATCTCACGTACGGGCGCAGGCAAGGGAGGAGGAAGGGGGAGCAGGCACAAGGGACACGTGGGCCCTTCGGTAACTCTGGATCCAGAGGGTCCCTCGGGATCGGCAATCAACGGCCCGATTACGGGGATCGAGGGACGGAAGGGCTGGTCGGGGGTCTCCAGTCCGAAGGACCAGGGCCCTCTGACCTCAATCAGAGACCTTCTGGCGATGAAATGGGCCCTCGAGAAAAACCCTCACTTCGGTCGAAATCACCAACAATCGGCCCTTTGTCGTACCGAGGCCCATTTTCCAAGCATGAACAATGTCTGGGCCCGAGAATGACGCTCCGCAGACCTCGCAAGTCGCATTGGTCGGGGTTCCCTTGTCGGTCAGGATGTTCTCTGATAAATGTGTATGCATAATTGAAAATTATGTACTGCTCGAGTCAGCCAGAGGCTCATTCGGTACCCATCACGGCCCACCACAGGCCTTCTCCGTTGGTTCGGACCCTCTGAGAATGACAGAACATTGATAGCAGTAGAGGGGCACACGGGTCATTGAGACAGTAGAAAGGCTTTGACTATCACAGGAGGCCTCAGCAACAAACGGGATCCCTCCACCCCTCTTCATCCAGTTGCTCGTTAAGTGGAGCTGGGTCCCCTGTAAAGGTATTGGACCCTTGTTGCCCGTCAGTGATCTTTTGGCGTCAGTGCGGCCACTGCGTCGATCCAGCCGCAGCTGCTCCGGTCAGAAGACAGCCTGTGTCGGAGAGGGGACCGATTTACTATATATTCCCTAAGCTCCTCTGAACGGACCAAGGGGCCCATTCTCCATGTCGCGAGATGGCAACTGGTGAATACCTTGGGCTGAGATGGAAAGGTTTTTTAGCCACTAACTGGGAAAAGTATTGCCCCCCCCCCCCCCCTGGCGTGCTGCTACCTACTAGCGTAGTAGTGTGCTATGCATCAGTATATCTACCATCCTAGTGTACTACTCACATCCTCCCCCGCCCCGCATATCCGACGGTCTCCTAAAGTTTGTGAAATCCATTGATGATCTCTAAAAGTGCGAACCCTGACAACTGGATTATAAGATGAAGAAAATTAGGTAAAGTCCGGTAAACTTTTAAGGGCTTCCATCAGGAGCCTTGTGCTGTGCCCTTCCTTTTGAACTTACCAAGACTCTCCTCTCAGCCATGTTACTCTCCAATGCTTCTCTTTTTCTTCTCGACTTTTCTTCAAAACATTCTTTTTTCTTTATAGCTCCACACAGCCCCAAACTTCGTTGTGCTCTCTAAAATTTCCCCAAAACTCGACATCTGTTTCCATGGTGTAGGCTTCGATGCTATCTTTTCAGACATAACGTAGATGTACATCAAAGCACAAAGCACCATGCGCCACGGCATTTATTAGTAATTCAATGTCTCACATGTAATGTCACATAGCCCGTGCCGACGATAATGTACACTTAAACGACCACACACGGACTGCATTTCTGAGCTGACTGTGCACAGTCCACCACATTTCTCTGAACAGGAACCCTGCCAAAAAACTTGACCTGGCGGAGGAGATCGCTATACTATGCCAAACCTCCCAGCATCGCACCTGAAACAAATGGGCGGTCCATAGCACAGCTGATGCTCTGCGACGATTTTGATGCACAGCAACGGAGCCAGTGCCGTCACAATGATCTGGCTGCAGACCATCAACGCTGGTTACCAAGCAGAGTGTCTCACTTTAAGGCCAGGTAGTTTTCTGAAAGGGGCGGCTACTGCTATATCTCGTCCCACTACGTATGTGAGCTGCCCGAACCAGACTTTGGAATTTACAGGCAATATGAATTATAAGATTTGTCGAGTAGTGATTTGGAAGAATTTACGCAGTTCTTAATGGTGATACCACGAAGGTGACGATGATGCGCCGAAGACGGTGAAATTGTGTCGGACTGTTGACATGGTGCTGTCACTTGCGAAACCGCGCCGGATCTGTAGGCACGACGACATAGCCGGCCACGACGGAACCCATAAAAGGAGGGGCCTGTAACATTGTCAAGCATGTGACACATGTCGCATCAGTGCCTGGGTTAAGTTGCCTGGGATAACCACCGTTTGAATTCTTTATTAGACTATTAGATCCTCAGGGATCATAGACACAACGGACTCTTGTCACTGGAAGGTTAGGGGCTCCGTATTTCGAAGATAACTTTCGAACGAACCATTTGGTATGAATGCACTTTTTCCCAGTGTGCGTTTCAGCCCATGCGACTTTTTTGGAAACCTTTCTTGACATCAAGCAAAACTTAGTGAAACGCTCCTTTCACTCATCATGCTAGCAACAGCGCTGAAAAATCGATTGTAGGTTAAAGCCACGGTGAGGTACGCTCTGACGTCAGAGATATAGCAACGACGCTCTCCTGGCGCCAAAGCCACGGTGAGGTACGCTCTGACGTCAGAGATATAGCAACGGCGCTCTCCTGGCGCCAAAGCTAGATACCGGAAGCAACGGGACAGGGTGGTACAAATAAAACAGGAGAACCAATGGTAGTGCACGACAGATGGCAGGGCAGGACAGGCGACAGAGGACTTGGGCGGGGGGTAAAGATCCCAGGATTGAGTACAGAGGACAGAAAGCGGAGAACACCAGACAAGACGGCCTGAATAAAAAACAGAAAACAGATAACACAAAACCCGCCCTGTCCTGGCCAGCGCACGCTTATATCTTCTGTTCAAGACGGGACAGGACAGGAAAGGACAGACCCAGCCATGACAAGCTCGTCCTTATGCGAATTTTTCACCTTCGCCAACAATGGGGGACTCAGAGCCTCCCGAAAGATGTTGGGAACTAGCAGGATATGGCCACGGCAAACAGGGCATCGGAAGCCTCAAGTCACGCCGCATTAGATGGGTGTGGTTGAATATGGGTGAACGTAATGTTGGGCAGGCCAATCGGGTCATATGAATATAATTAGAACCCCTAGCTGCCTACTGTTATGTCAAAAACGAAGATTGCTAAGACAAGGCGGAGAATGGTGCTGTATGGGTTCGGGACGATTTACCAGAGGAGTGAAAATAGTGAAAATCGACCTATGTGACCTGTGATGTAGTTCTCGTCACATAGTGTTTACAGCGCACTCAGATGCTGAGGCTATATAGCGTAGCCTGCCTCCCATCCTGGCAGGAAGAGTGGGCACCGCGAAGAATCAACCCCGCACCTCTGGTTTCCTAGATGCGCAGCCCTACACTATCGGTACCCATGCGATATGGCATGCCGGGTCAAAGCGGGAAGATCTGTTGTTCCACTGACCCATCCAGCGATATGGGAAAAGTTTCAATGCTTTAAGACCATTCAACGTCACGTAGGAACACCTTCAAAAAGCAAATCTGTTTACAAAGGTCACAATTCAACCTAGCTTGACCTTAAGTGAACAAACGCAGTACAATAAATCAGAACGATACCAATGCACAACAGTCATATCGATATGCGATTCAAGGGTCAAAGGACAGTGCAATAATCACTAGCTGGATACCTGCACCAGGACACAAACGCTGCCATCTGGTTCGTTGGCTATCCATCCCCTCAAAAATTCCCGTGTACATGGATGGCCGAAGGTAGTTCCAATCTAGACTAGAAGCATAATCCGATCAAGGACCTCTCATCTGCGTCAACATAGGCAAAATCGGCCTTACGTCTGTTTGATAGCCGGTAGTCTGAGCCTAGGGATTTCAAATAGAGGTGTAGTATATGGATGAAGTGCGTTTTTGAGACAAATGGTCACAGTGGTGCAGTTACTGAGCAGAAGATAGCTGGAGAGCGTCAGGGTTTGTGCGGAGATAATGTCTGATGAACACGTGAGAAGATAGACCTGACCAGATTATCCACCAAGCGGCACTGAATGGTACAGATTTCAGTAGGTAGATGTTTTTTGCCTATCACACTCATAAGCTCGTAGCGTGGGGTTGCCTCCAAACTAACTTGAGAGATTTTGAGCATTTTTTGCGACATTTGCTCTGACTCCAGGTCTTCATTTTCTGGAAAGGGTAGACTTTCGGCGAAACTTAACTACAAACTGACCTTTTGGTAGGTTTGGGGATTTTGGTGACTTTTGACCTAACCCAAAGACATTACCTTCTGAATACAATGACTATCGATCATGACGCATCATTTGATAAAGGTTTCGTGCCGATCGGTCACATAGGCTCGGAACATGGCGGTGTCTACAGCCAATATTGGAGATGTCCTGAAGAAAAATAAGCCATTAATCAAGCGGCATCAAATGGTGCAGGTTTCGCATTGATCGGTATCATAGGCTTAGAGTATCAGAGTTGTCAACATATTTTTGGGGGGACTTAAATCTCTCCCGCTCTTGGAGACTTACGCAAATAAATTTGAAGCGCTGACCGCAAAAAAAGAATGGCAATTAGTGATACTGAAATACATATATATATATATATATATATATATATATATATATATATATATATATATATGAATGTATATCTCTCTTCTCTCTCTCTCTCTCTCTCTCTCTCTCCCTCTATTCTCTCTCTCTTCTCTTCTCTCTCCCTCTCTCTCTCTCTCTCTCTCTCTCTCTCTCTCTCTCTCTTCTCTCTCTCCTCTCTTCCTCTCTCCTCTCTCTCTCTCTCTCTCTCTTCTCTCTCTCCTCTCTCTTCTCTCTCTCTCTCTCTCTCTCTCTCTCTCTCTCTCTCTCTCTCTCTCTTTCGAGCCTATCTGCTTGCCTGACTTTGCCTGCGTGACTGCTTTACCGCCTAGTCATGCCTGACTGTCTGGCTGCTTTACTGCCTAGCCATGCCTGCCTGCCTGCCTTTGCCTGTCCGTCTGAATCTGCTCGCCTGCCTGAGTCTGTCTAACTCTGCCTGACTGCCTGGCTCTGCCCGACTTCCTGGCTCTACCCGCCTGCCCAATTCTGCCTACCTGACTGCCTGACTCGGCTTGCTTGACTGTATAGCTCTGCCTGTCTGACTGCCTGCCTGACTGTATGGCCGTGCCCGTCGGTCTGGCTCTGTCTGCCTGACTGTCTGACTACCTGGCTCTGCCCGCCTGAATGCCTGACTCTGCCTGCCTGTCTTGCTCGGCTTGACTGCCTGGGTCTGCCTGCCTGACTGTCTGACTCTGCCTGCCTGACTACCTGGTTCTGCCTGCCTGGCTGCCTGGCTCTGCCTGCCAGACTGCCTGGCTCTACCTGCCTCATTGCCTTACTTTACCCGACTAACTGCCTGCCTCTACCTGACTGACCACCTGGCTCTGGTTGACTGACTGTGCTTGACTGCCTGCTTGACGCTCACTACCACACACTACTACTGCTACTATTAATAGTAGTAGAAGTAGTATTAGTATTAAAAGTAGCAGTAGTAGTATTAGTGGTAGTGGTAGTAATACTTATATATATATATATATATATATATATATATATATATATATATATATATATATACGTATATTCTCACATAAAAACATAATAAACACGCCAAGATAATGCCAGTTTGCCTGATGTCATCACCATGTCCAGGTAACCATCTACTAAAATGCAGGATTTCACACACATACATAGGCTTGTTTCCCAGACATGTGTTCAACTCAAGCCAAATTGTGAATCCGCTGATGAGTCCAACATTCTTAGGTGAGTAATAGGCTGCATCTGCTCATTAGGAAAAATGCCGGTTCGGGTCATGACCTGAATCACAATTGCCATGCATTTCATGACCTGAGTCATGGGCCAATTATTTCCAACAAAGTTTTATCAGTGAGTCATATGGATGAATTCAAATTGGCAGCACGTAGAAATAGTGTGCCCTAAGCAAATTTGCATCTTATTTCAGTCAAAATGAAAAACATGCAGCGTAAGTTATAAAACTTTTTGCACCATTAACGCAGAATTCTGACGCGAATTTTTAAACAGAAGAGCCAACGCTGTTCATTCTGAAGTTTGCCAAATCTCAGCCCGGAACTAGAGGATATACATATATATATATATATATATATATATATATATATATATATATATATATGTATATATAAGCCAGAGCTTATATATTTCATTTTGCAACCTGTATGGGTCAAGAGTCAAGCAATTTAATATAAGCATAGTCAGAACTGAGTCAAATGAAAAACGGAACAGCTGAGTCACGAGCTGAAGCAGATTCCACAATCTCTGACCCAGTCCGGCGCTGACTCAAGACATTTGGGTCCAACCCAAGTCTGATGGTAACCACTACATCTCGAGGCTGGCATCCCATTCTCCGCGCCACCCGGATACCAGTCTTTCCCAAGGTTATATCAATACCATACTTAGCCGATAGATAACACTTTTCTGTAAGTTACGTGCAAGAGTTTCTCCAGGTACGCTTGCTAACCGCTCCCCATGCTCCCCACTGACCACCAACCGACTCTGCTCTGGGGCCTTGCAACCGACGGACCTTGCCACGTCCTAGGAGCAACTCACATTCAAATGGGACTGGGGATCCCAAATTAGTGAAGGTTTTCTACTCGCACGAGAGGAAAAGAAATTCACGACGTTCACCTCTAAACCACCTCATTTCCTCTGTTAAGCCTTCGGTTACCGGGTGCGCTGCGTTCCGGGTGCGTACCGGGTGCGTTAGTATCTATGCGTATTAACTCTGCCGATTTTAGTACAGATCGGTACTAAACACGGGCACCCGCCTAGCAAGAATTTGTACTAAATATTCTTGAAAATGTGTTGACTTAACAGGTTTACGCGTCGGGTTGCGGCAGGGACTAAAAGACCGCCATATGGAGAAGGCACGCGTGTTCTCCGACACATATCGTCTGATCACCATGAAACATTCCCCAATCAATTCAGTGCAGTACGGTAAGTAAGGGGTGACAATATCGAGATCTGACCTTGCGGAAAACAGCTGAAGAATGCGAAGAAGAAATTTGCATGCAAGAGCAGACAACTCAGATCTTAGAACCTGCCGCACCGATCGCTACAAAACCTTTACCATTAGATGCGCCATATATGACTCCCCACTGTAATTAAAAACACGGGTGTCGACCGGGTAGGCCACTGCCCCCTCCCCCCTATCCCCATGTCCAATATGCCCGTTCCCCAACGGTGAGTTCCCCCAATCTTCCTCAGGGTCAGTACAAGCAGAACGTCATCAAAAATGGCAACTAAAGATATCCTAATATTAAAGAAAGATTCTTCTAATGGTTTCACAGGTAAAATGGACAAGGAAAGTGCGGTTTGTGACTTCATTTTCCGTTAAGAGAAGATGACTCAGCTAATGACGCTTTGGAGCTCCACGTTCGCACCCTCTTTATTTCAATATTTTCTGCGTTCTCTGCGTGCTGATGTCTTAAATTCCACTATTAGTATGTCTTATTGACTCTGGCCCGTTTTTGCGCTATTGTTTGAGTGTTTTGGCATTTTTCTAGCAATGGTTCACTTTCTACAGACAGCAGCAAGTCACATTGATGTGATGCGACTTCTTATCGGAACTTTAGTTATTAGCCGTCTGCGCTGGGAATAAAACTTGACATGCACCGACCATTATCAGCACAATTTTGATATTGTTCTCTGAACAGACAGGCAGCGGCCGCAAAACAAAAAAGAGACTTTACTTTTATCTTTCTATTTCTCCCATCAAAGTCAGGCCGGTTCGCGATGCTGTGAATGCTTTTCCGTTTATGCTGTAAATATTTGCAAATTGTACAGGTGAAGCATACTCCTTCGAGGTATGCTTAGACTTTCTTCTAAAACTACGAATAGTCAACCTAAAACGTATACGTTTTAGGCACACGTTTCGTTTGCCTTTATACATGAACGTATTTCTTCCAGAGACGTTATCATTTTTCCCGCTCGCTTACCACCCTGCGGTGATAGCCGCAGACCAAGGCCACGCGACTTACGGAGACTGCAACGTCGGGCGTCGAGGTTTTTTTTCCAATACTCTTATGCCCACATAGTCAAAATTTTTAGGTAATATTTCTGTTGCTCAATTCTGGACAATGCTTGAGCATTTCCAGACGAACATAGGCTGACAATTTCTATGTAACATTATGATTTCATTTCGACTTACAATCTGCGTTCCCTATCATGGGCGCCGATTTCTGAAAAGGATTGGGGGGAAGGGAGGGGCATAGTCTTGGAAGTCGCCATAAGAAAACAGGTACGAAAAACTTCTCGGATTTAGTCCATTTTTGTTGCAGTTTTTGAGGATGACATATTGAATACTGGCAGGCTGCATCAGCTTTGTACAAGTGTGCTTGTTTTGTGAACCTAAGGGGGCACAATTGCATCTCTCTGTCTCTCTTTCTCCCTCTCCCTCTCTCTCTCTCTCTCTCTCTCTCTCTCTCTCTCTCTCTCTCTCTCTCTCTCTCTCTCTCTCTCTCTCTCTCTCCTCTCTCTCTCTCTCTCTCTCTCTCTCTCTCTCTCTCTCTCTCTCTCTCTCTCTCCTCTCTCTCTCTCTCTCTCTCTCTCTCTCTCTCTCTCTCTCTCTCTCTCTCTCTCTCTCTCTCTCTCTCTCTCTCTCTCTCTCTCTCTCTCTCTCTCTTTCTGCCCTGCAAACTGAAAAGTGAAATATTTGCACAATTTATCATGCTGTGCTGCTGTTTGGTGTATGTATGGTGTTGTTTGGTGTATATATTTATGTCTTCTCAAGAGTAGTGCCCCCAATATGCCTGGCGTTCTATCGCGTGCATATGAAGCTTCCCGACATTCCGAAATTGTCATCGATAAACTATATGCATTTCAGTTAATGTAAAACAGAACATAAGCACTTCTTCACGCATCATTTCAGAAAATGGATTTCCACTTTTCTCCAATACGCCCGGGCACATTGCCTGGCCTTGATAATATATTTCCCGCTCACTTCATCAAACACGCATTCCGAGACAACTGCAATGCGGGGAGACATTCAGGGAGCGCCTGGGTGGCCGGCTAGATACCCTTCACTCGGGTGGGGGTCAATTTGACACCGCTAAGATCTCGGGAACAAAGAAAGCTAAAGACACCAAAATTACAGGGCGTCTTAAACAGTATGTGGACTCACTTAGGTCAAAGCTTAAATTTCCTATGTCGGGGCCTTCAGATCAAAAAAGGTCAAACAAGGTCGAATTCCGGGTTGGTCTCCAAAGTGCCCACCGAAACCTAGGCAACTGTTTCTAAGCAAGAGGTCACAAGTCCATTTGAGGTCAGTAACCTTGTTTGACCTTTTGAAGGTCATGGTGACCAAAATCATACAGGACTGCTCCGAGGTCTGCATTTGAATAAGCGACAAAGATTACGCTAGACATTATGTTCCTAAAACAAAATGTCGTCCCGGGTCATCTTAGGTCAATGACCTGTTATGACCTCTAAGAGGTGAATGGAAGATGTATCATGCGGCTCCTACTGTCACTAAATTCGAAATGAGCACCAGAATGCATCCCATACAGCAAACCCTAGAGCAATAAATCAGGTTGGTTTTGACCCTCCTCTGTCCTTCATACCTGACCTTACGCCAGCGTTATTTGCTCCTTCAACATGTGTGGTGTCTAAGAAGGCATCTCAGAGATGTATGGTTTCGTCAAACACTCCGTTGTTGTATCAGATTGAGCGGTTCCCTAGAAATTGCCTTCGCTGAAACCATGGCCTGACTTTGACCTACCATAGGTCAGCGACCTAACGAGGTACATCTATTTTTTGTGTCAAACGATCTGCTATTTAATTTCTACAGCTATGCAAAATTTAGCGCGCCTTCGCTGCGCAGTTCGGAAACCCTTCTGAAAAACCTTCGGAGGGGGGGGGGGTCAATTTGAACCCCACCCGAGCGCGTGTTAAGTTTCCGTAGGGCGCGTGGCGTCGGTCCCCTTGTAAATTTTAGGCGGTGGCCGGTAAGAGGATGAAAACGGCAACGTTTCTGAAAGAAGCATCCTTCAAGGCTATAAGATGTCAATTTGTACGTGAAGAACGTAGTTAATCAGCATGTTTCCCCGCGAAATTCATTTATCTATAATATGATCGGATTAGGATTAACAGCACCGCGAACCGGTGCCAGAATTTTGTTTTGGAACTTGACAAGCAAACATAAATCCCTTTTCTCTTGTTGCTGGGCCTTTTTATCTGTTCAGAGACTTTTTCGAAATTGAATGTGTGAATCCTTTTTCCCAAGTCTAACTTTGTAGCCGAACCAATTCATTTTAAAAGACTTTCGAAGGCATAATTTCACACTGGCTCCTCTCGGGCGCCTGGCTTCCACACTGATGATAATATTTAAACGGGGCAAAAACGTAACCGGACGCACTGATAATACGCCCATCTGGCAATGGTCCCACGCAGCTGGCGAATTACATTGGCAGGGGCCCTATGGATAGTAACCCTGGGGCTCCCCCCCCCCCCCTCGGCCTTAGCCAACCCACGCAGACTCCGCGCACTGGGCGCCCCGTCACACTCTCCAAGCATTTTCATACCCTGGCGCGCACGTCACCCCACTCATTCTTGTCTCGCACACGGATGGGACCCCTCCCCCTTTATCCAGCGCCTTGGCATTATAATTGACTCGTCTGCGTGAGTCCTCGTTAAGCTAAGTGAAAGTTATTTATCACATTTCAAACATCCAATAAAGTCACGCTTAACACGCGCCTGGGTGGCCGGCTAGATATCCTTCGCTCAGGTGCAAGGGGGGGGGGCAATTTTCCCGCTGAGATCTCAGGTTTTTAGAAGCTAGAAACACCAAATTTGCAAGGTATGTTGATCTGTACGTGAACTCACTTAGGTCAAACTTTAAGGTTCTTAGATCATGTCCTTCAGGTCACATAAGGTCAGACAAGGTCACATTCTAGGTTGGTCTTCAAAGTGCACCCAAAACCTAGATAACTGTCTCCAAGCAAAAGGTCACAAACTCACTTAAGGTCAGTGACCTTATTTGACCTTTTGAAGGCTATGACGACAAAATTAATACAAGACTGCTCTGAGTTTTGCATTTCAATAAGGGACAAAGATTACGCTAGGCAATATGCTCCTAAAAACAAAATGTCGACCCGGGTCATCTCAGGCGAATGACCTATTCTTACCTCTTACAGGTCAACGGAAAATGTATAATGCGGTTCCTACCATCAATAAATACGAAATAAGCACCAGAAACTATCCCATGCAGCAAGCCCTAGAGTAATAAAACAGGTTGGTTTTGACCTTGGTCTGACGTCAATGCATGTAATAACGCAATCACATTTCTTTTCGGTCTTGCGGTTTCTTGCGTCTATGGGATAGAGGGAAGAGCACTCCTGGTTACCTGTCCTTGGGTACCAGTAAAGAGAGAAGGAGAAGAAGCTACGTCAAACAGTTTTGAGTATGCGCGCCTGCAAACGCGCCTGCAAACTTACTATTAGGAAGAAGGACCTTTATGCTCAGCGATGCAGCCTGCGCAAACCAAGCGACGTCTGTCGTTGTAGCCAACATCAGGCGGCGTGCGCCGTGCCCGCGAACAAGGGGTCCATAGCCGGCCAAATGGCATTGGACGTCTTTTGGCCTCAAGGCGACGAACAAACAGTCGCAAGCGGCGGTGGAGGACCGACGGGCAGACAGAAGTAATTATTTGCTGACTGAGAGGGTGTTATTGACGAAAGTTCAGGGCTCATTAAGCTATCTAGAAGCCCTACGCTGTTGCCAGCGATCTACATGTCCACTTGCGGGGTCAGCGCGATTGCTAAAGAGCCTTCCACATTACCCTTGATCGATTTCCTTTTACTTGGAGGGCCCTACGCTGCTGTCGAGGCCCTATCTGGTAGCATGCGGGGCACTCTTGTCGATCAGGTGTCCCCATGGATTTTTCATATTTCCCCGAAATATTCTATACGCTAGAGCCGGTGTCCATATGCTCGCCTGCCGGGACACTCTCGGCTCAGGGGCACTTTATATTGGTCTCGGGATTTTTTCCGCTTGCTCGGAGGGCTATGCACTGTTGCGGGACCCATATAGTTAACGCACTGAGGCAATGGATGCTCGGAGGTGCCTCTGCACTGATCTCAATCTAGGGGTTCCTGTGATCTCATTTGCGGGGGATTCTTTATTTTTTCAAGGTCCTTTCTGCACAGGAAGATGGGTTGTCATATACAGATAGCATACACAAGAATCTTAAAATTTTGTGGCCCAAGTGGGGGGATTTTTTCTTTTTGGACCGGATCCCAAACTTCAGGGGGTCCCACAATGTTGCGTGCCCCCCCCCCCCCCTTCCCCTGACGAAATCCTGGATCCGCCACTGACTGCATCTGCCATGTTTCGATGCCTTCCCGTTTTAGTTTCAGTTATGGAACATAAGAACTGAAATAAAACTGCAGCCTGCAGCACGACAAAAATAAACCTAACGAAATCGCATTCTATAAAAGCAAGCGGGCTAGCAGTAATTTTTCGGGTGGCGGACGCACGGCAAACGGCTTCAGCAATATGCTTAGGTCTGCTCATCGACCCGCCATCGGGCCGTCCAGGCGTGTATTGTAGAAGTCTCAAGACCCTCTGATTGCAATGGGGTCTTTTGTCCATCTTGGGGGCCTGTGGTCACCCCATGACCGTGAAACCGCTATGAAGCTGCGCGGCTGTCTCGGCGATCTATAGCACGGGGCCCCGGGATTACCTCACTGACGTCTGGCTGTCCTGGGGCCCTGAGGCTGTCTTGGGGTCCTGGCCTCATCCAAGGGACGTCTGATGCTGGGCTCCGTGGTCATGCCAGAGCGCTGTGCTCACTCTGGGGCCCCATAGTCGTCTCGGGGCCCCGTGGACGGATTCCTCAGACCTGTGGGGTTGGCCAAAGCATCAGGTGTTCCTTGACATTTTCAGGCTAACAAGGTGGCAATTCTACTTCCTGCCCTGTGGAGGAAGACCTATCGATCGTAATGCATACAGGCGAGTGTTACACGTTGCTGTACTTCAGTGTTACCCGTGGCTGTACGGTTATGGCCTGGAGCGGGGCTCGGCCTTTGCATTGCTTGGATACAGACACGGGTGCTGCTTTACAGGCATCCAAGCACGGTTGGCGCTGGCCGAGCCGCGTTATGGGGTCTTGGTCACACGGCGAAAAGGAGCGCGGAGCGATTGTTGCTGTTATCTTATACCCAATCTGTCTGCTGTCCTCCTCCGGATCTCAGCTGGATTGTTATAACGAAAACGCATCCTGAGTGTTGAGTTCGAATGTTTGCCATATACATGTATACACACAATTCATCATGTATGCTCTTGCGTGTGTATGATGCATGTTTCATGCTGAGATCATATCTGCCGTGTTGCAACGAGAAGGCAATCTTCTGTGCTGTCGTTCGTTCATTTGTTGCTGCACGTGCAATTGACGCGGACGACCGAAAATCGATCATATGGAGGGTCCTATACATGCATATCATGCATAATGAGTCGCATGTCAAGGCCAGGTGCCATACGAGACCTTTCCTTTTATTCCACACAGCCCCAACCGTGTTCATGCCACGCTCGCACTTCAAATGATATATTTGTAACTTAGCCTTGGGCGCGCTGCTCTCGCCAGGTGCACCCGACACGGTCGTACATCCGACGCTGACGACCGCGTCCGCAGTCTCCCTGGTGACAATCGGCCTACCGGACACCGCGTGCGAGTTCATCACGCACGCTGGGCTGTGCCTTAGCTAATGGCCTTGGCACACTGTCTCTGCATTCTGAAGTTAGCTAAATATGGCGGTGAATGCTGAATCCCTCCCATGGGGACCAGCAGGCGAGCGTCCCGTTGTCGTGGCGCACCCAGACATTTCTTATGGCGCATCACCGTCAGCTACGGAAACTGGAGCACGGACAATGGTTTCGAAAGGCGCATCTCATGCTGCACCCCGAACTAGCCACACGTCTACGGGCCGCGCAGTTATGATCATATACGTAGAACAAAACGCACAATTAACACTTCAAGTACGAAAATCCGACGCCAATGACGCGGTCTTGGCAGCACCAACCACCTCGGCTAAGCCAGGGCAAGCCAGTGGTGGGTTAAGACGCGGTCTGGTGGGCTATGCAGGCTCCCGAAGCTGGTATGTCTGACGCTGGTGGCGCGTCCACACAGAGCCCGATCGCGCGTCCCTGGACTCGGCCTGGTAGTCGTCGCGTTCATCCGAACGGCCGCTACTCGTCATCGTCGTCCCGCTTACCGCACAAGCAGAAAATGAGGCCGATCACGAAGATGATCACTGCGGAGAGCCGAGAAAGATAGTCAGTGGGGTCAGTGGGCCCATCGGCTGGCATGTCCTGGCTAGAGGGATCCTAGCGCGCGCTAGTCAGCATGTCCTGGCTGGAGGGATCCTAGCGCGCGCTAGTCAGACAGTGCGAAGGAAGAACGTGAGCCAGATGTGGTTCTCAAATCGTGCGAGATGCGCACAACTCTGGCGACGTGAAAACCACACAGGGCCTGCGCGTTTACGTCCGCACCACCCCACTTGGGCGCTCCTTATTATCTCCACTAGTTGACAGATGCATAATGCTAAGGCAGCACAACCTCATGAGCTCACAACGTGCATGCATGTCAAATTCGGATCAACACGCTAAGGAACCTAAATCAATAAGCGTGAACTAAATGGGCGAATAAAGCACAAGCGGCCCAACCAAAACGTCAGCTAAAACCTCGTGATGTCGAAGGATTGACAGTCTTACGAAATGGCAGCGTCCTCGCCAGCTGGCTATTATTGCGAGGCTCAGCAGCAGCGTCCGTCCACGACCAAAACGTAATGATGCAGCGATGGTTCAGAACAGAAAATACATTCAACTGTAGAACCAATAAACCGGGTTCATTAATCGCTCGCTGCGTAGTTCACCGCAGCCACCGACAGAAAACACCGGCCAGACCGAGTGGCGACGTCTGCTTTTTATCTGAAGCAGCTAGAAAATTTCGCTCCGTGCGGCGGATGGTACCACACGCCGTCCATGCGACACCACACGCCGTCCGGACGATACCACACGCCGTCCGGACGACACCACACGCCGTCCATGCGACACCACACGCCGTCCGGACGATACCACATGCCGTCCGGACGATACCACACGCCGTCCCGCTGTAGACTCACGCCCGATGACGAGCGCGACGGGTCCGACGAAGCCAGCGACGCCCATGTCCTGGATCATAACCATCAGGTAGCTGTCGGTAGGCGCGTAGGCCAGCACGGTCAGCACAAAGCCAGACACGAGCAGGGAGAAGCCCAGGTAGGTCAAGATGATGATGGGCACGGCGCCGATCCTCGAGAACTGACGGCAGATAAGGGGACATTAGAGGGGCAGCCAGACCGAGTTACCGGATCAGTCAGACAGGGCCACAGGGTCAGTCGGACTGATCACAGGGTCAGCCAAACCGGGTCACGGGGTCAGCCAGGCCGAGTCACAAAGTGAGTCGGACCGGGTCACACGGTCAGCCAAACCTGGTCACAAGGTCAGTTGGACCGAGACACAAAGTCAGCCAGATCGAGTCACAAAGTGAGTCGGGCCGGGTCACGCGGTCGGCCAAACCTGGTCACAAGGTCAGTTGGACCGAGACACAAAGTCAGCCAGACCAGGTCATAGGGCCAGCTGGGTTGGTCCAAACGGTTGATGCGGCCGGGTCATGGCGTCAATCGAACGCGGACACAAGGCTGGCCACAAATTAGGTGATAATTTTTTCCCGGAAAAGAGTCAGGTCTTACAGTAATTTCATCGGAAAAATTTCCTCGCCACTTTTTCAACACCTCCTTTGGGAACATGTCAAAGTATACGAGATGTAATGGTGGTAATGACAACCGATGGGTGTTATTCCATGATACAAACGTGTGCAAGTTAACAACATAGTAATCAGGTTTGCAGAACATAGCTTGCCCACCGGCGTACAACTTGTCAGAATAAACAGTCCCATTCCTTGCAATAAATGCTAATGAAAGCAATGATGATGTTCTTTACGCACGCTCTAACTCACACACTACAGTAAGAGATGGTAGGATCAAAACCTCAGTGGGAAGGTTGGATTCAATCTTCTGGTCAACTATTTTGGAAAAATTTGAACGTGCAATGCAACTCTGCGACGCGTCCGCCCCCGACCCACGTAGTTCAGCACAGTGGTCATATATTTGCAGGCGTGTCAGAATAGTCATGGTACCCTAACTGCTCTTGTACCCTTCTCGCAACTTCCGGTTCTGGTACCTTAGTCGTTCGCTAGAACTACGTTGGCTGTTCAGTGCATTATCGAGGAACATTATTCACGCAGATAAGACGGTAGTAATAGCCTTATTCCTCGCAGAAAAGCCAGGATAATCGAGATATAGTTGGGTTGATACTTCGGCGACATGCCTTTATCGAAACAACAGCAGAAGTGAATTCAAAATTGCCCGCCGATGATCCTACTCGATTTTTTTTTTAAACAGCATGCCACAGTTTTCACGGGACACACCATTGAGGGAACTAAGCAAAGAGTAATTGCCAACCATTACCACGATACAGTGTCTATCTAAGAATTAGATTACGCGAACACACGCGTACATGCAAACCAATTCAAGTGAATAGGCATCACGCATCACGCCCCATTCAAACATGCAAGCGAGTTGTAGTAAACAGGCATCACACATCGCACACCAAGTATACGATTTCAATCGCAAGCGATTTCAATTAAGCAGGCATCGCACATCACGCGTCAGGCACCACTTACGCATATAAACGATTTTAAGCTAGCACACATCACACATAAAAGCACATATCACGTTCGCATAAAAGGCATCACATTCGCATAATAGGCGACCAAACTTTTCATACAGGGCTCATTATGACTGATTACGCAAGCATGATATGCGCTTTATGCGTGATGTTTCCTAACTTAAAATCGTTTAAACGTGTAAGTGATGCCCGACGCGTGATGTGCGATGCCTGCTCAATTGAAGTCACGTGCAGTTGATGTGCAATTGATGCGCAATCACATCACACTTGCACACCATGTGCAATTGATGCGCGATGTGTGATGCCTGTTTACTTCACCTCGCTTGGATGTTTGAATGAAGCGTGATGCGTGATGCCCATTTACTTGAATTCGTTTGCAAGTGCACGTATATTCGAGTCTTATAATTCTTAGATAGGCACGGTATCGTGGTAATGGCTGGCAATCGCTCTTTGTTTATGTGGTGTCCACACATGGTTTGCTGTGACAAACTGTACTCTTAGTATCCACCTCTTAAAGCACTTACGGCTCCACCCATGCTCGGCCATCTTAAAGTGCAGTCCTACTTTGAAAACCCACGCGTATGACCTCGCCTGTAGTCCTGCCGGCTCGAGAACGCTATAGTTTAATCTGATGAATGTTGGTGTCCTGTAAAAGCAGTGGCTTGCCGCTTTAAAAAAAACTGAAAAATCAAGTAGGATCATTGATGGTCAATTTTGAATTCACTTCTGCAATTGTTTCGATAAAGGCATGTTGCCGAAATATCAACTCAACTATATCTCGATTCTCCTGGTTTTTCTCCGAGGAATAGGGCTATTACTACTGTCTTCACTGGAACTAGGCCAAATCCCTTCTGATTGCAATATTCACCCGTTCAATTTTAGAGATATGGCACAGACAAACATCACGGGCTCTGTCCGGGGGGGGGGGGGGGGGGGAGGGAAGGATGAAGCATACCGCAGTAGTCAGGATAATCCACACCACCTTCAGGCGCAGCGAGGCGTAGACATTTGCCATCACTCGATGCAGTCGAAATTTCAAATGGAAGTGAGGCATGTTTCACCTGTTTGACAGCTTCAATCTTCACATTCAATGGAAATACCTGAACAATTTTGCTCCAATGTTGGCATAAAAAGGCTTCCGTCAAAAGTCACATTGAGTTACCAAGGCTTGTCTGATGTCACTCTTGCGAGGGTGGCGTTTCTGATCATGCGTGACTCGCAGACGTTCAATCTGAGACGCATCATAAGATCTTGAAGCAAACTCTACACACTTTCACCACTTACAGCGTGACGAGATGGACGTAAAATTACTCATCGTGATTTAACGTCCAGGGTACGTTTTCTCCCACTTTTCAAGACTGAACCAACAGACGAAAAAACCTGATCATTTAGCTTAGGTTTTGTGATCATTCGTGCGGGTTTGTCTTCTTTTATTCATTCTTGCATGCCATGCATGTTGCATTCAAAGATCACAGACCGTTCGTATCGCCTTTAGTTTTGCGATGATTAGTAGCCGTGATCGCTTAGTGCAAGACCTGCTTGACAGCGACTCCACACTCTAGTGTCGCAAGAATAACGACTGCAGCGCGCAGGTATGGTTTAGCTAACTGCGTGGCCATTATGAAGACACTCGATAGACTGGCCCAGGGCCAAAAATTCAATTTCTATTAACCTGTTTTGCACACGACAGATCCAACCATTCTAACGCATTGGCATATACGTATGCAAATTCCTTGCATGCATCACCAAGTGACAGACCAATGCCACAAATGTTTGGTTTTTCACGTGAAGTTGATGCTTACGATCCGTCCATTTACCAGAGGTTTTGTGAATGACAAATGCCATAGACTTCGAGGCGACGACGAATCTATCTACACTGTTGATATTACCATCAAATCCGGTGCTGAAGCATGCTAGAATGAAGTGATTATGATTACAGTCTATCAGCTGTGCATGATTAATCAATATGGTTCAATCCTAAGGATCCCATTGCATTGTGAAGTAGGGTCCTGGTCGGACACCCGTGCTCTCCGGTCAACAATGAATCTTTAAAGTTGCCGTAAAAATAACTTATTTCGTAGATCCAGTTCATCAACGGCGCAATAGCGTCGGCTTACCGAGGACAGCGCTTCGAAATCCTCCTCATAGCCGCTGCGCTTCATTTTCCTTGTGATCTGTAAAGTACAACGCAGTTAGAGTTTGACAGGTCAGACTGTAATAAAGCGTCACTGGACATTCGTGTAAGGCGCTAAACAAGGAGAAATCAAGGCATTCGGCTCAGTGGTTTTACGGGCATTTTGAGAGAGGCATTGATACGAATGGACAACTGTTTGTACTATCGTCCTCGTCTGATGCGCTGGTATATACACAATGAACAGTTAACCCTCCGGCCGTTGTCAGGTGATGAAGTCTTCAGAAGGAGTGAATGATGTTCGGCATAAGGCATTGCAGGACCGAGGAAATGTCATCAGCGATTTTGACACAACTAGTAAGAGAGAACTAAACTACCTAAGAGGCGTACTACAGGAACGGCTTCCCGAAAGGCTTTATAGACCGGAAGCCCAAAAGACATGATTAACAAGCTGGGAAGCCAAATCCAAAGAAACAACCGACAATAACGGTACCAAAATCATGCAGCAAAGGTTTGTCAGAAAAGATCGGAAGGATCTGTGGACTATGCAACATCAGGACTGTCACAAATGTCATCAAGTTCTAACACCTGGGTAGCGTCATTTCCGGTTGGCCCAGTTGGTGGAACACTGGACTCGCCGTCAAGAGGTTCTCGGTTCGAATCATAACGATTCCAAGGAAAAAAATACGGGATGTGACGCGTGCGGCGCTAAGCCAACCGAGTCCATCATCCAGCCCGTTTGAACATTCAAGCACACGCCTCGGTAGCCAGACAATATCGAACAGTAACGGTCAGCAGATGCGGACACACCAGACAAGGGCGCTATTTCCCAGCAATTACTCGATTCTATTCTGCACGGCGCCGCTGTCGGATAATTTGGTGCAAAACACCACGCCCGTCTTCACGGGGTCGGGTCTAATGCTCAGCCGTCGGGCAGGGCAGGGCAGGACGCGGATCCCGCTCTCTCCACCCTCCACGCTCACGAGCCGCACCGACCCGCAGCGATGTCTCGCTGCCACTCACGAGACACTGGCTTCAGACGGATCGGCGGCGTCTGTTGCGCGACCGGCAAGTGCTGACAAAGCGACCTTCTTCGCGAGCGGCCACTTCCTTTGTCGTCGCACAGTTCTGCTGCCCGTCTGGCAATAGCGGCGACACGGCACCGTATCAGCACCACGGGCTGAGCCATAGCCGATAGTGCGGCCGATAGCGACGTATCTGCGCACCTTTTGAACACCCCCTCCCGCTGGTCGGACAAACGGCCTGCTCGCGACTGCCATGGCTGCATTCCTGCAGATACGGCTGTGCGGGGGTAGTGACGCGGAGGTGGTGGCGCTGCTACTGCTGCACTGGTGAAGCCATGCCGATGCCTCAAGATGTCTGATGCAGCGTGGAACACTGGCGGCGCCAACTCCCACGACTGAGCTCTGTCAGGTCTGGCCTCCCTCATCCCTCGTCCACTGTGCTCTGTTAGGCCTGGCCTCCCCCCCCCCCCCTGCCCTGGTCCACAGAGCGGGATCAGCCCGCGTACTCCCAGGTCGTCACTTTCCGGCGGGAGCCCGGGGCCGCGTAGCACCGCGACGCCCGCCCGATAGGCTATCAGGTACTTTGTTTGCTGTGACACAGACTGAGCAGCAGTCGGGGCCCGGAGGTGTGCAGAGGTGTTGAGACATGATGGGCCTTGGCGAACTTTGCAGAGCGCAGGACACAGCACGAGACGGAGCAGCTATGGACAGACAATTAAATGGGTCTCTATAGGATACCAGAAGACAAGTGGAATCAGTGGCAAATGGTGCAATTGGTGGCAGGAATGAGACGCAATTCTAGTTACGTGTGTCCGCTAATCATTCTTTGACTGAATCGATCTGGACTTACATACCCTTGCAAAATGCAGTGCACCGGGTACAGGGGTAAGCCGACCGCCTCCATTATCTCAGGAGCTTGTATGCAAACAATTGAATACATGTGAATTGCAAAGACACGTTGCTTTCCTTCAGTGTGATTTTATTCCACTCGTGTTTTTTCCACTTGCTAAGTAAAATAGCCTGAATATTCTACGGCAACTCCTGGCTTGAGCTTCATCCAAACGAATGACTTTTTCACAAAAGTTGCGAGAAAGAAACATCATTCGCGCAGCTAACATTTTGGCACTGTTTGGCAGCTTCAGGACGGAAAACCGGGGCAAGCAGCAGCAAGGACACCAGTCTGCGTGGCCTCATTTATTGAATACCATGTAAGATGACATATGAACGCTGCCGCCCACCGGTGCGCGGGACCGACCCTCATTCGCTCTGTCGTGCGCACCAGCAGCGATCTGCCTGCCGCCGAGAGCCACCGGCAGGCGGCGGCACTGCGACGGGAGGGCGTGACGCCCCGGCCCCAGCGACCCGTCCGGTCCCGCCGGGCCAAACATCGAGACTCTCACCCGGGGACGCGGTCACGGCCACAGCGGCTCGCGGGCAGCGCGTGGACCCGGTCACGAGCGGGCGTGGCCACGTCCCCCTTATGATGTACACGACCGCCACAGATTCGCGTGCCACGCCACCCCGCACATGGCGTCCAGGACTGTATACGTGGCGCGTCTTCGCGGTGCAGTTCGGCTTCCGGAAATGTCATCCGGCCCAGGACCGCGCCTACCGGACGTCACGCCGTCGCCAACACTGCGCGCAGGTCGTTCGCCAGGCACGGCACGTGGCAGGGCGATGTGATCCGCCGGCCGGCGCGTCGGCCGCCCGCAGCCCGTCCTCACGCCCGGCCGTCCCGGTGCGCGCTCAACGCCTGCCGCCGTGGCCAGGCCGAGCCGCCGCCCCGGCGCGCCGGCGGCAGACGCCCGCCTACATCATCCGCTGGGCCCGCAACGGCGCCAGCAGCGTCTGCGCTGTCATGGCGTCGGGGAAGAGGCTGTGGTAGTTGATGAGCGGCACGTACGCGGCCGTGATCACCTTGCCTGGGGAGAGAGGGGCGGACGTAAGACTGCGGTGACGACCGCCGGCTCGGCCCTCAGACCACGCAGCGTTGCGTCCGAAACGCGGGCGGTCTTCTAGCACACTGATGCAAGCCGGCTGCTGTTGGATGCTCTGGCATTCTTGGGCTTCATACCGCAGGGTGGTGTCTGACTGTGCGGCGAAAGTTAGAGTACCGGGTACAACATCCTGCTTTCAAAAGTATTGGAAAGTGACTGGCAGAGCCGTCGAGTAAAGGGGGACACAAACACTCCCAAAAAGATCCACTAACTGCCGATGAATCCGAATCACGGGTATTTCACAGGCCCTTTCCACAAGCCAAAGGCTGTCGACAGCAGAATACAACCAAACAATACTTGAAATCGGTATTGACAACCCCAGCACTGACAATCTCTCAGAAGGGGGTCCGGAGTGCCCACCCCCCACCGGCAGTGCTAGTCCCCGTGCAACTGCTCACCGGCGAACCAGCGTCCGTGCAGCGAGTTGACGGAGGCGGCAGCTGACGCGATGCTGGGACACTTGACGTAGACGTTGCCCTGCGGCGACTCCTTGTCCACGTAGATGTGCGTCAGGCCGCCGTGTTTGTTGCACTCCTCGACCACATCGTCCCGGATCTCGGAGTCGAAGGACGGGTTCTGGGCGACGCTGCAACACCGCGGTGTTGACTGTTGCGACTCTGACCGGGATGGGTCGCCCAGAGCCGCGGCGTCCCATCCCGCGGGGAGGGCGCCAGGGAGGGCGCACCGCGGCGGCGGGGTTCCCGCGAGGTGCGCTGGTTTCCGCCGGCGCGCGACTAATCATCACCAGTTGTGTCAGGACGCCCACACTGGTGAAATCACACAGTCGTCCCCCGACTGTTTGTGGGGGAGGGGGGGGGGGGCAGTGGGGGAGGGATTGAGGCACTGAGCGATATCATTATATAGAAGTCATGACAGGATCTGCTGAAGCAACATTGTAAGCCCCATGTAACTGAACCAAAGCTCCGACGATTATACCCCTCCTCATCCCCGAAGACAGAAAAAGGGCTCAGAGATCCATATTTCATACACATCACAACTAGCTAGCAACACGCAGCAGGGAGCAAGACGAGCACATGCAACGTCCGCGCTGAGCGGCAGGCAGACAACATTCGGCAGACAGTCGGCAGAGGCGGCTGCGGTTCGGGGCGGTCCATCGCAACCGGAGGGACGTCCCAGTCAGCTAGGCGCGCTAGGCGCCACTAGTTCCCACGCGAAGCCGACCCAAGCCGCGGTCTTCTCCCCATCAGTTACCCCACACATGGCGAACACGGCCTACTCAAACGGGCATCCACCCAACCGCAGTCGGCAGGCCGGTGGTGGCGACCATCCGCCCCGGCACGGACTGCCACCCTGAAGAAGTCCGCCCACGCCTGCACCCTGCCACGTCCGCTCGGCGTGTGCCCACTCACGTGTTGGCGTCGAACATATTGGAGAGCATAAAGCACTGCGTAGCGATGGGCGGCGCGATGCCTGAGTGGGCCGCGATGCCGCCCATCTGGTTGTGGTTGAGCGCATTGGCGGCGGCCGTCGGCAGCTGCATGCCGGTGCCTGCCGAACGCCAACCGTCGGTCACAGTCAGCGTGACGCGGCAGCGCCGTCGGCGGACGCCGACCGAGGCCCGGCCCCGGCCGGGCTACTCTGTGACGGCGAGCATGGGTGGGCGTCCATGTGGCGACACACTCCATGAGCGAATCACGAGTGGCAGTGGTGGTCACTACTGACGGCTACCGAGGCGGACCGCAGAACCGTGCCACCCCGCGATGTCCGGCAGCCCCACGTCCGCCACCGGCATGGGGACGATAGGGCCGAAGTCGCTGGTTTGAGCAGCGGGGTTCATCCCTGGCACCAGAGTAAGGCGGCGACTCTGTGGCTGATGCATGCACAGACACACCTTCCGACATCTGGCGGCATCTGCAGTTTACGGAGACCGCATCGACGGCTCCCAAGACAACAGCGCCAACAGAGAGGCCCTTGGAAACGGACACAGGTAGTTCACATCACGTACTGCTACACACATAGAATCGATGCATCAATACCCGCCCCCTGGAATCCCGCACCCGCCGGCCGCCGCCGGCCCGCGACGCCGCGCGCCTCACTCACCCTCGGCCAGCTTGGCCATCAGCTGGAGTCGGCCGGTGGCGCCAAGGTCGACGCCCGAGCGGTCCATCTCATCCGAGTCGAGCAGGTTGGGCCCGCCGGCGGCCACCTCCGAGCGCTCGGTCACGTGGCCCACCTTCATCGGCCGGCCAGCCAGCTCAAACCCGTTCAGCTTCTCCAGGGCCCGCTTGGCATCCTCGGCGTTGTGGAACTGGCGGCGGCGGCGGACGTCGGGTCATAACCGGCAATGAGTGCGCACCGTACCACATGCCGTGCCCCTTCCATGACGCCTAGGGCAGCGAGGCAGTCGAAACCAGTTGTGGTATATAGTTACATCGACCACACAAATACTGCAACATTTCCCGCTCACCACCAACTCAAGGCGAAATTAGATTTGGACATTGAAAGCAGGAGAGGTTCGCATGACACACAATCACGCTGGGCTGTCGGCAAATATTAATGACCACCAGCAATAGCCGTCCAGTGTCAACAGCCGCCGTCCCACGTGCCCTCCTCCCCTCCCTGGTACCAAGCCGACTCCCGGACTTGACCGTGGTCCACTTAACATCGGGGGCAGCCGGCACCGCGTCCCACCGCCAGTCCCGTGCGCGGCCGACCGGCGGCGCCGCGCTCACCGTGAGGAAGCCGTAGCCGCGCGAGCGACCCGTCTGCGAGTCCATGATCAGCTGGATGTCGTCAATCTTGCCGAACGGCTCGAAGATGCCCTTGAGCATGTCCTCGGTGATGTTGAAGTGCAGCGAGCCCACGTACAGTCGCATCGAGCCGCTGGCGTTGGGCCGAGGCGTGGAGCCAGCCGCGGCCGCTGCCGCCGCAGCTCGGTTCTTCTCCGCCTGGGAGGGCGAGCACAGGTGCGTCAGACGCGCGCCAACTCCCCGTTCGGGATCGTGTCACGTGTGTAGACAATGTAGGGCCAGGCCGCAGGATCGGGTTGACGAGATGCGCTGTTGCTGCGCTGAAAGGCCGCATCTGAACACTATGAATGCGTGTCCGACCCTGGCAGGAGCTGGGCAGGACGAGTCTGACCCTGGCAGGGGACGAGCAGGACGAGTCTGACCCTGGCAGTGGACGAGCAGGACGAGTCCGACCCCTGACAGATGACCAGCAGGACGAGTCTGCCGTGACACTTACCTGAGAGGGCTGCACCATGATGGGCACGCCCAGCAGCTTCTGGCCGGTCAGACCCATGGCCAGCGGTACCGACTCCACGTCCTTGAACTCGACGTACACGATGCCCTTGAAGCGGCGGGTCTTGTTGCACATGATCATGCGCACGTCCGTCACCTGTTGGAGGATTCGCATGAGAAGTTAGGACCAAAGACACACACTGGTAATTGTGAAAAAATGACAAAAAAAACACATACCCACCTGCGGGACAGGGACTGACCATGGATATGGAGGCAGAAGCAATTATACTGATCACATGCAAACAAAACCTGACAAAGGAGAAGAGAGAAAACACATCACTTACAAAATCATGGGCAAATGCATTGCCACTTACAAAACGAATTCTGCCACACCTGGACGCACATCATATACAACAGGCACAATATCATTAATTCCCCAGACCATACAATGCGCCAGGACATTGCAAAAACACCTCTTCTCCAGGCCTCACCAGCGCGTCACGCACGTGTGAGAACAGGGCGGGGGAGAAAGCCGGGCACCAAGTCCCGCCCATTCTTTACGAACGCTCAGCATTCACCTTAGGCGAAGCACGTACGCACACCACACCACCACAAAGCGGATGATTCCACATTCTCCTCGTGGTGTTCGTGCGTCGGGGCGCGCGGCCCACCACCGCCAACTCTCACCTTGCCCACCGATGAGAAGAACTCCTCGACGTCCCTGGTTTTGAGCCGCTGCGACACCTGCATGCAGAGCACGGTGCGCGCGTCGCGCTCCTCGGGCGTCATATCCACGCGTCCACGGCCGCCGCCACCACCCCTGCCGACCGCGCGCCGGCAGGCTGTCAGCCGGAGCACGCGGCGCCCCGGAGACGTCCCCCCCCCTCAGATGGCGCCGTGGGTCCAGCCAACACACGGCACGCTCACACAGCACGGAAAGAACCGACTCGGTGGGGCAACAACCAATGGCCTCTGGTGGGCACTTCAAGGGCACAAATACGCCGTGATGGCACTTGGCTGTCGATCGTTTAAGCAACATGCACGCTCCTTGCAACGTTTTCCCCAACAGGCTCCTTACAATGCAGCAGTTTTGTGCCGGAGGGCGACAGCCCTTCAGCCCACGCACGGCACGGTCGGCTCATGCCCAGCAGGGCCTAAACAAGTGAACACTGGTGCAGCATGAAGCAAGAGCTTAAGGACGTCTGATCAGCGCTTGGTTCTTGCACCGTAAATAATCCTTCCGTCGGAGTATGACGCATTTCACAGCGGCATTGGACACCACTGGCAGATCCCCTACCGTAGATCACAGCCTGATAAACCCACTTAAAGCTGATCGCAAAGTGCGAACCCACGACTCGGGGTTACCAGTCGAGCCTGCCGCCGCGGCGCCTGCCGGCCGCGCTACTCACCCTCTGCCGCTACTGTGTCGCGGCGAGCGGCCCTGCCAGCGGCCATGGCCACGGCCTCTGTCCCGATCTCGGTCTCGGTCTCGGTCTCGGTCTCGGTCCCGATCCCGGTCCCTGTCACGGTCCCGGTCCCGACTGCGGGAGCGGTGTCGCCGGCTGCGGTCCCGGTCCCGGTCCCGGTCCCTGTCCCGGTCCCGGCTGCCGTCCCGGCTGCGGCGCCGCTTGCTGTCCTTGTCTCTGTCCTTGTCTCTGTCTTTGTCCCTGTCTTTGTCCTTGTCTTTGTCCTTGTCCTTGTCTTTGTCCCTGTCCTTGTCCCTGCTGCGTCGCCGCCGGTCGCGGTCTCGGCTCCGACTTCGGCTTCGGTGACGGTGACTGCTGCTGCTGCGGCATAGGGCCGTCGCTTGGTGTCAACAGACTGCGCATGGTCTAGTGCATGTCATGCCGGTCAAACCGAGACGTATATTTCCCACACCTTCGCCAGCCAGGATAAGTCAAAGCACGTCATAAATCTGTTGCAGCCGGGTCCTCACTCGACAACACCAACCTACGGCAGTGCATGATTCGCGACAGCACGAATGATCCGCTGTAAAATAGTTAAGGATTTTGATTGCTGTTGTTGATTGGAGTTTTACCCTAGTCTCTTAACTGTCATGATGAGCTTCGAGGAATGCCCAACGTTGGCGTTTGTAAAGACCATCGATATCAGACAAAATATGCTAAGACATCCTTATATAATGCGACTATGCAGCTACGAAATGCAATTCGATGTTGGGGAAAGCAAATGTGAATCTTGAGCGCAAATCTATACCTCGAATTTCAACACATCCAACTTTCGTTTTTGAACAAGCGAAGGACATCGACATAAAACTTCATAAAACCCTTTTACGAACGGAGAGTGGAGTGCAGTCACGCTTCTTTGCTACACCAAGTGCCACGAACGGATCACTAAGCTGCGATAGCCACCGCCGACGGTCCAGTGCACGCGTCACGCCACAGCCGGCCTCACCTCTTGGTGTTGCCGCTGCTGCTGCGGCCGTTCTCGGCACCCTTGACGTCGACCTCCTACAGCAGGACAGCACGGTGAGCACGACGCGCGTGCGGGGAGGAGGAGCAAACAGATCAGCAGCGGGCGGCGGCGGCGGCCGCGCCCCACAACAGCCGGCAGAGAGCGCGGCGAGCGAGCGCGGCAGCGGCACACGCGCACTAAGTGGCGGTTACTCACGAGCCCCGGCCCCGCGCAATGCGCGGCGCGCCCCGTACAAACCTGGTAGTAACGCGCTTTCGCTAAACGCCGACGAAATGCAACACACAATCTGCAAAATATTCTCATTTCAGTACTGGGATGAGACATGACGAGCGAAACACACAACAAATCACACCACGTTATGTGGAGAGAAACAACACCATTTTGTTTTGAGCACGACCGTTCCAGACAGTCAAGGAGAGGGGCAGCACGAGTATACATGAAGTCATTTCAATTTATTATTTGGGCTTGATGAAGCTGCAGCTGCCTGGCCAGAGCATACAATCACTTTGTTTGCTGTCCAAAACAACTGAGACTCAACTGGGATCATCGTGTTCCGAGCCGGATGGAGCTAACTGGCGTTACTGTTGGTAATGGTGCCTGGGCCTTTCGTCGACCGACACACGCAATGAAAAGAGAGACTGGCATGCACGCTACATGGGGACACACGACAGGAGGTGGCGCCGGTCGCTATCTGCCGCCGCGGCCTCGGCCACCCGACAGCCTACGCTGATAGGGAACGGTCTTCATAATCCTCTACACTATTAACTCTCACAAGTGATCTGAAACACAGACGGAACGGGCGCGGCAGTAGGTGATTGTGACCCACGTCTGGTGGCACGTCCACTTCACACACGGGGCGACCGGCGCGAGCCAGAGCACGCGCCACCCAGCCGCGCCGCCAGCATGGCCACACGCCGAGCAACAAGTTCAAGTGGCAGGGTTAGCCTCCAAAATATAGCGACTTTGGCGCAAGCTGGACGGCCGATTTAACCAGGGGAGCTACAAACTCTATTTCCAGTAATTCAGTACTCCCCTGCGATATGACGCTCATAATATCTAACCTTCATAATTTATGAAAAATGAGTAACATAATATGAAACGTATGCTTGCATTTTCAAGCCAGAAATGGGATGCCTTGCCTTGCCATTCTAATGTTTGCTTACACCGCACTGGCAGCGTCGGAAAACGCGAGCAGTCCACAATTTTGTGACGTGCGTTATAAAATGGCATTACACCATGACACATCACCAATGTATCCCTAGACCAGCAATGACACTAATAGCATTCTGCTGTTCACGGCATAGGGGAATAGCTAACAAGCACCAACAATGCGCATTTCCGCGTGACGAGGGAACTGGAAGCAGACACGCTGTTGGAGTCGCATGCTTATCGTGAATTTGCATCTTTTCCAGTGCTGCAGAAACAGCCAGTGTACCCCTTCACTTCAACTGACAATGAGTCACTAACTTGTATTCAACAATGCAGGTCCAAGTCACAGCCATACAATGTACACAGAAAGATGGACCATCACAACGCACATACCTTTTTGGAGTACGGTGCCTCCAAAAGTTCGTGCACGTCGAGGTCGTCAGCCATCACTGGTCTGTTGAGATCAACAACAGAACAACTTTGTGAATGTTTTGCACAAACATCTATTAATCTGAACAGCAGGAATAATGGCCATATGTCATTCACCTGACCATTATGAAAATGTGATTTGAAATGGCAGGATAGTGCGTGAAAACTGCACATGGCAGGATATTAGAAAGTTACATGCTCATAGTTCACATATTTTAGTCTACTTTCATTTCACACTCTTTCAAGATACAACTTACCAAAGAAAATATGTACTGGACCGCTGGACTATTTTCACAGTTCTCCTTTATGACTGCTGGGCGAATCTCCTGCAAATGTTGTTGTTGTTAGCATGTGACAATAAAAATATGGTACCATATCCAAACTAAAAAATAAAAAGGGAGCCTTCAAAACTTCACAGACCCAGTGCATCCCATATGATTGGATGGAGTTCTGGGCATGTGTCAATCCGAGGCCTTGCTTGTTGAGTAACCCTGACTCCCCAATACATTATGACATTCTGAGTCAACGGCAACAGCATGTGGTGAAATCTTAACATATCACAATGCTCTGTATTGTTGTTGTTGGTTGGAGTTTCAGGGCGCGTCGACTACTGCGGTCATTTTGCGCCCATAACAGCCAAATGACTAGCCTCGGAGTGTGACTATGAAATGACTAAAAAATATGTATTATTCAGAAATATAAATGGCTGAGTTGTATCAGGAATGCGTCATCGATACGAAACTTTTGGCAGCCTAAAAACTTATTGGGCCACCTTGAGGAGAGAGCCATACTGTGCTGGACATGTTTGACTACTTGCTGACAACATTCACATTGACAGGCACAAGGCATTGTAAACCACCTGATGAGCAACAACACACCAGAATGTCATGCCTATGTGGTTTAACTGATTACATGGGCAAAAGTGGTGTTCTGGGTTCTGGGGTGCAAACAATATGAACTGCAGTGTTCAAACCATTCAATCAACTGGATCACTGCAGTTGTCAGGGCATGACATCCTGCCCAGTACCTGTTGCCATTGTCAGCACCCCTATTACTAATGTGAACATGGGCGTGAAAATGTGACCACATGCCTCCCAGTTACACATAAATCTATGATTTCAGAAGATATTGAGTTTCAAGAAAGCTGTTATTTCAGTGATGTTAAGCACAAATCTTTCATAGTTGTTATAACCATGTTTGACAAACATTTAGCTTGGTTCTAGTTACAATGTCTGCCTAAAATACAGATGCTTGGTTTTTACAGATAACTGCTTATGAAATGAAAATTTTCAGATTTCAGAAGGCACCTGAACATGTCACAAACCTCCATGTAACACTGCTCTGCCACAGGGACCCAGATGAAATGTCCCACTTCACAAACTGCAGGAGACCATACACCCTATTTTGCACCACCAAAGTGTCTTGTATGTGGCCAAGTACTGTGGGCACAAACCAAAACTATCCTTCAGGTTGAGAACCCCCCCAACTGGTAAACATAATGGCAGTGTGTGACTGACACCTACCCAGTGGTTTGAGCAGACTCTGCTCACATCCCTCCCTCCATGCCACATAATAATGACAGTGTGTGACTGACACCTACTCAGTGGTTTGAGCAGACTCTGCTCCTATGCTTCCCCCCATGCCACATCAATTGAATGGTGTGTTAATTTGCTTAAGTAGTGGGGAAAGGGGAGCCCTGCCTCACACCAGCCACAAAATCTGAAAACCACATTGCAGAGAACAAAATGTGATTGTTTGCTTCATCCCTTTTGATGGATGAGGTGGTGCTAGAGGTTATTCAATGGTCAATGCATTGTGACATGCCGGAACTGCTAAGCCAAGATAGAAGTGAAATGATGATGCCTCCACAAGTTCTGTTTCATGCCAGCATTTAAGCTGATGCCACCAACTCTTGCATCAGATATATCAACTCCATAGGTTAGGTGAGAACTTGCAACATATCATCCCCAGCATATTAAAAGATGGGCAGATCCAGCAATTCAGTCTCATGGAGCTAACTAGTTGGCCCTACTCCCTGATGCATCACTTACTGGAAATACCTTTGCCTGATGCAGCATGAAAACAGCAAAAAAAGAATGTGCATAAAATTAAGTTATATGTGGTGACAAGAGAGAAATTGATTGAAACAAAACTGAACTGTAACAGGGTCAGAAAGTTTGGGGTGAGATTAAGCTTGGATGCTCTGGCAAACCATGCTAAAGCCTTTAAAACTTACTACAACCTAAAAGAGAGGGGATAAGGAATATGGAACACAATCCCAAGCAGACAGCTGTTAGCTCTCCCAACAAACAGCACATTCTTATTTGTATTGTTGTTATAGCAGCTTTGTACATGGTTCATCTTCATGAATCATCAGCTGAGGTTATAAGGCATCATCTCTCTCTCACCCTAGTGCAGACATGATGTGCCACAGTGAGTCAGTACCTGCACATATGGTCCCATTTCTGTATGGCACCATTACCTTAATTAGAGGTCAACAGATATTACCTTCTTGAATCTTACACCAACATCCCACCAATAATGAGATGGGCTGGAGTCACTTTAGGTCCTTGCTCTTTGGCCAACTGAGACAACCTATTGCCATTGGCAACAGTTGCTTTAGAAGTCTGGTGACTGGCACAGGTAGGACAGACCAGTGGTGCATTGCCTTGTGCCTTGTGGTGCATTAAGTTTTTGCCACAACATTATGCTATTGAACAGAAATATCATGACTGAAATGTGGGGGATCAGGGATCTCACAAGCATTGTTTAAAATAAGCACTAATCCCAGAAACCCTTTCAATCAAAAGGGTTTAACTTGTTTTTTAATGCACCACTCAGCATGAGTCACCCCACACACTTCAGCTCTAAATAAATACTTGAGGCTCATTAGTAGCATTTTCCACACATCCTTAATTGTACAGCAGCCTAATTTGGTACAAAATCTGAAATGCCCAAAATACGATCAGCAGGAGCAGAACCACGGTTCATCATCAGGGTTGTCAAAATGCAGAGACGTTTCATCAATGCTTTTTAATTCTTTGTCTGTCAACTTTCTGCTCAGCTTTCATGTTTGAGGTACCTCAAAATGCAGTCTGATGCTACAAAGTACAAAATGTAAGTTGATGGGCCGACATGTTTAAACAAAAACAGCTCCAGGGTGAAAAATTTATAGGTTATTCTACAAAGCCCCACAAAAGGCAACTGGCTTTCCTACACTTACAATTGTGTTCCACACATCTCCAAATTTGGTGTGTTTGGAAATCAAAATAAGGAAGACCCCAAATAGGGTACATGCTGAATGAACTTAGCATGCAAATAGGTTCTTACATACCATTTATCAATTGGTCTGCACCACTAAAGAAAAGAAAAGAAAAACCAATGGAAAGGGCTAGATGCACTGGATATTGATGCAACAATGTTCTTTGAAGCAATGCAACAATGTTCAAAGCAACAAAGCAACAATGTTCTTTGAAACATTCCTAATGGCTGGTTAACTGCACATAACTTTTGTGGAGATGCTTTGTGCTTAACTTTGTGCTCACTTGTGACCTAGCCCACAGTTGCATTGACCTGAGACAAAGGTCAGGTGGAACTGTAAAACGCACTGAGGTGCATACGAAATTTTCAAATATCATTTTATACAGGCAGGCACAGCCTTGACGTAAAATACATCACATTTGTCTCAACTGGGCTGTATCTGTCTTATCTCTGCGATCTTATCACGCCTGGCCCTGGATGTGGCTGCTCATGCAACCCACCGTAAGTTCCGAGATCCACCAATCCATGTGGTGTGAGGTATTTTTTGCTTGCCAGCTTCCACTGCTTATGTTGAACAGGTGAACCAGCTACAAACAACCTGATGCACGGTGGAATACGGCCAGTACAAGGTTTCGTTTGGCTGGGTTAGGATAGGTCGGGTCATCTGAAACTGTGAAACTACGGTCTCGTCGTTGCGGGATGCTTGATACATTTTTCGAAAGCTGCAAATGTTGTTATGTTACTAAATGTTGCACAGTGGTAAATTGTAGATGCAGTGAAATTTCTCATGTTGAGCAGAGCACACGTGGTTAGTAATTTTACGTGTAAAAAAAGGTCGGGAAAATCTTGAGAGCCCCAAATCATAAAGGCTGTGGTGCGTATACACCCTCCAAGCCAGTCTTGAACAGAAACAAAAGCAAACATGCATAATCCCACGTTAAAAGTCAGCTCAATGCGTTCTATGCATAAAATGATCCCTAAATCCACCAACCCACTCTGAGCCAGTTCTTTTGATATTACGAATTATCGGCCACCGGGCCCGCACTGCCAGCGGGCAGATGGTTAACGCGCTGATCTTGCACGTAGTACACCCGTGTTCGAATCTCAAATATATTCGCTCTTAAGTAAATAGTCAAGTGGTCTATCGCTGTGGTATGGTGACATCAAATTGCTTCATTTCCGACGGGAATAAACTCCACCTTTGGCTTTCCACATCAGACAGAAGCGTAGTTTCTAATGCCTGGGGCTAGCGATATTGAGGATCTTGTAAACGCTGGCCGTAAATCTAAATGAGGCCAGCAGCTTGTATAAACATAGGGGTCCTATTTCATTTGCTAACACGCGCCACACAATAACACGCGCCATAACAATTTGACCCCCCTCCCCGAGATCTCGGGAGCTAAGAAAGCTAGAGACACCAAATTTACAGTACGCGTTGACCTGTACGTGAACTCACTTAAGTCAAAGTTTGAGGATCCTAGGTCATGACCTTCCGGTTAAATAATGTCAAATTACCGGTTCGTCTCCGAAGTGCCCCCAGATGCCAGGTCAGTGTGGGAAAAATCTGTTTCTTGGCGGATGTTGCACCAGGAAATTTTGTACTACAGGCTCTTGACTGGCAAGAATAACAATTTTTGTACTCCAGACAAACGCTGCAGTCCGCCCCACAAAGCACAGGCACCATTACAAATGTATGAGCCGAGTATAAGTACCAAGGCAGACAGTTTTGTTTTCTCGATAGCCAGGTGGGTGCATAAACTTTGTTTTCATCAAGTGAGTTATAACTTTTATTTGATTTCCAGAGACTAAACATATGGAGCACCAAGAAATGGAAACAAGCATCTGCAATCCTGCAGGAGCTGGCCAATCCAGGGTGTTCATGTCAATGTCCTTCATCATTGTATTACGTGGGTTAGATGCACTTGTACAAGCCTATGCCACTCCCGAAGGGTGATGACAACTCATGTGAGTTACTTCTGTGGAAATGAAATAAAATGAAATATGAAATGTGCTTGTTTTAAGTACCTACCGCTGCCACATACCTCACATGTCACCTGTGGGGAAAATATACGACGCTCCTGAGCAAGCAAGACCGCATTCTTCACGACGCACACACCTACCGGTGCCTTTTTCAAGAAACGGACAAACATCACGGCGCCGGCTCCCGCCACGCGACGAACCCATAGCCTCCCTTACCCGAAACTTGTGGCAGCCCACAGTCCTGCAACTGACGAGTGCATTCTCGAGCAGTGAAGGTCCGCGTCGGAACAAAAGGACACCTAGAACAATATTCGTTCGACCGGAAAACCACTAGCAGCACCAAAATCACCAATGGCTCATCTATTTCAACTAGATCATTCAAAGACTTGCAGAGCAGGAAGTCCAGGAAGCCAACTATGCTCTTAACTTACCTCATATTAAGAAAACATGTTGCGATTTTACCAAAGGGCGTGCATTTTGCAAACGGTTTGGTGTGAAAATTCCAAAATATTGCGGCAATGAACATCCTTTTCAAAGCGCTTGTTTCATTCCTGCTCCTGCCGAACCAACCACCAATCACCATCCAACTTGCAACTAAATTGAAAATCATAGCATTCAAACGCACCACATATCGGCACTTTTAAGACAGAATCATGACATTAAATGACATCTAAATATCACGTTTGTGGGCGGCACTTTTGGTGGTAACGGCTTCTTTTAGGTTCCTAAATGTCATCGGAAATTACATTCCCAAAATGGGAGTTTGTGGCATGCAGCATTCCAAAACTTATCGTTACTATTGCATAAATGATAGTAA
Source organism: Pollicipes pollicipes (assembly GCF_011947565.3). Classification (NCBI taxonomy): domain Eukaryota; kingdom Metazoa; phylum Arthropoda; class Thecostraca; order Pollicipedomorpha; family Pollicipedidae; genus Pollicipes; species Pollicipes pollicipes. The sequence continues at coordinate 5,300,360 of NW_023596545.1, forward strand.
GTCAACCACCTCTTACGAAATCGGTAAATGCCGGCCTTTGGATATTCGAGGATATCTTACTTATTTAACAACGGTATCACGTCTCCAGGCTCAACCAGTACCTGTACTTGTAAGACAGAGATGGTCCATAACCCGGTGGGAAAAAATCGCAGCACTTGGTTGCCCTTTTCACAATGGGGCCTATGAAGAGACCTGCGGAGAACAAGCCGGAGCACAAGCCGGAGAACAGCAAGTTTTTGGCAAGGCTAGCCAAATTTTATCAACAAATTTGCGGGTTTTGGTATCGCCCAGACACGAGCCTTCCTTAGAGGGTGCTGAAATGACGTGATATGCCTTAGAATGAGAAATATCTATCGATTTGTAGTACAGGTACTGCATTATCTCGGCGTTGTCTTGCGCGACCAGAAGATAAGATATATTTATAGGTGGCAAATTACAACTTGAAATGCATGGCTGTAAAGCTCTGTGATTTTTCAACCACGAACTTAACAATTTGTGTTGGTGCAACTGGATAAATGGCTTTTCTTAGACTATTCATCACAGCCTGTCATTTCAGGAACGACCAGCGGGACTTGTACTTGGTTGGCCCCTTGACGAGTGCTAGAATGCCATCACAATGTCTGGGAATGCGCCAGAACTCCTTGCGTGGCTTGGTTGTTCGTCTTGATGTGGTGGGAGTGAGGAGGCCGGAGGGTGAGTGCAGCTGCTTGGGATTATGTGCATCGTGGTTGCGAGTTTGAGTTATTCAGTGAGGCAAATTGGAATTGGCTGCCTTCAATTTTCACACAGCATGCATCCACACTTCTAAAGTTGCTTGGGATTTAGTTTTGGACCGCTTTAAGTCATTCCAAAAAAGGTAAATAAGTACCTGGGAGCTGATCTACAAATGTTTACCACTGCAGGCCGATGCAAAATCACCTTGTTATAACCTGCCCTACCTACAGCGTGGTGGGTAGGTAGATAGGTACTAAGGTATCTATATACAACATTAATGCTAGGTTTGGGTTTCCCATGTGGGATCAAATATGAGGCTGACCTGTTTTCAGCCTGTGGTTATATTGCTGTAACATGACAGGTGGCAATGCTGCCATGTTCCTTGCTGTCAGGCATAAGGTCCTGCAGTGACACTGTTAAAATTTTCTCTGCATAGGATCATAGGGGACTTGGAGAAGAGGAGAGGGATAACAGGAGGTGCAGGAAGAGAGGAGGAATGGAAGGAGAAGAGTGACAGAAAGAGCAGAGGAGGAAATGAAAGAGGAGAAGAGCAGAAAGAGGATAATAGGAAGAGGAACACTTTTGGTATGTTTATATTAATTCTGTAAATGCCTCAAGGACTACATGTTAGTGATGTCACATACATAAGGCTTTCATAATCGGTTGCAGCTGCCTAAGAGTTATTAAAAAACCAGGGTGGCATGCAAAGTGTCTGTCCACAACTCAGTTTATCAGTAAGCAGAGATGCATCTGATTTATCATTTTGATATTGTGTAAGTTTGCATGTAGATGGGTAATGATATGTAAATGAGCTTTGTATGATGCACATGTGAATGTATATGCATAAAGTTTTGTTGTTAACCTCTCTTACTGTATACTTCTCATTAACACATACCCTTGATCAATATTTGCGTGTATAGGCGAGCTAGTAGCACTACCCAGATATGGATGGGATCAGCGCGGCGCCCTCATTCACAAGAAGTGCTCTGTTCCACTGAAATGCAGAATGGCATGCTGACACTAATTTTGGCCAGAAAAACACTGGGAAAATGTTGATGCATTAAAGGCAGTGTGTAATGTACTCCAACCAAGGCCCATTGTGCAGACACTCATTCCACATCAGACAGACTTCTGCTTGCAGACAAATTTGTACTCCGACCGCGAAAATTTTTGTACTCCGCCACCAGCAAAAAAAAATTTAAATTTCCCACCCTGTGTCAGGTAACTGTTTCCACGCAATCACATGCTCAGTTAACGTCAGTGACCTTGTTTGACCTTTCAAAGTCCTAGTGACCAAAATCATACAAGACCACCCTGAGTTTTGCATTTGAATAAAGGACAAACATTACGCTAAGCAGTATGTTCCTAAAAATAAAATGCTAACCCGGGTCATTTTATGACAATGACCTATTGTGACCTCCAAGACGTCCATGTAAGATGTATAATGCGGTTCCTGCTATCAATTCATTCAAAATGAGCACCAGAAACTATCCCATACAGCAAGTCCTAGAGTAGTCAAACAGGTTGGTTTTGACCTTGGTCTGACCTTTATACCTGACCCTAGGTGAACGTAATTTGCTCATTCAATATTTGTGTTGCCTAAGAAAGCATCTCAGATATGTATGGCTTCGTCTAATACTGCGCTGTTGCTTCAGATTGAACGATTACACAGAAATTGACTTTGCTGAAAACATGGCCTGGCTTTGACCTGCCATAGGTCAGTAAACTTACAGGGAACATCTAAATTTCTGATGCCAAACGATCCGCCATTCAACTGTCTAAAGCTATGCAAAATTTGGCGTGGTTACACCGCGCCGTTCGGAAACCATTCTGGAAAAACCTTCGGGGGATCAGTTTGACCCCCACCCCAGCGCGTGTTAATGTTCAACCGCAGGTCGAAATCAATCAGTAAAAAGTTAGGTGCCCACTACCCTTCCCAGCAATTGCTGAAGGGAATGTCCCACATTTGTAGGGGGTTTTGAACTGAAATAGGCATCTTGGGGACCTTTTGATGCAGTTCACGGCCATGTCCTTTTTAAGACCCAAAAGGCTCTGATTTGAGTTACCTGAGCGCAAGGTCACTCTCCCGAATGCCATGGAAAAAGAAAATGTGACAGCAGGTCTGTCTTTTTCCCCTGTTGGCGTTTTTTTCATTTTCTTTGGCCTATTTCTCACAGACAACCCGGTTGGCGCCTTGTGCGCCGGGGAAAAAAACCTTGCACGGGTTGATAGGTTAATGAGGGATTACAACATTAGGACAGCATTACACGATATATATACATATATATATATATATATATATATATATATATATATATATATATATATATATATATATTACTAAATACTCCACACAGATTGTACAACTTTAAACCTTGAACCAAAAATTGTGTCCTACAAATACAACCTCTTCAGCTGCATTACCATGAATCCCCGTTGGGACTTTGTCTTGGACAATGTGCTCGCGAAGTTTGTTCTTCACGGCGAGAACGTTGTATTAGTGTTCTTCAAATCTAAATCTAACCCCTAAAATGTGATGTATTCATACCTGCCTTTATCTTCAGGCTTAGCGTTTCAGCATGACAAGGTAACGATGTTGGCAAGCTGAAAGAAACACTTGCACCCATGCTGCAGAGGTGTTGAAATGAGACTTGCTATTTCATTATCATCTTACCACCATTTTTAACTTATTGAGGCACTACAGCTGGCAATTACACCATTGCATGCCATTGCATTAGCAATTCATTTTGGCAGTAGTGGCAAGTCTGTGCAGCGCATTAATGCAAGTTTAGTATAAGCTTGCATGATGCGGCTCTGCCAAATTTATTTCCCTTAAGAATTCTGGAAATATAATGATGCTTTATTATATCTGAACATACCACTGCCTTCACAAATTTTGTATGCAGGCAAGCATTGCTTGTGAGTCATCACTTGCATGGTCACTGCAACTTGTATGAAATGCTTGGTGCTGGGAAAGGTGGCAAAGTATTGCTGTTGGTTTGGATGCGTATTGAAACGTCCAGAGTTCACGAAGTTCAGTGGTCAAAAAGTCCCGAATCGCAGCATCCAGCGCTCATAAGAAGCAGAAAACGTCCAAAACCCCTGGACGGAGGAGAATCATAAAGTCCAGTGTTCATAAAATCCAGTGTTCGCAAAGGCCAGTGTTCATAAAGTTCAGTGTCCATAAAGTCCAGCGTGCGCGAGATCCACGGTTTGGGATATTGTCCACTTCCTCGCAACCTTCCACATAATGGTTCGGATATTGCCCGATAGAGGGCTACCGGAGTCCATTTCGCCCGCCCCAGCCGACGAGTGACGTCATGCGGTGCAGTGCTGCCCAGTTCAACCACTGTGCGTGGATGTGGACAAGGTTTTGTTTGTGGGATATTGATTGTATGTTGTAAGATATAGATAAGATTCTCCGCGGTATTTGGTTCCCTTATCAACTGTATGTGTTGGTGATATTTCTCATGTTTTTGAAGGAACTGATGTCTGATGCGTAAAGCCGACTGATTTGATGTCTTCTCCCGGTAGGCGCGCATATATATCCCCAGCTCCTGTCACGTTTACCTATATTGTTAGTGATTTTATTTGCCCCCCCCCCCCCTCCCCCAATTGCAAATTCTTTCACGCGCTCCTGCAAACGGGACTTATTCTGAATTCTACATGCCTTTACTCTCAAAGAGAGGGGATGGGGGCTATCTCATCAGGTGAATCCACATACTGCTCCCTGGTGAGACACGTTCAATGGCCCAGACTGCCTGTTCCTTCGATTAAATACGTCTTAAACGGAAGCATGGTTTACCTAAGTCAGTTGGTTGGATGAGTGATGAAAATACAACGAAGAGTACCGTGATAATATGCCAACGAATTGGTCTCTATCCGAATTTGGCTCACTTTCTCACAAATCTGAAGGCTGCGACCCAAGTCACGGCGGGGGGTGAAACCCCTGCAACTGAAAAGGGAACCGCACTCCTGGTTTCAAGTAAATAGGAAGCAAAAAAGCAAACGTTGAATGTGAATGTGTTGAACTGCCTGCCAAACGTCACGCAAAATACTACGCACGTGCCGCGCTTAAAGGCGCTGTTGATTCACCATCTGAACAGCGGAGCAGAGTGTATGCCACTGAGCTGGTTCGCGATAGATAAGCTGAATGAATGGGGAGAGCCGTGAGCTTGTATTCGCCATCTACCTCATCAATCGTGACGCGCTTTTTCCTTCCACGCTTCAGAACCTCTTTAGTATAGAATTTGAGGTCCAGCAACACCAGTTTGGAGTTTATCGAGACGGGTGCAGTTCGCGTCGCAGAGGGGCGATGGCGGCATGGTGGATGGTGGCTGGTGTGCTCATCTCTGGGCTTTTCTATCCTGGGATGGAGTCCTGGCCACATCATTACCGCATCCCACGTACCTAATGCCTGATCAATGCGTAATAGAGGCGTTCCGCCTCGAAATAGCCATAGCAACCGGTGAGGCGTAAAGCCCCAATCGATATTACAGCCCGTCCCGACAACCAAGCCGCCGCCCGCTAAATTCGCAGACAATGTTTCCGCTCAATCACTGTATATATGTGGGAATAATGATGTGCAATCGGTTGGACGCGGAGCTTGGACACAGAGGCCAGCCCAGAGGCTGCCCAGCTCGACGGTCCGGCTGGCAGCCACGCCCGCGGCGGGCCGGCGGACGAGGCAGCCCAGCCGCTTGAACGCATTCAAGCGCGCACCGTCCCCCGCCCAGCACCGAACCCCGCCACACGCGCGCGGGGCCCTCCGTGGGGCAGCCCATCTGCGGCCGAAACGCTGCCAGCTCAGTCGGGCACGCCGCCATTTTCTCGTCAAAGCCCGAGGCCCCAGATTCGGTTTCACTGGGTTCGCCGCGGTACACATCCCGGCCGACCGGACATCCGGACGTGTCGGAGATCTCAGGATCTCGCTCGTGCTGGACCGGAACGGCCAGACCCCGCCCCCCTCCTCCTCCTTGACGGACGCCTTAATGGAAGAGCCTCATGTCCGTCAAGAACCAGCACCGGACAAGGTCCCTCTCCCATTTTCTCTAGGGCCCAAATGCGTCGAACTAGGATCCCTGTGCTATTTATTAAACCCGCTACTCTTGGGATCTTTTTGAAACGGTGAATGGCCCCGCGTTGGTGCAAGGTCAACCATCCCGGTCAGAGGGCCTTCGGCGTCAGAGAGGGCAACAATGTATCATGTGTGGTAATAGTAACTGATTGGACAACTGAAAGGGGACGGAAAGGCCCTTCAGCCCCAATCAAGAAATGCATGGGATCTCAAGTCTTGGCTGAAAACTATTGAAGTCTGGCTGTTGAAGGGGCGGGGGGGGGGGGGGGAGACGGGCGAGGAGTCCAGGAGAACCTCTTGGGAGGAGCCCCTTTCGGAACCATGAAATCCAAAAAATGGCCATACTGAGTGAGACGAGCAAAAATATTGCCAAATACAAATTATGAAAATACCGTAGCAGCGTCTAGCAGTCCAAGACGCAGTCACTGATAAACTCGTGGACCTCCTCTGGCCGCTCAGTCGGGACATGCGGTTAAGTCATGCATCAGATTTCGCGCCAGGTAGTGATTACGAATCGGCCAAGACAAAGGGCCATTGTAGGTTAATTCGATCGGATTTGTTATCGAAAATTAGCTTTAATGCGCGTTCCCGTTCACTCACGACAGTTCCATGGCAGGGCAATGTGAATACACCTTCAAAAATATTTACGTCTCAAAAACACTGCCACGCCAAATGCTCACATGCATCATGTATGTTTTCGTGATTGACGGTGACAAGTTGTTTAGATGATGACTCTTTCGGTGAAAGTGAGAGCGTATCATGCAATTTTCTGTCACTTGTGAAGATTGTCTAGCCTCCGGAATATCTGGCCGAATTATGATCAGAGTGACATAACGGGAGAGCTTTGGCACCCACAGATCGGGGTGCAAAAATGTGGATTCATGTAATGTTACGCTCAGGAAATATGTGGCTGATAGTGATATCCCTTCTCCATGAGCGTTGTGCGTATGCTTAGGCACCTATGCTCGCTGTATGTCTTAACCATCGCCCTGATTCGCCGTTTTGCATAACACAGGCTGATAGGGGATGGGGTGTTGATGCGACCCTCTCCGGCGTTTCCAAGCTTGTAAAGATGGAGCTTACCGAGAACAGCAGTATATTGTTATGAACACGATCACACGATTGGTACTAGTTTTTATGTTGTTGACAGATCAAAGGTCGAATTTCACAGAAAACCGCACTTTGTAACTTTATTTTATGTTTACGAGAACAAGCCTTGTAGTGACACGCGCCTTAAATTGGCGTGTCTTGTTCAATTCTGTGTACATTCTGTAGGGCAGTTCTCTTGCCGCCCGCCGCCTGAGCGAGCCATAGATCGCCGTCGAGTGCTCATCACAAACTGCCGCTGCTCGGAAGCCAGAAAATCTAGAAACACGTTTTGGTATCAAAACGCGCGCCATAATCACCGCCTATCATGGCGAGGGTTAAACGTCTTGCTTATGTTTTGCAAACTTCTTGCTCATTTTGCTAATAACTGAAGCCATAGCGGGCGAAACAGAAAAAAATCATGCTTGCTTCCTTCCATAATTACTTGCTCCTAGCTTGACCTCACGCTGACCCCGTCTCAAAAGACCAAGTATCTCGCAACACGTTGTGCTCTGTCCATGGGCTGGCACCGAAAGGTCCCGATGCTCGCGAAACATTCCCCGTCCAAACAACAAAAACATCTTCATTGACGTGCCAGACTGTTCGCACGCGCTTGGCGAAAGGCAGGTTGGTGCGAATGAAAATGGCGCGAACGATAAATGATGGACCAAGACAACCGATCGTTGTTATCGCGTAAGAGGAACTGCAGTAAACGCATACGCATCGAAGGAAATATGCCAAAGATACGGGTATGTAATTTGAATATGATCTAATAGTTCTCAATGTGTTCAGCTCCTTTCATCGTTTCGCAGTCTCTGATGATGGATGTAGGAGCACAGAGTGCGTTTACGGCAAGCCCAGTGCGTGGGGCATGCTACAAATGCTCTTGAAACGGGAAAAATGTAGGGGTTAGGCAACAAACGGCCGAGCGCATATAGGAACACCGACACAAATGTCAGAGCATCATGTTATTGTCGGTATTTAGCGGATACGTGGCCGGTAGGCAGTAGGGTTGCGGCAGGCTCTAATGTTCAATTTGATGTTTTCCGCCATTTCATGCGGAGGCAGATTTTCTCTGATGCATGTCTCGATTAAGATGACAGCATACCGTGCATTTGTGTTTCTTCTCACATTTTTCTAGTCTCCGTAATATCATGCCTAGCAGTGAACGGAATTATATAACGGGATATATGTGTCATCAGAATTAGAGCGCCAATGTGTAAATTCATATGATGTAATGCTTAGAAATATGCGCTTGATGGTGATATCCCTTCTGCATGTGTTATGTCGTACGCATGTGTAAGTACCTACTCTCGCTGTCTTACACATTATCTTATTGCTGCATTGGATATCGGCAATGATGTTTCGTGAAAAGCTGATCCCCTTTTGTCGACAATTGCAACCATGTGAGGCAAGAATGTTTGTTTACTTCCATATTTACTTGCTCCTTGTTTCATCTCACACTGCTCCCGCCTCCGAAAACCAACTCCCACGTGACAAGTCGCGATCTGTCCGGGGTCCGGTGCTAGACGACTACGGCGCTTGAGAAACTCAAAGCGCGAAACGTCCCCGTCCGGGCGATTATGAATGCCGTTGGAACATTTTCAACCACGCGCCGAACTTCACGTGCTTGACAACAGGCAGGCTGGCGCAGATGAAAATGGCGCAAACGATCAGCTGATCGGCCACGGCAACCAATGGCCGTAACCGCCTAAGTCAGAAGTCAGCGAACCAGACTTCGTATAAGGCCAAGGGAAATACAACCACGATACAAGTATGCATGCATACATACATACATACATACATACATACATACATACATACATACATACATACATACATATATACTATATATATATATATATATATATATATATATCCATCTATCTATCTATATCTATATCTATCTATCTATCTATCTATCTTGGAATATTTGGGCAGAATTCTTTCTTTGACACATGTTTGATAAAAAATAACTGCTGACTCAGCATTGACGAGCTTTCTGATGCATCGTTCTAATTGCATGCAGTACACATGTCTCGGAGATAGAATTGGGTTTTGCAGTCACAAACACAACGCGGTATATATTCAGATCCACACCAGTGACATAAACGGGGGTTACGCGAGGAGCCGAATGGCGAATTAGGAAAAGATAACGGGCTACGCTTTGAGGCGATGAGGCCATGAGGTATGTCTTGTCAACCGACCCTGACCAATGGGGGATCCAGAGTGGTAGGGGGTGGGGGTTGGATGGGCCTATGCCCCCTGTCTCTTGGGGTGAGGGGGCAACGTTGCGTTGCGTTGCGTTGACGAGCTTTTTGAAGCATCGTTTTAATGCATCGTTTGACTTGGCGTCAAATGCAGAGAGCATTTGACGCCAAGTCAAAGCCCCGAAAACTAGAACGATGCAACAAAAAGCTCGTCAATGCTGAGTCAGCGGTTATTTTTAATCAAACATATATCTATACATATATATATATATATATATATATATATATATATATATATATATGATGTGATAACTATAGTTTTTAACACGCAAATCGCTTCATTGTTTTGCTACACCCTTGGTAGTGGAGGTAGGAACACCGCGTGCTCGGGCAAGGGCAGCAGAGAGCACTTTCAACGGTGCTTATTGCAAATGCTCTTGAAACGGGATGGGCGATGCAATATGCAGCAGGCATCTAGCAGCGGGCCGTATGTAGCAACACAGCGTGCGTACTTGTTCGCGTGCGTACCTGAACCGCTTGTGCTTATCTGTTGACTTAATGGAAACATGCCCTTAGAGCCTGCGTGGGGAGAGTTTAGAAGCAGCATGGCCCAGTACACATGTCTCGTGCGAAGGAGGCGTCAGCTATATAGCATGTACAAACAACACTTTTCGGAGACAGAATTGGGTTTTGCAGTCACAAACACAACACGGTATATATTCAGATCCACACCAGTGACATAAACGGGGGTTACGCGAAGAGCCGAATGGCGAATTAGGAAGAAATAGCGGGCTACGCTTTGAGGCGATGAGGCCATGAGGTATGTCTTGTCAACCGACCTTCACCAATGGCGGATCCAGAGTGGTAGGGGGTGGGGGTTGGATGGGGCTATGCCCCCTGTCTCTTGGGGTGAGGGGGCAACACAATATTTTGGTGAAGGGGCAGCAAAATCTTCATTTGGTATCCACATAACCTTCATTTTCAAAAGGTCCCAGGATTTCACTGGCACTACAAATGACCACAAATATTTATTTTCGATAGGCACTGAAATCCGGGTACACCATAACCGGCTCAAACCTTTCATTTCCCGGGGGCACCAAATTTCAGGGATACAGCAGTAATGTGCCTCCTACCCTGACGAAATCCTGGACTGGCCCTATCTAAATGGACAATTCAAATTTCCCAAAGCGCTGGTTTTAAACAGCGTTCAGAATCCATGGACATGGCAATATCTATGCCTTTCACCCTTGCAAAATTCTCGATCTTCCTGTTCCACGAGAGAGCACCAAAAAAAACTTAATTACCGGGTACCTTAGCTTTGATTTCCAGGGGCACACAATTCCTGAGGCACCACAAAGTGGGGGCGGGTTCAGAGGTGGAGGGACCATGGGGTTATTCCTCTCCCCCTTGGGCCCAATGAGGTTTGGACGTCTTGAAGAGGCACCAAATCTCATCGCAAAGGGGCCACAATACCTTCATTTCGGAACCACATCACCGAGATTCTCATCTGACACCAAATTGCAGGGGCACCACGACGTTCGTGCTGTGGTCTCGACGAAGCTCTGCGTCGGCCCATGCGGTCAGGGAGCACCAAATCCTTCATTTCGGGGCAACATAACCTGTATTTTCAAGAAGCACCCAATTCCAGAGAGTACCAGAAATGGCCCTAACTAACCTTTTGCTCTGAAAGAGCCATTAATTCCAGTAGCATAACTGTGTTGAGCTTTCCGCCCCGATAAAATCCAGGATCGAACCCATGGGTAAGGCGGCACAATCAACTTGACTATCACATCTAACTAAAAATGTAGGTTTACATTGGTACCTGATGTTAGAAAAGACCATTGTATGTCAATCATCATTTATGAGACAGAACATGTTGTCAACAATCATGAAATGGGTACATCTATACCCTTGCCTTCAAACCTAAATAATTACAACAAGCATCCCAGCGCTGCAAACACTCAGCAACTGCGACCCCAGTGCCACTGCTATGTTAGCTATATGAAGTGGGTTGTTTAAGGACTTAGTATTAATGAATTTCAAGACCAAGGGTCCAGATGGCCTGATCTGACCTGACCTGACCTCGCCTACCATAACATAACCTAGTCTCAACTGACCTTGCCTAGCCCGCCTACCTTGCCTGTGTCCGGCATTGTTATCAAAATTATCATATTTTGAGGGCAATGTGCCAAGTTGTCCATGAAATGCTCCTGTTTTATGACTATTTATGGCCTCTTATATCTTAAAAACATAAATTGGTAGACAATCTAATATTGCAATGCCAGTAATACTATGCATAATACATCCAATAATACTAAGTCATTAGTAGTATTGGTTGAACTGTCATTAAAATAAATACAGTAATGCTACATCCCTAATGATCCCACTTCATGCAACTCCAATGATGCATGATCATCAACTTATGAGATATATAAGAAGCATATTTCATCACATTTCTGTTGCCTTGGCCCTAGCATCTGAGATTTGGTTTGGGCTCTTGGGGGAGAGAACAAAAATACTAAAACCACAGCTTGTAGTGAAAACAAAATATCCCAAGTAAATTTGCACTGCATTCACAGCTGACACTTAAGGACATTCTTTGGCAGCAGATGACAGCAAACACCATGCCCTAGCAGGCCCCAGTGATTGCCAAAGACCATTATAAATCAGCTGCTTGCAATTCCTAAATTTTCTGACTTTCTATGTAAGTGCTTCCTTCCTAAGTTTATGCTTGCACCTGCAATATCTTTTTAAGCTATTGAGCTGATGAAAAGTTGTGGACATTGATAATTGTTTTGTAAAGGCATCAGTCCCAATAAGGGCTGACAGAAGCAGATGCCTAAAATGTTGTGCACCTGTTGCACCATTCTCCAGAGCACATAGTGCTACATTTATGATTGAAATGTCATGCAAGCCACAATATAAATAGGAGCATCTGGGGCATGGCAGTTAGCACATTTACATCCTAGCCAAGGTACAATCTTTCTCACCCAGAGGAAAGATGCTGGGGCAATGTGATACCTGCCTAGGCTTTTACTGACCTAGATGTACTTAATTTGGGAACAAGTGTGTAAAGTGTAGTCTATTTATCTGGATAGAATGAAGCCCCCTACCCAATTTTGAGGAAAAAACTTCATAAAAATCAGGCAGACCATGGTTTGCACCATTTCTTTGGGGTAAGAGATTTCTCTGCTCACCTGCTCCACAAAGTTATGTACAAAACTTCACCACCGTCGGGCTGTTGAGTGATCGGGGCTCGGAGGCCAACGCAGTAGGGACGGATGAACTATTTTCTCCTCACAGAGCAATCCAGCCGCATGGTCAGCGTCACTACATCTACTCACCGGCGTTGAGTCTGATATAATACTTTTCTCAGTGTATGACAATGAGCTAAATCCGTATATGAGCTAAATTCATATGCTGCCTCTGTCTACACCACCAACCAGTCTCGCCACCACCACTCCTCGCGCGGCCCCCCCAAAGCAAGGTCCTTAGGCTACATAAATGGCGCGCACGCAATAGCAGTCTTCAACGGAAGGGTCGCTCTAGGTTATATATCAGTTGTGATATTGCTTTACAGGACCCAAGTGGTTTTGTAAAAAAAAATACTGGTTTACAAAACCCGGCTCAAATGAAAGTTAGATCTCAAAAGACACAAAAAATCATATAAATGCACCAGTAAGAGCTACGCTCAACGGAGAACAAGAAACCCTGCTTTATCTTTATACTCAGATCATGATCCCGTGGCGACGCTCTGTAGATCGATAGAAAACAATTCTATGCTTTTGTTGTATGACCCTGTTAGGCATTTTCATCACGTATTCAGCTCGCATTTCGTGGAGCAGAATATGCCTTCTCTTCAATGCTAAATCCTCCCCAAAAGCCGGAGACTCTCTGAACAATGGTTTTCCGCGTGCCCAAGCGAGTGTTTGGGATGGTGTTTGACGTCACCATTATACGTTCCATATAATACCAATTTTTGATAGTTTCAAATGCAACGTCAATAGAAGTGTTAGTTACAAAGAATACAAAATAATTTAATTATTAATATATGTTAATTCACTCTATATTTAGAGGTATATGTAAGTGTAACATCATATACTTTCGTATTAATTTGTCTTGTGTTACAATGATTTCTACGTGCAACCCAGAAACATTAAACCGTACCGTGTACGAGGTACTCTCTGCGCTTCCCCCTGGTCCGTCAAGAGACGCTGTCGTTGTTTTAGGTGCGGGCTCGGGCCCGGTGTATGAGCGCGTCGGTGTCGTTATTGGACGGTAGGTGGATTAAACATGTGCTGGTGAGCAGGAGCAGACCTGGGCACTGAATGTATTGCAAGGAAAGATTATGTGTGATATGGTAGAGAGATTCGGCTGTAACCCGCAAGCACTATTCGTCGTTCAGCCGTGAGTGCGGCGCGTGATGCTGTCGAAGTTGCATGAAGAGCTTGCCTCCATCACTCATAGAACAATTTTTACATTCTTTCCAGTGCATATTTGTGGGGGACAAAATGTCTTGGGGCTAAAAACACCAGGAAACACCCAAGTTTCAGACACTGTTTTGCCCCCCCCCCCCCCCGTGCATTTAATGGTTCTTGATGCGCGGCAGTGTGACCTCGCACCAACAACGTAGCAGTGGCGATGGGGACGTGGCTGCCATGTGTTTGCAGCGCTCGGACGTTTGATATCATTTTTATTTAAGTGCGACGGTAAGAGCTTAGATGTACCTGTTCGATAATTATTTACAATATCTTCTGCCTTAAAAACGACGACTGACATACAATGCTCTCTTGTAACATCAGGTACTAATGTATATCATTACCTAACTAAAAACCATGCAGTAGGCCCGACCAGCTGCAGACAGTAACCCATCACACGGCGCAAATTGCCTGCCCCGTAACCAGTGTTTAATGAAAAACAATCATGGGAAAACTCGCCCAGCGGCGCGGCGCTTTGCACGACTGCAACTCATGCGCACCACATCCCGTCAACAACTTGAGAGCATTCAATTCGACGTTGAGTACCCGATGCAAGTCCCTATAACCCGGTATGCTATAACCCGGTGACCATTTTAAATGCCTATGTGAGGCGGATTATTTACATATCCCCGCTGGCTGGAGCACCCTTAGAAGGCCAATGACCAAGGCCCTAGAACAAAGTCCCAGGCCAATGGCGAAATCTAGCAAGGCCTGCGCGCTACCCGGGACTTATTTCAAAACGGTGGTGAGACTTGCTTACGCAATTTTCACCTAAATTGGGGCAGCTGACACCAGATTTTGAACGTGGCGATTAGACGGAAGATCTTGATTCCCCGTCTTTTGCCAGGTGTCGCAGTGATCAAGCCGAAGCACCGGACTGGATTGGCCTGGTTGGGAAAGGGCAAAACTGGACAAAATAAAAAAAACTGATCCTGGTAACACAGGACAGAACACAGCCGAAGAGAACAAGTAGGGCAGGCTAGGACAGAAGCAGAACAAGACTGGATGCACAGAGGGCGAGACAAGAACACGTGTATTGACATTTCTCATTGCTGAAATGCCAGCCAACCAGCCAGCTACTGCAATGACTGGCAAACATGCCGCACAATTGAAGTATGAGGTTATAAATGTCCATTAGCCAGTCTCAGCTCTTGTCTCCCTTTACAGCAGTAAACACCGTTCGATGTTCAAATGTTCGTATTCACTGTCTTTGCACACACAATTACGTCTCTTCACACAATCGCTGTCTCTCCACCCACTGTCTTTCCCGTCTCATCTCGCCAACACAAGAACGAAATGTCCCCACCGCTCGACAGTTCGCAGCGCACCTCCCCGCCTCACCTCTCTCTCGCCACTGTCGCCGGGCGTGGCATGGCGCCGCCGCGCCGGGCGTCCCCCCGCCCGTCGCCTCCCCGGCGTCAGGCTTCAGTGGGGACGGGCTGGCGCCGGCTCCGCGACGGCCGCTGAACCCGTCCTGGACCGCACCACATGCACTGTGCTATACATACATAACACGCCTCCGTATATCACATCACAATTAAGTTACATCGGCAAAGCGGAGCCAAAAAAGAGAAATAGCTAAATACCAAAGCATCAAACAACCGGAAACACTTTGTATTCTCTTCCGGGGCTTAATCCAACGGAACTCAACGCTCACTAATCTCAAATTTAAAGGGCTCCTTGCACTCTTCACCAGCTGTGGTTGTGGGAGCTTGAGGGAGAACCTAACGGGCCGTTTCCTCCCAGATTGCCCCTGTTTTGAAGTGATGCATTCCGAACTTTTGGATTAAATAAGCTTTGTCACCCGAAGCTTCTTTCGATATACTGACTCCGACAAGCTTAGCATCGTGCTCTGTGGAGGCCTAGGCGTAGGAACGTTTCAAAAGGGGGGGGGGGCAAGCTCAGGGTGTACTTCAGAACTTCTTCTGGAAAGCAAGCCCGATAACCGGGGGGGGGGGGGGGGCGAGATAGAGTTTGTCATCGCTCTTTATTCAAGTGTCACGGCTGCTATGCTAAATGTGCATCTGAAGCTGTTCTTTATTGGTGCACATTCTTGCCCATTGGACTCATCTGTCATTCTGCAAATAAAGCTACCCAGTTTCCCAAGATTATTCGTCCATTTTAACAATGTCTTTTCTGGGAAGGAGAAATTCCACGAGCGGGTGGGCATTTTGGGTCGTAAAGGAGACATCTGCCTCACAGGGTAGATGCCAAAATACGGCCTGGACATAGGCTGGTGAGAATTACGAAAGTGAATCGATGGTTCACACTGCGACATATTTTTTATGCGCCTGGATTTCGCCGGCTTCTTTTGAAAAGATGATACTTGTCGCATTATTTTAGGCGAAAACAAATTCGAAAGCTTGACATTTCCAAAAACAATGTGAAAAATCATAGAACTGGAGGTTCTCTTAAAGAAAACTAAGCCACATAATGAAGGCCCTTATGTCATAATTGCTTATCTGGGCCCTGCTCCCATCCGCCGTCGGCGGCCACTGCCCCGGCCCGGCTGTCTCCCGCGTGACTGGCTGTGAACTGATGGCATGACTGCTTTATTACATATTCCTGGATCAGCATTACTGCTAACTGGTGCGCGACACATGTGTTGGACACTTGCAGCAATATTTTTTTTCTGAACTATCTTCCTCCACGCACACTACAGCAGAACAATAGCCTTCTGGAAGCTGCCTACCTTAGATATGAATTGGCCCCACGGACATTTCATTTCCCATCGTTCAACGTATACGGCTTTCTTAACCGATAGAATTCAGAAGCTTTGTCATAATTTTTTATCCGGGTTCGACAGACATTAAGGACATCGCGAAGGTAAATTAGATCGATACGTTCGATTAAAATTTGAAGATGTAAATTTGATTGTGGATCGAGTGGTCAACAGTGTGTATTAACATGGCCAAGCCATGCTTGTCTCGAAATGTTCACCATTCAGTCAGAATTGTTAAGTGATGCAATTCATGTAACTTGGTTTTTCAACATGCGCGCCCGCAAATCTTAACAAAAACCTCCATTCCAGGCGTTGCAGCCTCCATAGTCCGCGGAGTGTCAGCCCGGCCCCTAGCTTTTAACCTTGGCCCACCAGTGGACGAAAATGACGACACTTCTGAAACATTTACCTTTTAACGCATTACCCGATTAGTAATACAAGTTATGTGACATAATTTTAAGCATACTCACCCGAAAATCTTAGAAACAAAAACCTCGACCCTAGGCGTTGTAGTCTCCGTAGGCCGCGCAGTATCGGTCCAGCCGCTCATGAGCCGCGGTCAACGTGCGGACGAAAATGATTACGCTTCTGAAAGCAGTATCTTTGAACGCTTAATAAAATCAAATATTACATTTAGAAGGCAATCTGGAGTCATATGTCACGTGTTCGATTTTCAGACTGATCATAAGAACGGATTGGCAATTGGATAGCGGATCGTTTGGCATCAGAAATTTATATTTACCTTGTAAGGTCGCTGACCTGTGGAAGATAAAAGTGAGATCGTGCTTTCAGCCGTCAATTTCCAGGGAATCATCCGATCTGATGCAATAACGGAGTGCTGTACAAAGCCATACTTCACTGAGATGCTTTCTCAGGCAACACAAATATTGAATGTGAAAATTACGTTGACCTAAGGTCGTGTATAAAGGTCAGACCAAGGTCAAAACCAACCTGTTTGATTACTCTAGGGCTTGCTGTATGGGATAGTTTCTGGCGCTCATTTCGTATTTATTGATGGCAGGAACCACATTATACATCTTCCATCGACTTCTTAGAGGTCAGAACAGGTCATTGACCTACAATCACCCGGGTCAACACGTTGTTAGTAAGATGCTGCCTAGCATAACATTTGTCGCTTATTCAAATGCAAAACTCGGAGCAGCCTCATATAATTTTGGTTACCTTGGCCTTCAAAAGGTCAAACAAGATCACTGACCTTAAATAACCATGTGACCTTTTGTTCAGAAGCAGTCATCTAGGTTCTGGGGCACTTTGGAGACCAACATGGAAGTTGACTTGTTTGACCTTATTTGACCCAAAGATCATGACCTAGGAACCTCAAACTTGACCAAAGTTCGTTCACGTACAGGTTAGCACATCAATTTCTGACCTATCACACCCCGTAAATTTGGTGCGTCTACCTTTCTCAGTTCGAGATCTCAGGAGGGTCAAATTGACCCTCACCCGCATCCCTACCCGAGCGAAGAGCATCCAGCCGGCCACGCGGGCGCGGGTTAAAGCACCGCGAAGTGGGGCTGGTATCTGGTGGTTGAACTGGAAGAGTAAAGGTAGAATCTCCATCTTTCGAGCTTCTGTGATTATAAATCTGTCCAGAAGACAGATCAACACGGCGCCCGTCGTTTGGTGGCATTTGCAGTGGCCGAATCTTTTCGGTTTTGCGGAAGCTGCAGCCCAAGTCATCGATGTTCTCGAGGCAGCGGGCAGGCATGTTCAAACCTTTTGAGTTTATTTGTTTTACTCATCCATTCCGAAAAAAATGGACGTTTTGAGGCAAACGTGGGATGGCTTTGTTCGCTTTAAGTTCATTTCGACCCACCTCATTCAACCATAAAGAGACCCCCAATCTACTCAACAATAATGAGACCCCTTATTTCCTTCCGGGCAAGGGGTCCTTGGAGTAGAATACCAGAGGTACATTACCCTTTCCGGTCAAGAGCTGAGGGGCCATTCCGTCTGATCGCAAAGCGTCTTCTGGCTTTCGTTCTGGCGACAGGGAGCAGGATCCCTTGACCGACCCGGAGACCAGAAGGATATATCACATGATATTGTTGAGAAGGCCTTCCTGACACGGGAGGCCTGACCCGCGCAGTTGGCCCCGGATCAGCACAAGAACCCTCACTGACGTAACAACACATCTGATGGCCGCAGGTGGTCCAACAATTGGCACACAGACTCCAGATCCGTGTTTTTCTGTGTTCTGCAGGAATATTGATGACCCCTGAACGCATATTGTAGATGAGGGGGTCCCAAATTTGTAACAACATGGCTAATCCACGTTCACCTTAAAATGTCCAAGATTCAGTCAGAATTCATTACCGATAAAAAACTATGCAACATGGTTTTGTTCATACGCGCCCGCAATTTGCAGCAACAGCAGCCTCGACGCCCGGCATTGCAGTCTCCATGGGCCGCGCAGCGTCGTCCTTACGGCTGTGACATTGAGCGATGGCCAATGAGCGGACGAAAAAGATGACACCTTGAGGAAGATGACCGGTGAAATTCGTCAATCGCCAAGTATGTTTAATGTAGTGCAAAGGAAAGCTAAGCACAACCGTAATCTGAAAAGTGTGGGGGGGGGGGCAGTTAGCACTGCTGCGCCCCCCCCCCCCACCTTGAAAAGTGGGGGGGGGGCAAGGCCCCCCCCCCTGACTCCCCTGTTCCTACACCCATGCATGGAGGTGGTGGAAGTATTTGCAATAGAACCGAAGTTGCCAAAGTTCTCAAGTATGTGTCGATCAAAACAAGACGATCCCAAAGCTGGAGTGCTGAAAACCGCGGCCAGCGGACCGAACATATGATAGCGACGCCCGCAGAAAGCCGTCTTAAACACAATGCGGCTGATGTAGTGCGAGATAGGCGACGATGTGTGTTTGTGCGTTATTGGGGCTTTACGACGCACTCAGCTACTGAGGCTATACGGCGTCGCCTGCCTCTCACCCTGGCAGGAAGGGCGGGCACCGCGGGGAATAGGTGATGATCAGATCATCAGACAACATATTTTACTTCGCGCGATTTATACATTCATTACTCTCGATTTCAATAATTCAGTTACAGGAAAGTGCTTTTATTTAGACCTCATTGTGCTGACCGATCTAACCGCTTTTACATGCCTTGTGTTATGTCCGATTTCAGACCAGGCACGTGCCACGTTAGTTGCTAACATTTTTGCGGGTCGAAGACCCTATTGTGACGCTTTTTAACGCAGGACATGTACACGCGCGATTAATACTAAACAAGAGGCTATCAAGCGCGAATTAGGAAATTACAACGCACCAGAAGGCAAGACATAGCTTCTCTAAGCAGGTTATTATATAAAATGCTGAACTTAAGCCCATGTCTTCCACGGCAGGAGCGTAAGGCGAGGCTGTTCAAGAAACTAATCCACATATCCGAAACTTCAAACGCACTCTCACAGACACAAAATGGCGTGCGTGCCGCCAATGCAGTAAGTCAGTAAGCTGGCGTGGTAGTGGAGTTTCTGCTTTCCGGCGACATACTCCTTGGTTCCGGTTCAGAAAGTCAGTTCCGCTGCAGGCTTATGCTTGCGAGGCCGCCCGCGCTTCCTTTTTCCATCCGGAGTATCCGGCAGCGCGTTCCACACGGACTGTGGCAGTTCAAAGAGGCTGTAAGCCGCTCCAATCGCCAAGACGTGTTCGCACATCTTTCGCTGCAAGTAAGTGGGACACGTGCAACGGAGTTGTGAGAGGTCCGACTTATCAGCCAGGTCGACAACCTTCCAGAGCGACATCCTCAACGCAATGAAGGCGTCAAACGAGTCCGCGTCACCGTGCATTTGCGTCTCGAATGTGGCCACTTCGTCCACGGTCACAAGCGTGCGGTCTCCGGACGGGATGTAGATGGCGTTTCCGTCGTTCACCATCGTCTTCTGCCGCTTCTGTAGCTGGCAAGCCGCTTTCAGAAGACCTTCATCAGCCTCCACAGTCCTGACGAGCTCTCCGGTTTGCCGTGCTCGAACGGACCATTCTCTGACCAGCGCCACGGCGAGGTGTAGAAACCGCTCAAGCGGAAGCTGCTCCCTGAACGTATGCCGATTTCTCACTTCGTTAGTGATTGAAGCCAGCTTTTTGTTTGTGCTGTATGACACGTCGTCGAACCCCTCGAACCAGGTGGCATTGTCGGCCAGAAAATGTTCTTCGAAGAAGTCGATGAATCCCGACGTCGGCCACTGCCGACGCCACTTCTCCAGCATCAGCAGCGAGCTGACTTCGAACTGTTGCTGGTCACAAGAGAGCTGCAACGCGGCGATGTCTTTTTCGAAAGACGACTGAGCCTCCCTTTCGTGGCGTCTGAGTTGAGTCGCGATTTCCTTCCTGGTGTGCAGCCAGCAGACACGGCGTCTGGTTTCCGGAAACACTTCCCCCATGGCTTTGTTAAGAAGTACGTCACCGTTTCCCACGTAAGTAAGAGGCCGAAACTCTGAGCTTGTGATCGCTTCAACGCATCGCTTCAGGGTCTTAAGAAGCTGCACATAGTTAGCATTTGTCTCGGAGCTCAGCACGGAGAACATCACCGGAAAGAACTCTCCGCGGGCGTCACTGACTCCCACAAACAGGACTGAAGAACCATGCCACTTGAGTTTGCAAGATGTGTCCACATTGATCGTGAGCGCCTGCGCGGCGAATTTCAGCAGACGTCTCGAACTCAAGAAAAAGGCGAACCCGCCGGTCTGCACGCTGATATTGTGGTCCATGACATACACGTTGTCCAGATCTCCGTCGAGCGCGGCATCAGGTTGAGTGACCGAGTGCGCACTGCACCACGTTTGCAGATCATTGATTATGGATGTCACCGGTGCCTGCAAATTCTTCCTCAGCTTTCCAAGGAAGCACACAAGCTGTCTGTGCTTGAAGTCAGTGATGGTTTTGCTCTTCAGAGCCCTTTCAATTGCCCTTGGCTTTCTGATTCCCGCTTCCCAGAGTTGAACCACCTCCTGAAATATGCGACAGCGTGTCATTCCTACACCGCACGCAAAGGCTTTTTGTTCACGAGCAAACGATCCACCCTGCGTGGAATGCGAGGGTTGCGACGAATTTAGGAAACGGTGACAGCGATAAGACAGAAGATGAGACACTGCTGCACTAAGCAAGGACCTGGTCTGATCTCGGACAGGTAGGGATGGTGAAGTCACGGTGTCGGTACCTCGGGTATCCACGGTCATCCCTCGGTGAATACACACATCGCGGTATTTTAATGACCACCATTTCTGTTACGCATTTCTCGCAAACGAACCAACTGTCCATTTCAGTAGGAAATGTTCATCTCAATTCCAAAAAAACCGAACTGCATCCCGATTATGTCAGAACCAGGCGTTAGACTTACGGAAGGCGCGGCACGCCTATTAAACTAGGTCACTGCCAATTTGGTCGCGCAACGCCATCTTTTGGTACAACATAAGCACACCTAGAATGTGAGAGAGTCATCCACCACGGCGACATCAGCAGTAAAGACCAGGAATGCAGAGTTCAGACTACGCAGCATCGCCCGCAGCATATCACAAAGTTCAGCCGGCAACTGACAGCATCTAGATCCTGGCAGGGGTTCCTCGTATCACAGCTTCTGATCACACAATTTTTCTTAACACGCGCAAGGGTGGGGGTGGGTCCAATTGACCCCCGAAGGTTTTTCCAGAATGGTTTTCGAACGGCGCGGCGCAGCCGCGCCAACTTTTGCATGGCTACAGGCAATTAAATAGCGGATCGTTTGGCATCAAAAATTTAGATGCACCTGGCAAGGTCGCTGACCTATGGCGATCAGTCAGGCCACGGTTTCACCGAAGTCAATTTCTAGGGAATTGTTCAATCTGATGCAACAACGAAGTGTTAGAGGAAGCCATACATCTCTGAGATGCTTGCTTAGGCAACACCAATATTGAATGAGCAAATTACGTTGACCTAAGGTTAGGTACAAAGGCCAGACCAAGGTCAAAACCACCCTATTTTTTAATCTAGGGCTTGCAGTATGAGATAGTTTCTGGTGTCCATTTCGGATTTATTGATAGCAGGAATCGCATTATACATCTTCCATGGACTTCTGAGAGGTCAGTATAGGTCATTGACCTAAAATGACCCAGGTCAACATTTTGTTTTTGGAAACATACTGCCCAGCGTAATCTTTGTCGCCTATTCAAATGCAAAACTCAGCAGTCTTAAATGATTTTGGTCGCTATGACTTTTTAAAGGTAAAAAAGGTCACTGACCTTAACTGAATGTGAACTTTTGCTTATGAACAGCTATTTAGGTTCTGGGGGCACTTTGGAGACCAACCTGGAAGCTGACCTTTTTGAACTTATTTGACCCGGAGGTCACAACCTAGGATCATTAAGGTTTTAGGGCACGCCGACTTCCGGGGTCATTTTGCGCCCAACCTCAAACTTGGACCTAAGTGAGTTCACGTACGGGTCAACACATCCTGTGAATTTGATGCCTTTAGCTTTCTTAGTTCCCGATATCTCAGGGGGTCAAACTGACCCCCCTCCCTTCACCTGAGCGAAGCGTATCTAGCCGGCTACCAGGGCGCGTGTTAACGTTCAGCCATTTAGATGAACATTGGTTGCAGAGCATTCATTTTTTCCTTGTAGCAAACTTAAATGATCCAGTAAGCATGAACACCTCTAGTCAGGGGCGCGGAAGCCACAGGGGAAAGAGAGTGTGTGTGGGGGGGGGGGGGGGGCAGGGGTTAGTCCTTGGCTATTTGGGCTTACGGGTGCATCGATTGCACGGTCACACAACGCCCATGACAAAATGATCATCAGAACTTCAGCAGCTTGAAAAGTTTGTGCACGAGGTATGAACTCCTAAGGTGGGTATAAAGAAAGCATACAACTTAATGCGCGATGTAAATTTGAACGGGGGGGGGGGGGGGCAGGGGGAGGACTGAACCTCAAACTTTTCACGAACCCAATGAGCGTTGAATGGAAAAATAGCAAAAAATGTGTATCCCCAACGTGGAAAAAAATTCAGTGCCCATGTCACGAGCAGAATATGCATTGAAATGCCATACATCTATAAACAGTGTAGAGCTATACAACAATCCCAAATACACACTTGCGTATATTACCGACGAAACAAAGCATGCGATTTCATACACTGCAGTACCACAACGCCATAACGTCCAATGTCGGGGGGGGGGGGGGGGACAAGCCCGATTCTAGTTGTCAGGCTTGAACCCACGATCATGGATAAAATCTCTACCAAGTGAGCTCAGACATCGCCAAATTTTATCTCACCGTAACGCGCCACTGGTCATCTGTTACCTTTTTGGTTGAAGGTGACAAGCCCCATTCGCGCCGAAGAGCCTCTTCTGAATGAACATGATCCTTGCAATTGAATGACACGTGCACCTCGTCGCTGTTGTTCGCATAGAGCACTTCCAGTTCTGAGCTGCAGCCCTGTATGTTGCAGAGGTAGTACCTCTTTCGGCCGGCCTTGGTCGTCGTACACCGCTTCTTGGCCCATCTGGCGGGCTTTATCTCCGCCTCTGCGAACACAAGAAGCATCGTGAAATACGCTGTTGGCGGCTCTTGCCTGCTAACCGCTCCAATGTGCTACATCGAAGAACATCAGCCGTCGACGCGCCACCCATGAAACACACGTTCACTAACGAGGAGACATGTGAAGACGGGAAATCACAAAGCACAGAAAGTCATTCTTAGTCATGCTCATACGACAGAACAGATAAATGTGGGCTAGCATAGACACGACACGCCACTCGCTGCGGACGCTCGCATAGCAATCTCAGCATGAAATGTGCCATGATTAATTGTGTGTGTAACAGAACCATTGGACACCTCCAAAGATTTTGCGCAAAAGGACAGGGCCCATACATTCTAAAATGCAACTCTTATGCGGCAAGGCATACGGCCTTCTCGAAAATCCTACCATGCACACCTTTAACCCGATGGGCACATCTCGCGCTTCGGTCCGCGTGCCAGTTCGACAGATACTTCCTAAAGACGGGTTGCAAAAAAGGACTGCAAGTGAAACAGCCAAAGTATTCAGTTCCATGGTTCATCCGTTTATTCATCTTTTTATCGATTGTATCGGCTGATACGGCGCATAAATATATAACTAATGGATGCCGCACGAATACTCCAAGTCCCAGTGCATTGCTAATCGCCGTCTTGGCCCCGAGCGGCCGCATGACAGTGCCGTGGACAAGACACAGTTCCAATACGAGTGCCAGGCCGGGCCATAGTGGTACAAACTCTGCCACTAGAGGATTATATGAACTACCAGGGGCTACTCAATACCCACAGCCACCAGCATGTGCAAGCAGCCCACAAGAGCGCACAGCCATCCCACGCCAGATTCATACACTTACTAATTATGTGCAAGAAGTCACCTTGGGGTTGCTCATGCACCTTCCTAACATTTTATTTGAGGGGCAGAAAAGGGCCAAATGCACTCATCAGGCCTGACACCATATGAAATGACCTGTTTTGGAGATAATTGTTCTATGCTGCTCCTAAACCCTGCTAGCACCACCATTTTTAAAAGTTTAATCCATACCTTTTGAATAGATGGATTTCTTGGATCAGAGCTCACATTAAGCATCACTTGTGTGAGCCACACCCTCTATGATCCATGGTGCAATTCTAAGGCAACCACAGAATTTGGTGGCAAAGAAATTTGTTAACATGCCATTAAGTTGTACAGTGCCACAAAGCTCAGCGTGGTACACCTGGTCCTCTGATGTCAGCTGACCTTAAGCATGGCTGCTGCCACCTCTGCAGGTCATACCTATCAAGAAAATACTGCTGCAGATGATACCTGTCAAACAAATACCTAACCAGCCCAGTGCACAACCTTGACCACCTGTGGATGGATCAGGTGGATCAAAGGGCAGGCACACTAACCCAGCAATGCAGAGGGATGCCTGTACCAGCCTGTACCAATTGTAACACATCTTCCTCCCTGCGTGCTCCTCTCCTAGATGTCTAGTGCCAAATCACTGACTCCTTAGAATTTGCATTGTGATTGTGTTTGACACCATTCATCCTATCTTTTAGTGCCCATGTAAAACATGAGGAAATCGGCTGAACTTTATAAAGCTACATGACCTATGATGGAGATGTTAATGTTAATAGGATAATGTGTAGAATCAGCTCACAAAACTGCACTTAAAGACACTCAGACATGACATGTTCTGAACATATCCCAAAATGACATGACGGTGATGACACAAGGTGTGCACGAAACTAATACAACTGAGAATGGGCCACAGCAGTCATGATTAAATCTACAAGTCCCAGCATGCCCACATCAGCCATAACACACTGATATAAAAATGAATTAAGCAAGACCTTATGCATAGTTCAAACACTAGGCTAGCACAACTCAGCTCCCATGGTGAGACAGTCACAAAACAACAGTAAAAGAACCACATCATGACCTTTTATAACCCTAGCACAGCTTATGTGCACAACACACATTGCTTGAAAATAGGAGTAGAGTGAAGTGGTTGAATGACACAAACATATATGGGAAGTCATGCACACACCACAAATTTTATTTTGCATCATCATGGAAAACCCTGTGCAATTGGGCAGTATGCTGGGGTCAGGGAGGCAGCATGCACCTCAGAGACCCTCCATCCCACTGCCCCTGCCCCTGATGATGCGCAACATGACCTTTATGGGAAATATGTTGATTGCCAGAATACATGCATATCAACTGACCATTTTCCAAGAGCCACTTTTGAAATGCAGCTGGGGACTTGAGACTACATATCTCTCTCCAGTCCTGCCCCTTTTGCCTGTAGCGTCTCTTTGCTTTTGGCCCGCTCGCAGGCTCATTATCCTCGAAACCTTCTATCTCTATATCCTCAAAAGTAACTATCTCTTCTTGCGTCGGTGACGGCGAACGAGATACGCAAGGTGGGCACTTCGGCTTCTGACGCCCGGGTCTGATCCGCGACGCTCCATCCCCCAACGAAACTCCCGGGGCATCTACTGGCGTCAGAACAATACTCAAAGTAGCCGCTGTTCCTGGATCTAGGTTCGCTCCTTCTTTATAGTCACTCATACTTATTATAAAGGTACGCACTGCTTTCAGCGCAACGGCGCCAACTGCACCCGCCCCTATTTTCGGGTTTTAATCACTAATCACGCATGATTCTGCCACCAAGGACTTGACTTTTGTGTCCGCTAAAGTGCTGCAGTACTACCATAACTATCAGTTTGAAAAGTACTTGCTGAAATTTTCCCTCACGGGCCCTGTTTTTTTACTGACATATTCAGCTTATTGCCACTATCCATTTGCAGAATTTCCCGCAATTTCTGCTGCGATATTGCTGTGTGGTGATGCCGTCAAGACGTGAAGGCTGCTAATTGCCGGTGCCACGATTGCTTACTAATTCACTTATTTCATGAATACACCTCGTGCAATCGTGCTTAAATATCGCAGTCCTCAAAATTTGACTGTCTGGTTATAAGTGTGGCCCGGTTTTTTGCTTGTAAGTTTGTGTATTTAAAGCTTTTTGTCTCGTTGGGATTGTAAGTTTTAATATGGTAGTATTTTTCGGTATACGCTGTGCGCACCTAATACTCCCGTTGTTCTCTAAGCTCCCTCCAGTTGTGTTGTGGGTTGCGTGAGCCCTGAAGGCGTGTTGTTTGTGGATGGGGTCGAGGACGTGTGTATAGGTGGATTGGGCTGCTTATGGTTAGGAATGGGTTTTCATATCAGATTGTGATAATTATCACCTATGGCTCTTGAATGTAGAAGAAGAACGTTATCTGCTACAACATTTATGAGACAACTGCAGAGGTCATGGTAATCGATTATGATTGGAATATAAAGTTAGCGGCAAAACGTGCACTTAAATTCTGAGGCTTTCACAATGTAAGCCATGTCTCTTTCAGGCTTTCATGCCTTATTTTCCTAAATAGTGCATTGTAATTATGAAAGAACAGTATTGTTGCGGCCACATGTCTTGCGAACGCTTGTGATCGCACCATGCTATAATGCTGTAACAACAATTGAGTTTGAGTGGGTTGGTCAAGCTAGTAATAAATTGCAATATCAAATGATGTTTCAAATCTAGTAAGGTTGGCAATATCATTGGGTTTAACCTACTTTGAACCTAACCTTACATGTCCTAGCCCCTATCTCAACCCAACCCAGCCCAATTCAACCCTGCCTTGCCTTCCCTTACCTTTTGTTTAGCATGAGCCTAGCTGTCTGTACTCCATGTTTAGCTGACTTGATGGTTCAATGATAAACACTATATTCTAATTATTCTATGCCTTGTAGATGCTATTGGCAGTGGATGGTCAAATTATTCCATTTTTATCAGTAAGATCATGCAATTTTGATGTTATCTGGCAAATGTAGGTATGATTCAGGTCCTTGCAGACCTTTTCTCCCCAAACATTTTTTCTGTTCTTTTCTATGATGTGGTGTAAAGAAGCTGTGTTATATAAACAGCTTTATTCTGAATAGAGGTGCTGCTTTATTCTGAAAGGAGGTATGTGTTTCAATTATTACCTGTATGGCTGAAGAAGCCCTTTTCCTCTCCCCCCCCCTCCATCAAGGTGGTCAGAGAATAGAAGTGGTTTTCTTAAAGGGAGAGGCAAAGAGTATGGAGTGCAATGTAAAAAATCTAGCTCTTTTCTGTATGCATTGCATTTCAAACTTGCCTGTTTTCCTACTCAAATATTTGATGCTTGATTTTGCCCTTCATAAGCAAGCTGTTTCTGTTGTGGTCTTTACATTGATTTCCATTGTTTGGCTTAGTGACACAAGTGTGATTTTATGGTTTCAGACAATGGGTGACAGAAGAGATAACATGAGGCTTGCTGAGGTGAAAGTTTTGGAGCATCCTACTTTAAAGGTAATAAAACAGCAAAAACAAAACAACAGCTGGAATGGGATCAATATAAAGATATCATATTTTCTTTGCAATATCATTAAGCATTATCTTGAGAGGATTCATCAGCATAATAAAATAAAAAACACCTCAATAGGACATAACAATTTTTCAGCCTTTCATTGGACACTTTGTGCTTGGCCTGGACTTGGGGGATTACAGCAGGGTCACAAACATTGCTTTTCCATGTCATGATGTCCTTTTCTGTCCAAACTTATCCCTTGTTAGGTTAGAAGTCTTCAGAGCCCTTTGAAAGGCCCTTCAAAAATGAGTTTTGAGTCATGGGTTCCATTTCAGGAGTTTTTCAACATTGACATGCCCTCTGAAATTCTTAAGGTCCAATCCTTCATGGATGAAAGATGATGACCTCATTGTTGAAGTCATAGTGGGTGTTTTTCAGCTGTTGCATGATTCCTTCCTGTTGGAATAACATGCTGTGGCCATTGTAATAAATATTTGACTTGGATGAACTGATTTTGCCATATGTGAGTGACATCCATTAATTAACAACTATTGGTGCATGGTTCAGGGTGCAAGGTGTTAAAAATGTTGCATTTTTCATGACTATCATACAAAACCGTGAAGCATTTCTGGGAAAGGATAATGTGCTGAAAGCTACTTTTGATATATATATATATATATATATATATATATATATATATATATATATATATATATATATATATATATATATATATATGTATATATATATACAGCTATGTGTGTATGTATTGTGTTATGTATTTATGTATATTTGCACATTACATACAGTGACACACATGTATTTAGTCTGTGTACATTTGTGTCAGACACTTGCAGTTATAATCATTGCCTGAACACAGGCCAGGAAAATAGTTATTTGTTTGCTTCATATGTCTGCATTCAAAGGCAAAAAATGATGTGTTATACTTTGAGACAATTGGACACTAGCCTCTGTGGTCTGCGAATGATGGATGTGTAATAGTAGCCTCTGGCCACTCTTTTAATACACTTGACATGATGACCTACAGACATCTTAAGATAACCATGTTCATCTGAATGCAACCATATGCATTTCTCCAGGTGCCTTATGAGATACTGAACAAGAAGTTCCGGAGCTCACAGAAGACGCTGGACCGCGAGCTGGCCCACTTCTGCTCAGCTGCCAATGAGCTGGAGACCAGTCTGCACCGCACCTCCGTCACGGTGGACGACGTGACGCGGCTGCTGGGCACCGTCACAGACCGGTTACGCGCGCTTAAGCGCAAGGTGGGCGCGGACCCGCCGAGGACTGGCCGACTTCGGCTGTCTTTCCGCGGAGGCGGTGGCAGTCCGGAGGTGCGGGCTGAGCCCCTCCCCCCCCCCATCCGAGATGATCTTTGATGTGCTCCATCCATGTCCCAGCTGACACAGGTGGGGGCACTCACGTTGATGCTGCGATGGGAAGACTAGGTCCCTGACGAGTCCTGTGCATCACTGATAAACATTGTGTTTTTGTACAGATGCTTGTAGCACTGGCAGATGAGTGTGGCACCTGACGAGTCGATCGGCACCTGTTTTGATCTACAGTCGGAGGAGTCTATCACTGACGAGCTAGAGTCAGCGGACCTGTGCAAGCGACGCCTCAAGCACCTGATGGAATACAATACTGACAGTCCGGGCGTCGTGTCCCAATGGAAGCGCAAGCGACTCGACCGCCTTCTTGTCGACCACTTTGTGCGCTGCGGCTTCTACGAGCTGGCAATGAGCCTGGCGCGCCAGTCGCACATTGAGGAGCTGACCAACATTGACATATTCCTGGTGGCCAAGGAGGTACGGCGTTACCGATGATGGAATGGTGGCCACGCGCGTGGCACTCACTGCGGTCACGTCCTCCATGCAGACTGCAGCTGGGCCTGTCTGTCGCTATGGTATGTCCCAGTTGTCTGCTGCCAGGCACATGTCAGCGCCTGGACTGCCGAGATTCGCCATTCCCATACGCGAGGCAGGTCTAATGTCCCGTTATTCTCTTGTGGTGTTGTTTGGAACGGTGCTCATCGTCTAACGCACGGCGTCTAGATGAGTGACCGATGAGGGCCGGGTGTTTGCATGGTCTGTTGTCGGCTGAGGGGGGCCGGCTGCGGCGGCGTCACAGCCTCAGCCCGTCTGGCTGCCAGGTAGAGGAGAGTCTGCTGCGCAAGGACACGGGCCCGGCGCTGGCCTGGTGCCACGACAACAAGTCGAAGCTGCGCAAGAGCCGCTCCAAGCTGGAGCTCTACCTGCGGCAGCAGGAGTTCGTCGAGCTGGTTAAGGCTGACCGGCGCATGGAGGCTGTGCTGTGAGTGACTTGCCATGCTGTGACCTGCGGCTGGCTATTCTGCGGGTGGATTGCCACGCTATGGCCTGTGGGTAGCTGGCCACACTGTGGCCTGTGGTTAGCTGTCCATCCTGGCCAGTGGGTGGTTCACCACACTGACTTGTCGGTGGCTCACCATGCTGTGGCCTATGGGAGGCTCGCCATGCAGTGGCCTGTGGATGACTCCTCATGTTCTGGGCGGCTCCCTGCGTTGTTAGTGGTTTCGCGTTCTGCGAGCGGCTAGTAGCGCAGGCCACGTCCGTATGCAGGTGTTGTCAGTGTCTGACCTCATCCAAGGTTATACTCTTGTCAGCAGCGATGCTAAGCGTTTTCACATGCGTGATGTATCATTTACGATCAATAGCAAAGGTCCCCGGGGTGGAGCAACCCACTAACTTTGAGAACTTGTAGCACGGCCCCATTGCTGTAGACCAGACGTTGGGACAAAGTCAGGCGTAGAGCTTCAGGGCCGAATCCCAAACCAATAGTGGCATGGAGTCGAAATCGAGGCGAAAGTCGGTCGCTTATATTTTGAGTTCGCGAGGTCGAAGTTGAAGCCAGTTACCTCGTGTTTGTAAAATGTGACGCGGAATTCAGAGCCAGTGACTTGGAACTTTGTACACGTAAACCGAAGCCGACGTCAGAGGTTTCGAACTAAGGAACGTGAAAAATGTTGAATTTTAGTTTACGAAGCCAAAGCCGAGCTAAACGTAGTGTACAAAGTTGACTTGTGAAAACAAGCCATTTTTGCAACTGCTAGAACTGTCTGGGAGCAGAAAATATTAGGGTATTGCAGGGTGATTGAGACGCGGTATTGATATTGCAGATGAAACATGTTTTGAACTATTGTCCTGGTCTTTTGTGTCAAGTGTCTTATAGTCTTACTTGTTAAACACAATGTTTCGAGGAGGTAAATTTTCATCCGACATTAGGGATGAATTAGTGCTGGGAACGACCGGCTGGTTCTGGGTTTCGGCTATGCGTGCGTCGCAGCCTCCAAAAGTTTCATGGTATATCGGGGCGAAGAAAGACAAGACTGTTCATAGATGATCTAGTCACGTTGTCAGTGAAAAAAATCACTATAACATAGCTGAAGCCAGAAATTGAAGATCGCATGAGGCCGGAGCCGGAACTATAGTTCAAAAGTTTTTTTTTCAAAGCTGGCTGAAGCCTGCGCCGAAGCCAGTGTTAAGAATGACAAAGCGAAATCCGCAGCCGTGGGCGATTGTTCAAAATGGTACGAAGCTAAAGCCGAAGCCAGTTGTGAAAATCTCTGAAAGTCGAACCCGGAGCCAAAGGAGCACTACCAGGGCTTCGTAAAGTTGTAGCCGAATTGGGCTTCGTCCTTTGGCCACAAGATAAGCTCACTTTCGCCCATGATGCTCTATGGTTAAGTGTGTCTAAGAATGCGCTGCTCTGCGCACCTTCCCAGAACGTATTCCGCGTCTGGTCGCGGCAGCGAAACGTCATCTCTCCAGTCCACCATGCTGTGTCGCATCACGCACATGATCAGCACTACCCATCAAGTGTACAAAGTGACGGCCGTGTTGGCCGTAACCAATTACTCCCGTGTGAGTGAGTGTTGACCCATGACCACCCGTTAACTCTGGCGGTGCTGGGCAGGCATGCAAGGAAGTACCTGTCCAACATGGATGAGTATCAGTGCGAGGATATCCAGAGCTGCATGGCTCTGCTGGCCTTCCCCGTTGACACGGGTAAGGAGGCTGTGAACGAAGGGCTGCACTGTGGTGGTTACACACGAGCTTTGTCGGGACAGCGCGGGCGGATGCCGGTCAGCGCTGCCAATCACAGCTGGCACGTAGAATTACCAGGATCGGTCAATTTCAATTGAATGCTGATTTGTGGATGAATGAATTAAACAAACCACTCCTCAGGTCATTGAGGCTTTACGAGGCGTTCAGGTGCTGAGCCTATAATGGTGGCATCCGCCTCTCAGCGTCGCAGGAAGCGCAGGTACCGCTATACTCTAAGTGGTCACCACATTTTACATGTTCTTTGATCTAGGTACACCCCCAGTTTCGATAGGCGTTAGGTCTAATGGCTTCGTCACTATTCTGAGCGTTGATTCGTGTTAGTTTGGAGTGCTTAAATGTCCTTTCACTCTGCTTATACTTTACAGAACGTGTAAGTGCCCAAAGGTCGTCCTTAAGTTTTGTTCGTCCATTACGCGCACGTTGTAAAACGTGTGACGTTGCCGTTGACACGGCGGCCTGTGCGCCTTACGCTGGGAGGCTGGGTCGAAGGTGCGCGCGACCGGCGGCCGGCGGAGAGGGCTGACCGAGCGGCCCTCCCCGTCCGCAGATATCGAGCCCTACTGTGCCATGTTCGCCGAAAGTCGCTGGCAGCTGCTCATCATGGAGTTCCGCGAGGAGAACTTCCGCATCTACCAGCTGTCGTCAGTGTCCGTATTCAACACGGTGCTGCAGGACGGCCTTGCCACGCTCAAGACGCAGTACGTGAGGCAGGACGGGTGGCCCCCACGGCCGGGCAAGGAACGCACGAGAGGCGCGTTCCCATACTTTGCCAGAAGGTGGCAGGTGCAAGGGCTGGAGACGCACCAAGTGTAGTACCTACTGCAGATGTAACCCTGGTGTTTTGCGACGTCCTCTATTTGAATATTGGTCTTTGTAATAAGGTATGGTCACCGAGGACTCGAGTCTCCAAACAGTCCTTGTGAAACACTCGGTCAAAGTTTCTGTTAAATGCTGTCCTTTGTATTGGAATATCATGAAAATTGTCTGGTGTCGGTGTGCGTCTCGTGCTGTGGGTTCAAAGCACAGGAAGCTAACGTCAGCGTGCAAGGCATGGTATTCTCTTGCAACAGGACATGCCATGTGTTTTTTATGCATGAGATTATTAGCGTATCGTTCGTAGCGTGGTACACGATGAACCGGTGTCCGGGCGCATCGTAACAAAGCTACTGTTGTCAGTTAACATAGCGTGAACGCGTTACCTGGAGGCCGGTGGGAGCTGTAGTCATTTTCGATACATCGATGACGTTGTCCACCTTGAACTCATGGCATCTTGAAGTGAATTTCGCTCAAGGTTGGGCGACCACCGTGCTGCCGCATCAGCACTAAGGCCTTATCCACCCCGCTCTTTCAGCGCACATCACGAGTGGATCTGTGACGCTCGGCTCCCCCCCCCCCCCCCCCGCCATGTTGCAGTCAGTGCTACCGGCATGATGGCCAGGGCAACCCGGACTGTCCGGTGTGTCAAATGCCGCTGAACGAGCTGGCCCGGCCGCTGCCGTTCTCGCACTGCACGCAGTCGCGGCTCATGTGCGCCCTCTCCGGCAAGCCCATCGACGAGCACAACCCGCCCATGGCACTGCCCAACGGTAACGTCTACGGCAAGCTGGTGAGTGTGGCGCCGCCTGGCGGGGCCTTTTGGAATGGAAGTGGGGGAGGGGAGTGGAGAGATGGCGGTTCGGGTGGCGTAACTGGCGCGGGTAGGTGCGCCGCTGTGACGCTTGCACGGCTGCTCCAATATCCGCCGCGTGGTTTGTGTGACCGGTGCCATCTACGCTGCGACTGTTGCGGCCGGCGCGGGAACCGAGCAACGTCCCGTGCGGCGCGCCGGACTGACGCCGCGCCTCCGCGCCCACCGCAGGCGCTCCAGAGTCTGGCGGTCGAGATGAAGGGACGCGTCGTGTGCCCGCGCACCCAGGAGGTGTTCGGCGAGTCGCAGCTGGAGAAGGTGTTCGTCATGTGATGGGCGCCGCCCGGAGGCAGGACGCGGCGGCGGCCGGTGACGGTGGCAAGGGGCGCGCAGGGCTGGGCCAGGGCCGTGCGGAGTAGCCGGACGGGTGTTAGGAAGAGCGTAGTGTGTCAGTGGGGGCCTATGCGTTTGTAGCTGCCTTTGAGTCACGGCTGCTGTTTGGTTCCCGGAAAGAAGGTCGACTCCCGTTTGAAATAAATTTCGAGGCAAAACATCATCTGAGAGCCCCGTGAAGGTCCGTTCGGATGCTACCTATTCCTTTGTACGGCTAAGAATTGCCAGTCGGGAGCTGGCGACTTTTTAGCGGGTGCAAAGTTTGCACATAGCAGCTATCCAGTCTAAGTGGCGTGCTCTTGTAATGTCATGCCAGCAGCCTACATGTTTGGAAAATCAATATTGATTTCCCTCTCTTGATAATCGGATCAAAAACGAAAACATTCAACCGAAGGGCAGCAGCGGGAGAGACTGGTGAAAGAGTGGGCCGCCAGTATTCAACGTCATTATTGTCTTCTTGATACGTCCTAGTGCGGTTGGAACTTTGGTCTCGCCAGGTGCGAACTGGCTGTTTGTCATTGCCTTGCTATGGTCTTCCCATGCCGTGGCGATCCTGGGTTGTGCGAATGGCTTGGTGTTTTGTATGATCGCCGAATGACCCGTATCTATGTGTGTGCCCTATGTTGCCATTCGCAATATTGGTGCGGAGAAGCCTCAGATTTGGTTTAGCCGCACAATATCACTGTATATATTGCC
The DNA here is from genome assembly GCF_011947565.3 of Pollicipes pollicipes. NCBI lineage: Eukaryota > Metazoa > Arthropoda > Thecostraca > Pollicipedomorpha > Pollicipedidae > Pollicipes > Pollicipes pollicipes. The sequence goes on from NW_023596545.1 coordinate 5,335,359, forward strand.
TTGTGATAACCGAAAATACAGGGACAGGAATGTCCGGCGCGTCTGTGCGCGTTTGTCACGAGGTGGTCCTGGTGGTGGCCTGACTGGTGACAGCCGTACCGCCGCGCGCCGGATCTCCCAGCGCGCCGTCAGCTGAGCTTCGTGCGACGTCATTGGCGAGCGACAATGGCAGCTGGCTCGGATCACGCGCTGGACCGGCAGTGTCCAGTCGTGGTCCGGGGGGACGAGTGCGACTCCCATTGGAGCGACAGACATGGTGTGAGAGATCAACATAGCTTCAAATCTGGTGGTGGGTATAAAACAACACCTTGACACGGAAACAATCCAGCTAGCCATGTCACACGGGTGCTCCGGCTCGTGCCTTGCCTGCATGCTGTAGTCTCTTAATCTACCTCGCACGTAGTCGTCAGTAGCTTATTGCACACGTTTGTGTCGTGTCGTGCGCAGGAGGGCCGACGAAATACGCATGTTACGAGCAGCTTGAACGACAGCCTGCCTGGGGTCTTGGGCGTGGCTGGCGTTTTTTTCCACCCGCAGGCGAGTTGTCTGCTGAGATTGCTACGGGATGTCCGGAACCGCTGGCGTAGAGCGGTCAGTGCAAGTACTGGGCAGCTGCTCTGTTCCCACCCACCCACATCGCTGACACCTGTAGTGTAGGCCCCGCGCTAACATCACGGGATTGAGAATAGGACACGGCGGCTGCTAGGTCACGGTCGTTGGTATCTAAGTCCGCGCATGTGACATGCATTCCAATGTGTGCATGCAGATATCCCGTATCAATGAGCTAGTTTGGCTCGGGGTCAAAGGTTTTACGGCGCGTAGAACACCAGTCGCCCACACCGTCATCGGCAAGGCCACCTGCCACTGGGCATTCGCGCGAACGGCAATGTAGACACCCTGTCCTGCGGTGCCGGGCAGACAACGGGGTCATGTCATCGCCATGGAGGCCCGCACTGGAGCTCCACTGCTGCCGACCGTCTAATAGAAATAAGCAGCAAAACAAGAAGTGTATTGACCGATTGGTTGTAAAACAAAGAGACAAGACACTAGACACTAGGGAGTTCAATGCATCTCGTTATAATACAAATTGCTGCAAATTACACGCTCCTCGAAGGACTCTCGTCCTCTGATGTAAGACACACATCGCCTCGAAATCAGCATTCGTCGTCGTCGTCATCGTCGTCTTCTTCTTCTTCCTCCTGTGGACCTGCAATCACAGGGGATACAAGTTTCAGTCTGCAATAGTGAATGAGCGAGTGAGTCATTTGAGGTTTTACCATGCGCTCAGCTGCTGGGGCTATATGGCGTCGCCCGCCTTTCACCCTGGCAGGAGGCGCGTGCGCCGCGAGGAATCGAACCCCGCACTTTTAGTTTCCCAGATGAACAGCGGTTGATGCGGACGTGTTAACCGCTACACTATCACCACCTTAGTCTGCAACAGTCTGCTGTCACAGTCATTTACAGCAGCGACTGTGACTGTCGGACAGCCCGTCCAACAGTCCACATTTCTAGAAATGCGCAACCCTCCGCCGATGCCGGCCATCTAGTAGGTGCGAGATGAGCGACAACGCAGAGCAGAGCGGCGTGAAAGGTGCCGCGCCCGGCTATCTAGTAGGTGCGAGATGAGCGACAACGCAGAGCAGCGCGGCGTGGGAGGTGTCGCGCCCAGCCATCTAGTGAGCGCGGCGTGGGAAGTGCCGCGCCCAGCCATCTAGTAGGTGCGAGATGAGCGACAACGCAGAGCAGCGCGGCGTGGGAGGTGTCGCGCCCAGCCATCTAGTGAGCGCGGCGTGGGAGGTGCCGCGCCCGGCTATCTAGTAGGTGCGAGATGAGCGACAACGCAGAGCAGCGCGGCGTGGGAGACACCATGCCTTTTGCACCGAGCGGGCTGGGGGGAGGGGCAGTCACGAGCGCAGCCCTCGGTGCTGTACTACCTCCGTAGCTGGCGGAGGGCACGGTCAACTCCAGCAGCGGCCGGTAGCTGATGCCAGCGGTCGGCAGAGGATCGGCGGCCACCGGGGGCCGCTGGCAGTCGCCGGAGCAGTGGCCGCCGGCGGCGGGCGACGGTGGCGCGTCGCCGGTCGCCGGCCGCGGCCGCTGCACGGTGCTCGTCTGGCACATGGCCCGTGCCGCCTGCATGGAGCGCTGTCGCATCTCGGCCATCAGAATCAGCTCCTCCACCTGTAGGTGGATGGAAGCAGTTGAGGGGAGGGCCCGGGCTGGCCACACGCAGCCAAGCATCCTGCTTGAACCAGCTGTGTGTCAGTGTCGACAGGCCAGTTTGTTGATAATGAAAGGGATATCTGTTTGGGGTGCCCATATTGTCCCAGGGATCCACAATTGGTGAAGAAGACATGTTGGCTGACATTTGCGACCATAGCCATACAGGCCAGGATGACCTGCAGCCTTTCAACCCTTGCTGCCATTCAGCCTTCCTATCAGGCCATTGATCTTCAGTCTTGAAGGACACATCATCCCTCTTTGAGCACTCTCAAACACTCCCTAACCAATTCAGGAGCCCTTGTCAGCAATGGAACACTGGTTAGGTGCCTGCTGAGCCAATGAGGGGCCCCTGGCTGATATTATGGCCCCTGGCCATTTTTATTATTTCAGTATGTTAATTGTTCAATATAGAGATTTTTGAGGGGTGTATCACTGTGTAGGCCCAATGCAGTCTTCCCCCATTTAGGAGGGTGTATAAGCCCCACACATAGCTGGTGGTTACACATCTGGCTTTGCACTCATTTTGGAGGGCATATGAGCCCAATATGTAACTACCCTCCAATTTTGAGGGTGTGTACAAAGTGTGCCAAAGGGGTTCGGTGTGAGGGTGCGCTGAAGTTAGTTAAGGCAGTCAGGTCAGTATCCCAAACACAGCCTATTACTTTACGCTTATTCAACTTTTCTTGAAAGAAAAACATTGAAAGACAATCTACAAATAGACTGAGGACAATCTGACTTCATCAGAACACAACACAAGGGTAACTAATACAGCTAGGTGGAAGCCCAGCAAACTGCCACAAATGCCACTCTGCAACTTACCTTCAGTTTGTTTTTTAAGCCCTGTAGCTTAGAAATTGCAGCCATGAGCTCAGTTTCCTCATCCTGGGCCTTCTTAAATGCACATGTTAGAACTGTGCAGCTATCCCTCATACCGAACCTTTGTATACTTAAACTGCCTTATCTACACTGAACCGTTTGCATGGAACCGAATATTCGCCTCAATCGCGCACAAATAGTCTTCTTATCAACAAAAAGACCGGCTCTGTACAACCACAAAAAGACACTAAACACTTCGACACGCAACACAAATAATGATTTGTATCACAACACACAACGCGTCCTCGAGCCTAGTTAGTACAAGCCTAGTTAGTACGGAGTACTCGGTGTTGTATTGCCCTGAGTACGGACTGTCCTCTGTCGAACAAATCCTCCAGAATATCTAGTACGAACTCTTGATAAGAGGGGAACCATGGTTATTACCGACTGAGTGGCGGCGTCTAGTACGTATAGATACTAAACAGAGCACCCCCGGTAACCCAAGGCTGAACAGAGGAAATGAGGTTGTTTCGAGGTGAAAGTCGTGAATTTCTTTTCGTTCGGTGGGAGTGGAAAACCTTCCCCATTTTAAAATCCCAATTCCATTGACAGTGCGTATACACCCTCCAAAACAGAGGGCGGTTACGCACCGGGCCTATGCACCCTCTAAGTCTTTCAGATGGTTGTACGTGTCAACCATACGCGGATGGGCAGCCTTGGAGGGAAGAAAATGCAGAAATGCAGAATCCCGTGCGATAAGTCCGTTCTATGCGTGATGGATATCAAACGATCGCGAAATCCATCCGCTCACTCTGAACCATTTCTATTCTAATCACAAATTTTCGGCCGTCGGCCTCGAATCTCCAGAGAATGGATGGTTAGCGTGCTGGTCTCGCACGCGGTAAGCCCCGGCTCGAATCTCGACGACAGCCGCTGTTAAGTGGGTGGCTCAATGGTATATCGGCGTGACGTGATGATGCCAACACGCTTCACTTCTAAGCAGAATGAACCCTAAATAGTGTTTTTTCATTTCGGACAGCACCGTAGTTTCTAATGCTAGGGGGAGGGAGTCCACACCCTGCAGAGATACTGAGGATCCCGTGAAGGTTGACCATATATCTAAATGGGTGTGACACACTGAATAGCCAGTGGAAATGACGCATACGACGGCGGAGGCATGCAGAATGACGTTCGGCAATTGTGCGTAAAAATTCATCAGCGCGTATTTGACTGCTGCTCAAAGGCGAAGGCACCAAGGCCAATAGCGACGGAACCTGAACGGTCATGGGTGCCGCAGGAGACCAACACAGTGGCTCCCGTCAACAAGTAGGGTCCTCAGAGCAGGCAAAAGGAACTCAAGACCAACGTGGTGGGTCAATAAGCGATCGGTAATGCCTCGACAGGCTGACCTATGAAGCCCCGGTCATAGCAGAGGACCCTGCGAGCAAAGGGGAATTATTCAAGACCATAAATAAATATCCCTGTGCAATCAAGAGTGCACGGGCAGGTTGCACGAGTCTCACAACAACACGAGTCTCGATAGGAGTGAAAAGTCAGCCGCAAATGAGACCAAAGGGAGAGACCCCTCGATCAAAGTGGAGGGCCCCTGAGCATCGAGCGTCTCCGTGCCTTACCTTATAAGAGCTCTAGCAACGGCACAAGGCCCTTCAAGCAAGTAGAAAGTACCTGATATTTATATGAAGGGCCCCTGAGCAACTGGGTGTACTCTGGCATATGCGGCCCCGGAAAAAGTGAAGCCCCAAAATTCCCCCAAGCAACACTCTTTCAATCAGCGACGAATGAACTTTGTTGCCATATGACCAACATAGTCGGTGCGCCCCAAAGCCCATATCATCACCATCATCACGAATGAACTTCGTTTACTTATGAACTTTTTACTTTTGCTAGCAATGGTTCTTGGCCATCTGTAGGCCCAAATGCATCCAATTTTGTTGTGCTTTTGTTGTAAGGAAACTGCGCCCGTCCGGCCGGCTATGGGTCTTTTGGAGCCTTTAGGTTCCCTCGGCATGGTCCATGGGACATGGTCCTGTGCGCCCCCCCCCCCCGCCCCTCTGCGTACGCCACCGGCCAGAGCAGCTGAATAATTGGGGCCTGCTAAGAACATAGAGCCATCCATCCAAATAAAAAATACTCGCGACGCAATGTGTAGGGCTCTGAACGATCGAGTGCGCCAGAACAGGTTAGCATATAGGGCCCCCGTCAAGAGCTTGGGGTCCTCCATTGAAAAAGGAAATATTTAAGACCCAATGTAGAGGCCCCCGAATGATCGAGTGTGCCCGAGCAGGTTAACAGATAAGGTTCCGAAAAAGAGCGCAGAACCCTCCATTCAAATAGAAAGCATTCAAGACCCAATGCAGAGGACCCTCGAATGATCTAGTATATCAGAGCAAGTAAGCATATAGGGCCCGGTCAAAAGCGTAGGGCCCTCCATTCAAATAGGAAACACCCAAGACCCAATGCAGAGGGCCCCCGAATGATCGAGTATGCCCGAGCAGGTTAACAAATAGAGCTCCCAAGAGCGTAAGGCCCTCCATTCGAATGGCAAGCACTGAAGATCCTAAGTAAATGACCCCAAAATGATGGATCATGCCCGAGTAGCGTATCAGAAGGAGCCCGACAAGAGTGCGGGGCCCTTCATTCAAATAAGAAGTACTCAAAACCCAGTGCGGAGGGCCCCCGAGAGATGGAGTATACCCGAGCAGATTATCAGGTGACCCAGACAGGAGTGTAGGGCCCTAAATTCAAACACCAAGACCCAATATATAGGGCACCCGAACAATCCAATGTGCCCGAAGCGGCGAACAGATAGGGTCCCTGACAAGTGCGTAGGTCCCTCCAATCAGATAGGAAGTACCCAAGACACAATGTGGAGGGCCCCCGGATATTCGAGTGTGCCCGGGTAGGTTAACAGATGGGGCACCGGCAAGAGCGTAGAGCCTTCCGTTCAAACATGAATTACCCACGGCACGATGTAGAAAACCCCGAATAGCCGAGTGCGCCACAGCAGGCTAACAGATAGGGCCCCCGAAAAGAGCGAAGGGCACTCCATTAGAAAAGGAAGTACCCAAAACCAGACGTAGCGGCCCCCACGATCGAATGGGGCAGAGCATCTTATCAAATGGGGGCCCCGACAGGAGCTTAAGGCCCTCCATTCAAATAAGAAGTACCTAAAACTCCATGCGGAGGGCCCCGAAAGATCGGGTGTACCCGAACAGGTTATCAGATGACCCCGATACGACAGAGGGCCCTAAATTCAAACACCGAGAAACAGGGGAACAGGCGCAGGGCTCACTAGCAATCCAGTGTGACCGAGGAGGCGTACAGAGGGGGCCCCAGACAAGTGCGTAGGGCCCATTCAAACGGCACGTGCCTAAGGCCCAATATAGAGGGGGCCCCGAACGATTGAATGTGCCCGCGCAGGTTGTCAGATAGCCCCCCCCCCCCCCACAGAAGCGTAGGCTCCTCATTCAGAAAATATTACCAAACACCCAGTAGACGGCCCCCGAACAACTGAGTGTGCCCAAGGAGGTCATTAGATGGCCCCCCGACAAGAGTGTAGGGCCCTAAGCAAGTGACAGAGAATTGAAAACGCCCTAGACCAATGTAGAGGACCCATGGGCATATCGCGAGTGTCGGTAGGTTAACCGATACCCACGTAAAGGGCCCCTGAGCAACCGAGAATACCCCGGCGGGTTAAGGTATGGAACTCTGGCTACCACTCACAGAGCCTTTCTGACGAATGGAAATAATTAGTGGAAGGGCCCGTGATTGACAAGAGTTCCCCGGCACACTAACAGGAAGGGCCCCAACAACAGCGCAGGGGCCTCTGAGCAAATGCAAAGAAATGAAAGACAACGTGGAATGCTCCTAAACGACTGAAACGGACCTGCAAGGCACATATAAGTCCCCCGAAAGCAGCATGAGCCTTAGACGGCGTAATGGGGCTTAAAATTTCCAGTTCACAACTTTTCCGATCATTGAGTAATTTTTGGGACTTCACATAGGTCCTCCACTTTCGCTTACAACTGTTGTTGGTGGCCTGAAAGTCCAAAGATGCCCAGTTTTGTTGCGTTTTGTGTTAAAAAAAAAACTGCACGTGTTCGGCCGCCTATGGGCCCTCCCGGAGCCAATGGGCCCATTTGGGGCCCAAGGGGGCATGCCCCGTGGCCCAACTCTCTGGATCCGCCCCGGATTGTTACGGTACGCTTTTGGGGGATACTTTTAGTTTTTCCACTTTTTTTGCTGCTCGCCCGAATTCAGTTTGCCATTGATGTCAGACTGTTGTGGGAAGAATGCGACTGATCCTAAGCCTGAAGTGTTATTCAGGTGACCACCACAAAATCTCAAATGGGAACATCGAAAATCCGACATGGGACCCGAAGGGCTGGCTAAAGGTCATTGAGGGGGTGCGGGTCGGGCCCTCAAATATCAGCCAGAGGGCCCGTTGCACCGACTGGGCCCCGGCCTGGGTCCGGGAGCCCATTTCCCAAGCAGAGACAAGGCCAGGACCCGCGATTTACATTGGTCAGTGCACCCCGAGCCAATGAGGGGCCCTTGTGTCGGCCAGGAGCACATAGCGCCTAACCGGAGGTCCAGTGTTGACAAGGGCCCCCGAGTTGGTCAGGGAATGTTCGAGGGTGCCTGAAGAGGGACCGATGTGCCCTTCAAGACTGACGATAAACAGACCGATGGGAAGGCCGAATGGCCGTAAGGGTCAAAAGGCTGCAGGTCATCCTGGCCTGTATGGCTGTGATCCCAAATGTCAGCCAATATGCCTCTTTCGCCGATTGCGGACCCCTGGGACAGTACGGGCACCTATTTCGGCCGGAGACCACAACACCGAATAGTTGACTCCGTGTTGTTGTAAGCCCTGGGGCCCCATTTCTCTAGCAGGAACGAAACCGAGGCCCGCGATTGCATTGGTCGGAGTCCCTACAATGAGCGGTCTTTAGACGGGCGGTCTCTCAGAGCGTCCAACAGAGAGCCCTGTGGCGGAAGGAGTCCCGAGTCGGCCAGAGGTGACCCGGGGCTCTTGCGGGAGCCTTCACCCCGTTTAAGCCAAGGGTCCGTTGGCCAAACATGGGTCTCTGTGCCAGTTATTGGATCGCCTGCGGTTATCAGAGATCTTGTTGCCCCAATGAGGGCTCCTGCACCTATTCCGGGTCAAATGCCCCGGCCAGAAGCCGCCAAAGGGCCTTCCGCGCCAGAGAGGGCACCAATGTAGGACGCACATCCGTGAGGGCCTCAGGACGAACTCATCAGGCGAACCCACCTCAATGTCGCCAGAATGGCAGCTGGTAGACATCCCGGGCTGGGACGGAATGATCTTTGAGCATTCGCTAACTCTTCACTAATGTCTACACATTTTACACATTACATTACACATAATGCTTACACATTACTTACTTTCAATTAATGTTTGCACAATTTGCCAGCCTCATTTAGACTCACGGTCAACTTTCACGGGATCCTCAATATCTCTGTATGGTGTGGGCCCCATCCCCTTGGAAGGACGGAGTCCTCTTTATCTTTAGTCCTCCCTCTGGTATTAGAAACTACGCTGCCGTCCGGTATGAAAAGCCCAAATTAGAATTCATCCCGCTTAGAAGTGAAGCGAGTTGGGATCATCACGCCACGCCGATATACCATTAGGCCATCCACTTAACAGAGGCCATCGCCGAGGTTGGAACCCGGGGTTACCACGTGGGAGACAAGCATGCTAACCATCCATCCACTGGACACGCGGGCCCGCTCGCCCAAAATTTGTGGTTAGAATAGGACTGGTTCAGTGAGTTGGTGAAATTCGTGATCGTTTGATGTCCATCACGCATAGAACCGACTTTTCGCACGGGATTCTACATATTTGCACTTGCTCACCTCTAAGTGTGGCAATCCGCGTATGGTTGGCATGCACAACCACCTTGTGATGTCTATGGAGCTGGATCAACTCGCGTATGGTTTGGTTCGGTGCAAACACTAAACACTAGCCCGGGAGGGTATGATCATACAGGGGAATGTGGATGATTTTCATTTCGACGTTACATAGACACTACATCCCTTCCCTTCTTCAGATGATTGCTTACACATAGTCCTTCATCCACGCGGGCTGGCGCCGCGCGCGGTGACGCATGGTCGGGGAACACACTGGCGCCGGGGACGACGTCGTGGCGTGGGAGGACGCGGTAGCGGCGCGGAGAGTAGGGGTGTGGCGCCGCATGGACTCGAGGATGTCATTCATCGCCTGTTCTTCGTCCTCTTCTTCACGGCTGTGTCCGTCCCGCGGAGCTTTCTATCCTCCGGATGTGTCGTCATCGGAGACGGCACCATGATCTTCACTGTGCGACCGTACAGTAGTTCAGCCGGGCTCTTCTGAGAAGTGGTGTGCGGTGTCGGTCGGTAGTTTCGTAGAAACTTATTCATTTCCTGCTTGATCGGGCGTTTCTCGACGATAGCAGCTTTCACAGCTTTTGATAGCGTTCTCATGAAACGTTCCGCCTCTCCGTTAGCTCTTGGCCACAACGGGGTGATCTTGCAGTGCTTGAAGCCGATGTAGTCGCGAACTGGGCGAACTCATGCCTGTAATGTTCTGAAGGGAAACTGCTGCCACCGGTCAGGCTGTCCACGTGGCGGCGCTAGTGCTGCCCCCCGCCTGATTTGAGGCAATACAGTTCTAAGCCCGGATCCGCCGTGTATGGACGCTCCGCCGAGCCGTGTACCGACAGAGCACGGACCGAGAACATAACATGGCGCGGTCGGTCTGTGACTTGTGTACTGTAACGTGTCGGTCTGTAACGTGTGGACAACGGTGATCGGCGTTGGTAAGCGTCAGTGAGTGGACAGATAAGACGTGCTTGTGATACTGATTGTGCTGTTACGGCATCCGGCGACAGGATGAGCAGCGTCTCCAGCAACGGGGGCGGGGAGCGGAAGCCGTCGGAAGTGCAGCTCCTGATCGACCTGTTCAACCGTCAGATGGAGGCATGGCAGCAGCGGGAGGAGCGCCTCATCCAGCTTCTGGAGCGGATGGGCCCATCGTCAGCGCGGCATTCAACAGGCGACGACGGCGCGACTGGTGGCGATGGCGGCGTGCCCGCTCAGCGTGCGCCTCTGCTGGCCGCCTCGTGGCAGGATCTACCCAGCCCGAGAGGTCATCAGAGAGGTGACGGCGACCCGACGCTGAGTGCGCCGCTGCCACCCAGCTTAGCGGGTTCCCCGAGAGGTCACGGCGGGCTGATCACTCCGGGGCAGGATCCGCTCACACCGGCCGGTCACCCGAGTGGCGAGGGCGGCGTGACCCACCCCGGCCCGGCGCTGCATACGCCTCTGCCGCCCGGCCCGGCCGGTCCGGGCCCGGTGCCGCGAGGACCCCAGCCGCCCGCCCCAGGGCACGTGCGGTGCGTGCCGGCCGGCTACGACCCGGTGGGCGGTGACCGGGGCGACCGTGAGCCCGACCGGGCGAGGTCACGGTCGCGGCTCCCAGCAGCGGCGACACCAGCCCCGCAGCTAATTGCGTCTGCTTCGTTGAAGGAGTTTGAGGCGCCGCCAGCGCAACATCATCGTCGATCGTCATGACTTCAACACGCGCGTGCAGCAGCAGGGCGAGACATTCGACGAGTTTCTCTGCGCGCTGAGGGAGACAGCGTCGTTCTGCGACTCCTGCACGTTCTGCATCGATGACCGGCTCCGAGGCCGGCTGGTGGTCGGCGTTCGAGATGAAGACGCCAGGCGCCGGATGCTGGAGATGCCGGAGCTGACGCTGCAGTCGGCAGCCGACATCTGCCGTGCGTCTGAGAACGCCAGCAGCAGCACGTCAGCCATCCGGCAGCCGGTGACGTCATCGCTGGCCAAGCTATCTCGATACCAGCGAGATAAGCGATCGTCGTCAGCGGTAAAGTCTGGGGAGAAGTGCGCCCGCTGCGGCGGAGCGGCTCACCGGGATGAGCAGAGGTGTCCGGCGGTTGGGCGCCCATGCTTTCGCTGCCAGGAGCAGGGACACTTCGCGGCTGTTTGCCGGCGCCAGCATGCTGAACCACAGAGGCGCGACAGGAGCAACAGCCGGCGCCGTCAGGACCGCCGAAGCGGTTCACGCGTCCAGTCGCCGGTCCAGGTTGTGCAGCAGGTGACGGCAGCGCTGGCCCAGGGCGTCAGACGGGTTCCCGACGTCCGTGTACGAGGCGTCTCGGCGCGCTGTTCGCCACGGGTCGAGCTGCAGCTTCCTCGACCGGACGGAGGCGGAACGGCCACGACCTACTGAACGCCCGACACCGAAGCTGAGACGTCGGCTGTGTCGCTGCGGTATGCCGAGAGGTTCGGCATCAGGCGGAGCAATCTGACGCCACCGACAACCAGGCTGCTCAGCGCGGACAGCAGGGAGATGCAGTGTTTCGGCACCTGCAGCCTCACACTTCAGCTCGGGCGAGTTCAGCACACCGTGGAGGCGGCGGTCGTGAAGATGCCGAATGGCCCGTTGTTCTCGTGGCACGGCAGCATCAAGCTCGGCATCCTTCCCGAGAACTACCCTCAGCAGATAAAGGCGATGTCGACGACTGCAGCTGCTGGAGATGCTGTTGGAGATGCTGCTGAAGAGGATGTCGACCGGGAGGACGCCGATGACGACCCTAGATCTTCAACACGAGATAGCCGATGTGTGAAGACAACGACGCAGAAGATGCCGCCGCGGTGGAATCCCAAGACGGTGGGAGCGGCATCTCGCGGAGTACCGCCGCTCCACGAGAGACAGGAGCACTTCAGCCAAATGAAGGCCGCCTTCCCGCGGGTGTTTAATGCTTCAGGTCCCCTGCGGGAGATGGCTGGTGGAACAATGAAGATCGAGCTCACGGAAGATGCCGTCCCGTTCGCGACCCACGCCCCTCGCGCCATCCCGCTCTGTTGGCGTGATGAGGTACGGGAGCAGCATGACGACATGATCCGGAAGGAAGTCATCGAGCCAGTGGATCATCCGACGCTCTGGTGCCATCCTCTGGTGCCAGTGCCCAAGACGTCAGAGAACGGAGCGGTGTCTGGATGTCGCCTGACTGTCGACTTCACCAGGCTGAACAAGTTTGTAGAGACCCATGCATCCCGTGAGAAGCACGCACGTCGCGGTGGCATCCATCGGCACAGAGGCCAGATTCTTCACCAAGCTCGACGCAAAGGCCGGCTATCATCAGATCCCCATCAGAGAGGAGGACAAGGACCTCACCACCTTCATAACGCCGTGGGGACGGTTCCGGTTCCGGAGGGCGGCCATGGGACTGGTCTCCTCTGGTGACGTCTACAACCAGAGAGGCGACCGAGTCCTGGGAGACGTGCCACGGACTTGCAAGGTCGTCGATGATGTCATCGCATGGGACTCCGACTATAACGACCATCTTCGGCACGTCTGGAACATCCTCGCCCGCTGTGAAGACAGCGGAATAACTCTCAACCCGAAGAAGTGTGTCTTCGCGGCGGAATCAGTCGACTTCTGTGGCTTCACAATCGGAACCAGTGGCTACACGCCGGACAGTAAGAAGGCGGCGGCAGTCTCCAATTTCCCATAGCCGGAGTGCCTGACGGATCTCGGGTCCTTCCTCGGCCTGGTCCATCAGATGGGAGCGTTCTCTCCAGACGTAGCGCGCGCTGCAGAGCCGCTGCGTCAGCTCCTCCGTCCAAGGACCGCATGGCTGTGGACGGAAGAGCACACCAAGGCCTTCAACGAGGTCAAGACGGTACTGGTAAAGCCGCCGGTTCTGGGTTTCTTCGACCCGAATAGAAAGACGGTCCTTGAGACAGACGCAGCACGCCTGAAAGGCCTCGGTTTTTGTCCCAGGCAGCAAAATGAAGCAGGAAACTGGCGCCTGATCCAGTGTGCGGATCACGCTTCCTGACAGACACAGAGACGAGGTACGCCGTGATCGAAGTCGAGATGTTGGCCATCGTCTGGGCCATGAAGAAGTGCGCCATCTACCTGCAAGGGATGGAGAAGTTTGAAGTCGCTACCGATGACCGGCCACTCATCCACATTCTGAACGGGAAGAGTCTACAGAATATTGCCAATCCTCGTCTCCAACGCCTGCGGGAGTGCCTGGCGCCCTACAGCTTCTTGGCAGTATGGAGGCAGGGGAAGCTGCACGCCATTCCTGACGCCCTGTCGAGGCACCCGGTCGAGAAGCCCACTGGAGATGACGAGACCACCGGAAAGGAGATCTCCTGCCAGCTCTCCAGCATGGTGATCCATGCTGTGACCAGCACCGATGGAGATGGGACAGCTGCATCACCGTTCGAGGACACGGCGCTGTCAGCGGTGCAAGCGGCTTCAGAGCGCGATCCTGAGATTTTGGCCCTCAAAGAAGCCGTGCTGCCTGGCTTCCCCGACCACAAGTCCGAAGCAGACCCGCAAGTTCGACCATACTGGAACATGCGGGATCGACTGGCGGTAGACGGTGACCTGATCATCTGCGGACAGCGGATCGTCGTCCCCAGCAGCCTGCGACGGGACGTTCTGCAGAAGCTGCATGCCAGCCATCAGGGGGGGAAGAAAGAACAAAAAGAAGAGCGAGACAGGTGGTCTACTGGCCAGGTATCGACCACGACATCTCCAACGTAGTGAAGGCCTGTCAAGTGTCGGCTTCATCTCCCGAAGCAACAGAAAGAGCCGATCATCCAGATGTGTCTGCCAACAAGAGTCTTCGAAATCGTCTCATTGGATTTCTTTGAATATGGTGGTCGTACGTACCTGGTGTACGCCGACAGGCTGTCGGGATGGCCCTGGGTCTCTCACATGAGCCGGACCGCATCAGCACATCAGCTGACAACCAGTCTCCGGCAGGCATTCGCGTCGACTGGAGTGCCCAGTGTGCTCCTGAGTGACGGAGGACCCCAGTTCGCGGCCAAGAAGACCAGAGACTTCCTGGCCAAGTGGGGTGTCAAGCACCAGCTGTCCTCGCCGCATTACCCTCAGGCGAATGGGCACGCGGAAGCAGCAGTGAAAGCCGTCAAGAGGCTCCTCAAGAAGGTGACTGCCAGCGGTGACCTCGATACGGACGCATTCGCGGAGGGGCTGCTGGAACTTCGAAACTCTCCGAGAGCGGACGGACGATCGCCAGCTCAAGTGCTCCTCGGCCATCCGCTGAGGCCGATGGTCCCAGCTCACCACAGCTCCTTCGCCAAGTACTGGCAAGAGCGTGCTGATGTGTGCGACCGGCGCGCAGCGAAACGGCAGACCGCAACCGCACCGTTGCGCCGAGGAGAGCGCAACAGGCGGAGGCCAGAGAGGCTGCAAGTGCGGTGGGGTACATGTACGTACCAAGAGTGATCGTTGTACTGTAGGTGATGTTATTGGATGCATTATTTTCCGGCTCCGGGGAGGGGAGATGTGATGCAATTGTGCGTGTCGTTTTCTTTTGTGAAGTGCGTTGTGTTGTTTTGCGTTTTTTTGGCAGCAATGCATCCTGTAATCCCAGAGGGAGGTGTGATGTTCTGAAGGGAAACTGCTGCCACCGGTCAGATTGTCCACGTGGCGGCGCTAGTGCTGCCCCCGCCTGATTTGAGGCAATACAGTTCTAAGCCCGGATCCGCCGTGTATGGACGCTCCGCCGAGCCGCGTACCGACAGAGCACGGACCGAGAACATAACAATGACCTTCTGGAGAGTTCCATCTCTTGCGGTGTAGGTCTGGGTTTCCTCGAGTCATGGCTTTTGGTACAGCAGAATTCATAACGAAGTTGATGAAGGCTTCCGTCTGATCGGACAGGGTGATTCCGTCGCTTGAATCGCTGGTTAGTGGATGGCGTGACATGAAGTCGGCTGGGTTGTCCTTCCCAGGTCGGTAGACGATTTCGAGATTGTACGGTTGCAGGCGCAGACCCCAGCGCTCGATTCTTGCTGGAGGCTTCGACGCGGAGTTGCTCCAGATGAGTTGCACCGGCTTTTGGTCCGTTACCTTCTGACCGTGTATGTATAGGTGAGTGTTCGCATCCCCAGACGATGACGAGAGCTTCTCGCTCGGTTTGCGAATACCGGCTTTCCACGCTGGTCATAGTACGACTTCCGTATGCGATGACCTTGATGTCCTCAAGATTTTCAGGTGTGGTCTGGCACAGGATGGCACCAAGTCAGTGCGGACTGGCGTCTACGATGAGGCGCGTATCCTTCTTCTGATCGAAGTAGGACATCGTTCCAAAGCTACTCAGAGCTTCTTTGAGTCGCTGAAAGGAGGTCTCGTGATGGCTGGTCCACTCCCAAAGAGTGTCTTTCTTGGTGAGGTCTCGCAGCGGGCTCATGAGGTCGGCGTAGTTCGGTATGAACCGTGACAGGTAGTTCGTCATGCCGAGGAAGCTTCGTACTTCCGGTGGGTTCTCTGGTGCCTTGGTGTTCACGATCGCCGATACCTTCTTGGAATCTGCTGACATTCCCTCCGATGAGAAGGTGTAGCCGAAGAAGGTCAACTTGTTCTGGTTGAAGGCGCACTTCTCACGGTTGATGGTCAGCCCTTTTTCATGCAGCCTTTGGATGACCTTGGTCAGGGCTCTGTCGTGTTCGGCTTGGTTTGAACTGAAGACGATGATATCGCCAGGGAAGTTGCGGACTCCTTCAACGCCACTGAGCGTGTGTTGGATGACGTTCTGAAAGACTTCGCTGGCTGAGCACACACCAAAGCTGAAACGCTTGTAGCGGAACAGACCCTTGTGAGTTGAGAAGGTCGTGATGGGTCTGCTGCTCGGGTTGAGTACCAGCTGATGATATCCTGAACGTAGGTCAATCTTTCTGAATACCTTCGCTTCGTTTAGGTCGTGGATGATGTCATCTACTGTTGGAGTGGTGTCTCTCTTTGGATAGCGGTATTCACACGGCGCATATCCACACACACGCGGATAGCTGTCAGGTCCTTGGGTTTGGGGACGCACACGACTGGGGATACCCACGGCGTCGGTCCGGTGACAGGTTCGATGATGTCCTGTTCCTGGAGCGAGTGGAGTTCCTTCTCCAGAGCCTTCCGTGTGTGAAACGGTATGCGCCTGTGCAGTTGAGCGATGGGTTTTAACGCTGGGTCAACATAGAGTTCCACTTGATGGTCTTTGAGTTTGCCGATTCCTTCGGCGATGGGATGGGTTTCCAGCAGGTCTTCGATCAGTGTTCTGCCTGGAGGGTTGCTTGTCACCTCTTGAATGACTTCCAGCAGGTCGAGGTCCTTCGCCGTTTGGAAGCTGAGGGGCGATCAGTGTGTTCCTTCCACGACGAAGAAGCTGGCCGTGACGGTGCGGTTTCCGTGCGTTGCTGGGGCCGTGAATATCCCTGTTATCGGCAGAGGGTCTGTGGCTATGTAGGCGAATAACCTTGTATTGGTGGGAGCGAGCTGCGGTGGTGGGCGCAGTTGTCGGAATGTGATGCTGCCGATCAGGTTTTTGTTGGCCCCTGTGTCGATAATAACACCGACTGATGTGCCTGCGACTTGCACGGTTGTGCGACGCTGTGTTTGACGCGTAGCCAGAGCGTAAATGTACTCATCACTACATGACTCCGTCTGTTCAGTGACCTGACGCACTGAAGACTTCTTCTTCATGCGATTGTGATTGTACTTCGGGGTTCGGTTGGTCTGTGGCATGTGCGATCTGGCGACTCCTGAGCGGCACATGTGGCTGAAGTGGTTCACTTTACCACACTGGTAGCATGTCTTTCCGTGTGCCGGACGCTTGGTGGGACCACCGTCGTGCGGGTAGGTTCCTCCGCACAGCCCACATGTGGTCGACGGCTGCGGCGTCGACGTGGATTTGTGTCAATTGGTAGGCGCTTGATGGTGCGGCGGACGGTGGGTTTGGACACGGTTGATTGCTATATTGGCACCGCACTCGATATTTACAGCCTGTGCTTCCGAAGTTTCCAACGCTCTTCCGGTGGTCAGCAGCTCGGTGAGGGTCATTGTTTCGCGCAGTACGCGACGTCTGAGCCTGGTCGATTTGCAGGCTTGAATAATGCAGGTCTTGATTTCGCGATCTACATCGGTAAACTCACAGTACTTCGCGAAGATTCGCAGACGGGTTGCGAACTGATCCAGAGTCTCTCCATTCTCCTGGTGCGCAGATTGGAACGTATACACTTCAAACTGGAGGTTTCTCTTCGGGCTGAAGTGTGATGTCAAAACGTCCCTCGTGCTCCCATATGAATCCGTCCCGTTTTCGTCGGCCGTCGTCGGCAGCGCGTCAAATATGTCGTGCACTGCTTCGCCTGCATAGTGCAGTAACAGAGCCTTCTTACGGTTAGGATCAGTGATATTTGCTGCGATCAGGTAGTTATCAAAGCGGGATAACCATTTGGTCCATCGCGGACCCACGGGTTATTCGTTGGGGTCGAACAACGGTAACGCAGGCGGCGATATGGCGGTCGCCATCTCGGCTCACCTCGATACGCTGATAACTTGCCGTATAGGTTAGGTACAGGGTGCTCGGGTATGGTAAACTCTCCGGCGTGTTCGAAAAAGTACGGCGTCGCCAAATGTGGTGTATATGGAGCTGGATCAGCTCGCGTATGGTCTGGTTCGGTGCGAACCTAAAACTCGTGGTAACGACCGGTAGGGAAACTGTTTATTTATTCAAGGTCAAACAGGGGGTTAATTTCATATGGTAGCCCAGGAGGGTATGATACTACAGGGGAATGTGAATGATTTTCATTTCGACCATACACAGACACTACACATCTGAAAGATTTTTGGACGGTGTATAAGCCCGGTGCGTAACCGCCCTCTGTTTTGGAGGCTGTATAAGCCCGGTGCGTAACCGCCCTCCGTTTTGGAGGGTGTATACGCGCAGTCCAAAATTTAATACTAACAAAGAAACATCTAATCAAGGATGGACATTTTTGATTGTGATGGGGGGGGGGGGGGGAGGGCGAGCCAAAGGCCCGACAACTGACACCCTTCCCCTCTTTTTCTCACTGGATTTAGCCCACTTTATTTTGTTAAAACGCAATGCTTGTTTTAAGTCTTTGTATAATTTACGAAATCATTTAATTTAAGCGGTATAAGATTTATGCGGAGTTCGATCCAGGCTCTGGACGCACACGTCCCTTTAGAAGCCACCTAAGGGCGCCGACAGCGCTCTTCTATGACAGTGATGGGAGGCGGCACGCATTTTGATTGTGAGGGACGGGGACAGGGCTAGCCATGAAGGACCCTCAGTCATTCCCACATTCCAGAGCTATTCGTTTCATCCTTGTCAACCATTGCGTGCCTTACAGCGCTAGGTATGTGAAGTTTATTGCATCGTAAATCCGCTCAGCTGTTACGATTTTTATCTTGTGGTGAGAGCAGCCGTAACTTTTTGCTTTGGGAGTGGTACGAGACGCCACTACACAGAAAGATCAAAGAAGACAGTCTTCGTATTATGATCATCTTTAACACACGTTTTTTTGTAGTATTCCAGCCAGACACGTTGGGGGGGGGGGGGCAAGCCAGCATTGGGGGGGGGGGGGGGGGGCAACTCAACATTGGGGGGCCAGGGCCCTCACAAAAGAATAGAAATTGACATCCGTACATGTAATATGGTTTTGAACACGCGCACTCGCAAGTCATAGCAGCAACAGCCTCGGCACCCTGCGCTGTAGCCTCTATAGGCTGTGCAGCGTTGGCTCCGCGGCTGTGGCACTTAGCGATGGCCGATGAGCAAACGAAAAAATGATGCATCTTGAGGAGGATGGTTGGTGAGCTAGGCAAATCCGCATGTATGTTAAGTGTAGTGCAAAAGTAAGGTTAACGTGGACTTAATCTGAGATTTGGCGGGGGGGGGGGGGCAGCCAGCTCTGCTGGCCCCCACCTTGAAAAGTGGGGGGCCATGGTCCCTCAGGCCCCCCTGTTCCTACACTCATGCTCCCCACGACCCACCTCGTTACACGGAAGGGATTAGTGAAGGTTTGAAGGCGATCGGACAAGCCGTTTCGGAAAAATTGCCTGTCTGCATCCTATGCCGGTTTTTTAGACCCTTCTCAATCCTAAGCTCTCGTTGAACCAAGACCTTGCCTTGATAGTAACAAAATAGGGCAGCAAGGTCGCCGGCGTCAAGCGGGAGGAAAGCGCAGTGTCAGGAGATGGGCGGAAAAATGTTCTGGTTTCAAGCCGGTTTATGGTATTCAGGTTGTATTGTGGGCTTATTAATTCATTTGGCTGCCTTAGTTTCCAGATACCGGAAGTGCATAAAGCTACTGGAGCAGACCGCGGACACGCAGAAGCGCATTTTCGGGGCTCGGGATGATTGCTGTCGAGCTGGAAGCGGAAACCCATTTAGTGTGGAATCATTCTCAGTGTTACTGAAAGTGCCCTGGGAGGCATGGGCGTAGCCACGCCTTTGATATTGGGGGATCAGAAATGCTGATCAAACTGGAATCTGGAGTGACAGGCTAATAAACCGATCAGCCGGTCGACGTAATGAACTGATCAACCCAAAAATTACGCAACGCAAGGGAAAGTGAAAAAACTTGCGTTGCACGTGAAAACGTACGGGACAATTTTTTTGTTGTTGGAAAAAATGGAAAGAAAGCGGGAAAGTTTCCTTTTTGGGGCGGGGGATGTCTGCCATGTCCTACATTAGTTTCATTCGCGCTAGGAGTTGTCATCATCTGGCGCCCTTCTTTAGCCATTGCTTGGCACTTTACCAAGCGCTTTTTCACGTTTTCGCCCGCGTCCCAGGGCCGCGGGGTACGTGACCCATACTCACTGGGCTGTGAGCACCTTTTGCATGCTAAGCGCGGTGCCTGACTCTTGATTCAGGAGTGTCTAGTGGGATGGGTCGGCAAGGGGTCTATTGAATCCCAGCTCCTTGCGCTTCCCTTCGCCAGGAGGGCAGCGACGATCCCATTGTCTTGTCGGTTTGGCGTTCCAAATAAACATTCTCGTCTCCCTTGAGTACTAATTTTCCCCAACCCCGAGTGTTAGCTTTAACCTCCTGATGTCAAATCCTGGTGGCATGCGGTGTAAAAATAAGCGGTGAACTTGGCGCGACTGCTTGCTTCAGGACTACGCAACGCCAACTTTTTGCGAGCCCAACGTATGACTCCTAAAACCACCGGCAGATGGCGTCGTAGGGCTTCACCTGAGAGTGTATCGTTGCTCGATTTGCGATAACCTACTTGCCTGAGAAGTCGGCGCAAATGTCATTCGCAAGGCAGCCTCCGTGGTCTACGGTAGATGGCACTTGGAGCTCTCATCCACAGGTAAGACCCCCAGGAAGGGTGCAAACAGCACGGCACTGTCGCAGTAGCTGCAAAAATATTGTTTTATAAGTACGCCCCAGTGGTTTTTGTGAAAATGCTTCGAGCGCGACCCCAAGAATGCATGTGGTCATGCTTGCGAGGCGATGCTGGAACTGGGATGTGGGCCATGAGCGTGCCAAGATAGAAATGTGTTCAACATAAGTAAAACACATGTTGCGTTTGCTGCGCTGGGAGGAGGCGGCCATTGCGCTTCGCCTGTTTTCTCACTTAGCTGCTGACTTACTGCACTGCGTTCCAGCAGGGGGGAAGGACTGCAGCCAGCAGAGGCGGCGAGCCGGGTTCGGCTGACGAAGATGGCGGCGAGCCAGACAGCCAGAGCCGGCTGTGGCAGCTTTTTGACCTGTCACAGTCTCAAGCGCCAGCGGCTCCGGGTGGCGCGCGCCACCGGTTGCCCTGGTCCGGCTCCGTCTGTAGTCAGCCGGTGGACCGTCCGTCGGCCAGCCCGAGCTGCGGCGCCGCCGGCGCGTCCGGCCGGCCATTCAGACTGCGGCTGCCGGGCCAGGCGAGCGCCGGCGGCCGGCCAGTCAGTTCGCGGCGCGAGGCCGACTGGCTGCTGCCCGTCAGACCGACGGAGCGAGGCTCCCCTGGCCCCCGCGCAGAGGGTCGACCGCCGCTCAGCCCGCGAGACAGGACGTCCGCAAGCCCCCGGCGGCCGGCGCGAGCGAGCCCGGGCCCCTGCCGCTCCGGCGACGAGGCCTTACGCTTCAACCTGTCGGACGGCTTCAGCTTCGAGGAGGACTCACCGAGTGGCGCCACCGGAGCGACGGAGCGACGCGACTCGGACGGAAGCCGGTGAGTCAGCTGACGCGGGGTCCTGCCGGAGCAGCGGCGGCCGGGGAGAGGTTTTATTCACGTTGCATACCGGGGGCAGCCTCGTCGTGGGGCGCGGTTGATGCGTGCTATTAACGCGTAATGACTGCTGCGCCATACAGATGGGCATGGCCATCGCCTTCTTCGGAGTCCGGGTTGAGAATGACTCACCGCACAAGCACCGGAGAAAATGGTTGTCAGTTGTGAGAAGCAGCCGCTGTACTTTTTTGAATGAAGAGGATTATGGTTTTTCGAATATTGATGATTTTTTATGTGCCTGGGCTTACCACCACTGGAGGTCAGCGAACGGGCTTCGTTTTAAGCGTAGTTACGACTGTCACGAGACGTCCAACTGTGTTTATCCGAATATAGAAGGGAAGTGCGTTCACATTAAGCTCCCTGAGCGGTCCTCGAGGCATTGGTTTGCGTTGGAGCCCAGCGTGCGGGAGCCAAGACACAGGCTGCTATTCTTGTAATGTGCGTCATTCTCGACTACTCAGACTCCGGAGGAGCTGACATAAGCTCGGCGTGTGTCAGGAGGAGCCGGCACAAGCTCGGCGTGTTCGGCTCCAAGGTGCTGCTGCCCAGCAATCCAGTCTGAGCTTGTTGAGTTCCGGTGGCTCTGCTCTTGTCACCGCGCACTGTCTCAGCATCGTCGCTCACACTTCGCACGTCTTTGACTTGGAGATGTGCACCACGCTTTGTTGCGGTCATGGTGTGCCTTCCGCACGCCGGTTGTGTTGCTTCAGGGGCGAGGTCTGCCGTGGCGCGCCCGAATCGTCGGACTGGTCACCGGTCGGCGGCGGCCGAGGGATCTGCCGTGGCGTGCCTGAGACGTTGGACTGGTCGTCGGTCGGCGGAGGCAGAGGGGTCTGCCGTGGCACGCCCGGGGCGTTGGACTGGTCCCCGAGGGGTGGCGGCGGGGCTGCGGCGCCAAAGCCCGGCCAGAGCCGGCCCGCCGCCCCGCCAGCCGGCCCGGCGCGCCCCAGCTGCCTCACCTACCAACAGTTCGGCGACGGCGGAGCGGTGGAGGCCGGCGGCGCAGCCACCGAGCCTGGAGACGGCCCCGCTCCTGTCGTGGGGGGCGGTGCCGCGCCGCCGTCCTCGGCCGCCGGCGACGGAAGCCTCTGCAGGGACTTGCTGTCGGATTCTGGCGTCTTCGCGGTCGCGCGCGGCGCGCAGGCCGACGCCTGCCACCTCGGCATCCGTGCTGCGACGGCGGCCGACGCCGACATCAGCTGGATCCCGCCTGCCGCCCTGGGGACTGGCTCGGACGTCAGCCGAGCGGCCGGGGTGGGGCGAACTCTCGGTGCTGAGGACCGGCTGACTTCCGGCCGCCCCCCGCCGCAGCTGGGTGCCGTCGCGCGACGTGGGTGCGCCTCGTTCGACCTCCTGGCCTTCTCAGACGACCTGGTGGGACTGGCGGGCCCTGACGAGGCTAGGCCGGCCGGCTCGCCGCCGCCGGTCCCGGGTGACCCCGGCCGCGAGCGGCCGATGTTCGGAGGACGGTGGTGGCCGCGGAGCGTCAGCCCCGCGGCCGACCCGCCGCCAGCCGGGGATCCCTGCCGCCCAGAGCACGGGCCTGTGGACGGTGCTCGAGCGTGGCTGGCAGTCAGTCCGCTGCCCCACCGGCCACCGCGGCGAGACAGCCCCGGCCGCGAGTACAAGTCGGAGGGCGGCCGAGCCTGGCCCTCGCATCGGGCAAGCGTTGCACGTGACCCAACTGCGGCCCGGGGCGACCCTGACCTGGACCACCGGCCGACGGGCGTCGCGCGGGCCTGGCAACCGCGCGGGCCCGGCCAACCGGGGCTTCGGCCCGTCTCCGAGCTGCCGCAGCGCTACCAGGCCGTGTTCGACGAGTTCCCTTACTTCAACGTCGTGCAGTCGACGGTGCTGGACGATGCGCTGTACTCGGGTGAGTAAGCGTACGCTGCGGTAACACCCTCTCGTCGCTGTCCCAGACTTGCCACAGAGCGTTCAGAAAGGTGGTTGAGTTTTTTAGCGCAAGAATATATATATATATATATATATATATATATATA